>NC_091118.1:21745218-22068968 GCF_040183065.1 Periplaneta americana | reverse complement strand
GGCCCCATCGCAGACAGCATGTAATAGGTGTACATAAAGACGTGGACAGATGAATTCAAAACTGCTACAACCAGTGCCTGGGGACCTGAAACAGTAAAAATATCTATATATATAATTTGATCTCGTAATGGAAATTACGGGAAAACGGCTGGACGGATTTTAATAAATGACCCCTCATTTTGAAGCTTGGAACTCAAAGTTTTTCGGAAAAATAGTAGTTTTCAGTGAAATGTCAATTTTTAAACATAACTTTGCTATTTTCCAAAATCCATCTGTCGTCAGTTTTGAGAACTAGCTAATAGCATTCACGGCCGATGTGATATACCCTTCGCTTTTTTGTAAAGCTGAAGCGAAGCGAGCATCAAGTCGGCCGTGTTGCATTTCAGAATAAAACAAAACACATACTACAGTAAACAATATTACACGAAGAATGCAAGAATGCTGACATATTTAGAGCTCAAATTAAATTGGTTATTAAAAACTTAACTTACTAAAAATAATTTACAGTTTCGATTCTGTAGTGTGTAATTTTCTGGGTATAGCTGTGTATTGGATATTAAAAACTACAAAACTTGAGCTGGTTTAGTGGTTTGATGACATTATTACCATTAGAAATGAAATATTATTGTAGTTAATGCCATGATGTGACTATTTTTCATTAATTATACATATTAATGCTATATTGATGATATTAAAAGTGAAACGTTTTGGGGTTATATAAGTAGATGTAGAGAACAACTTAAATTAGATTTTGATTTATATATTTTACTGAGTGGCGGCTATATAGATATATAGTATATGTTACTGAAAGCTATAAAACTTACGTAAGATAATAATATTATTAAAAATCAAATATTTTTATAATTATTAATCAAGAGGGGTTGGGTCTTTTTCATATATTTAATGGCGGTGTGGTGTAGATATTTATATGCGTGGTTCTCTTCAGTATTGGCTCGAGAGAGAGTATATTTCATTGTTATGGAAGCAAATAACTTTCCGAATGTCTGGTATTCTTCATTGAAAATAAATCTGAAAAATGTTTATTTGAACGTCTAATGAACTTAGTTTGCAGCATTCGCTGCACAAGCCACTAGTAATGGTTTTATTTTAAACTTCTTATTATTGGAAATAGGGCGGCCGGGTAGCTCAGTTGGTGGAGCAGCTGGCTACGGACTGGAAGGTCCGGGGTCGATCCCAGGTGGTGACAAACTTTCAGAACGGCCCCGAGGTTCCTATAAAATTGAGTACCGGGTCTTTCCTGGGGGTGAAAGACGGTCAGAGCGTGGTGCCGACCACACCACCTCATTCTAGTGCCGAGGTCATGGAAAGCATGGGGCTCTACCTCCATGCCCCCCAAGTGCCTTCATGGCATGTTACAGATACCTTTACCTTTTTTTTTATTATAGGAAATAGAAGGAGCATCTTCTGCGGGCCTCTGGAAAAATAACTAAAGAAGAGACTAGTGAAGTGCTTTATGTGGCGTGCGGCGTGCGTGTATAGTCAGAAACATGGATATTACGACGACGTGAAGGAAAGGGAATAGAAGCATTTGAAATATGGATATGGAGAAGAATGGAGCGTGCGAAATGGACAGACATAATAAGAAATGAAGCTGTGTTGGAAAGAGTGAGTGAAGAAAGAATGATGCTGAAACTGATCAGAAAGAGAAAAATAAATTGGCTGTGTCACTGATTAGGAAGAAATTGCCTACTGAAGGATGCACTGAAAGAAATGGTGAACGGGAGAAGAGTTCGAGGCAGAAGAAGATATCAGATGATGGACGACATTAAGATACAGTATATAGATCGTATGTGGAGACAAATTTTAACATTAAACATGAATGTTTGATCGTATTTATTTCTATCTTTTTAATTTTTTTTATTAATTTAACGTCCATTTGTACAATTTTAATATAGCCTATGTTTTTCTCCTGGTTATGAAGGTTAAATGTGCAAACTTTATCACATATCGGTCAAAGCGTGTAGATTTGTATAGAGATCATACATACCCACATTTACTTTTATATATTAAGATTTCAGTATTGTATGGTAACTTTGTTTGAGACAGCATGAATAAAATACTACGGATATATTATTTATGTAGTAAAACTCCCTTTATGGCGGGTTAAAATAAAATAACGTATCTAAAATAATGTAAATAAATTATCAAAATAATAAAAAAGAGGAGTTTAGCTCAGGTTCGAACTTGGGTCCCCATACATCAAAGTCATTCATCTTATCACAACGCTACAGAGATCTACGTATTTAAGTGCTTCAATTCAAATATTATGAATGTTTCACATTTGCTGTCTATTATGTTTGATTTTGAATTTATAAAAACTAAACAAATATGTTCCGGCGCCGGGTATCGATCCCGGAACAATTTTTCCTTGAAATTATTCAAACCTGCTTTACAGGGAGCTACTACCTGAAAGCCAGATTTGTATAAACAAATATGTGTTTTATGTCATTTTGTATTGTATATTATTGCCCATGACACATTCAATCAAGAAATCGTCCCTCATTTACGTAATGTTGATTTAATGTTATTTCATTTAATATTTCAATAACAATATGGCCGCTTTTACAACGGAAGAAGACGTGATTGGATGACGTCAATAAAAGACAGTTGACTGTAGAATAGGAGGCCATTTTAATATCATACATGCCTTATTTCGTTCTAATTTGTATTGTTTTCAATAATTTAACGTCCATCTGCCCAATTTTAATGTAGCCTATGTTCTTCTCCGGGTTATGAAGGTTAAATGTGCAAACTTTGGCAAATATCGGTCAAAGCGTGTAGATGTGTATTGAGTAACATACATACATACATACATACATACATACATACATACATACATACATACATACATACCAGGGCGGCTTTTGGGGTAGTGCCAGTGTGCCATGGCACCGCCAATGAAACAAAAAATAATATCCTAAAAAAAGCAGTTATAATAGTTTATTTCTACACTTTTATTCGTATTTCATCTGAACGAGCGCGCGTACAGATCGGGACGCACTCGTGCAGCGTTTTTCCGAACTTTGGAGCCACTTCAGTGTGGCACTCCTTACGTCCATGTAACACTGTACAAAAGGCTACTGATTCTAGTTTATATACGTTTCTTATGGCAGACTTTGAGCCGAATTCAGTTTGACTCAGTAGTTAATATTCCGCCCGCTAGAGCACAGCAATGCAGAAATTTCGGTAGATGGCAGGGTTGTTGGAATCGTTAGGAAGGGAACCATCAACCGCAGACTTGCACGAAAACACAAATTAAAGTTCCGCGCCAAATGTTAATGTAATGTTGCCAATTCAAAACTAATGCACATAACTTGGATTTAAATGTGTAAAGTATTATCCGTTTAACTATATTGAATGCAGAGATAGTCATGGTTCTTTTTAGAAAGATAAATATTTTTTTCATATTATGTAACACTGTTTGTTAATGTTGTGTAATATATGTTTTATTTTGCGGCAACTAAATATCGCTACATTGTTGCTATAGTATTGATGCTTCTGTTAACGATGCATGAGATCTGTGCAGGACATGAACATGTGTTATTCAGGCCGCTGCCTTGAATTCATCGGCCTGTTAAATAAAGTGCAAACGTGTTCGTTTATTATTTATATCACTGTTTATCTCGTGTGTTTTTGCCAGTAATTTTATTATTATAAAATTTATTTGTATTTGACTAACAATACTGTGAAAGTTTTGCATTATCTGTATCTGTAAATTTCGTTACTAGTTTCGGAAATGTTATTGTAACTGTTACTAGATGCGTTATTAACTGTACACCTGGTAAAATAGCTGGTTTAATTAATGTGTTTTATTTAACATAATGTAAACGTGAGCTGCGATTATCAGTTTTACCAGGGTAATTTGCGTAAAACCTGTTTTCATTTTTGGCACCACCACCAGAATGCTTCACCGGCCGTCACTGATACATACATAGTCACATTGACTTTTATATATAAAATAAGCCTAGATAAAATTTTCTGCTCATTGTTAGGAAAAAAAAGCTTACGAGTCTAGATCTTGGTGCCCGTGCTTGGTTAAATTTTATAAATAATAATTTCTCACAAAGAAAGGGAGACATCTGCCTGACGAACCAGATGATCATTCAGATGGAGATTACAAACATACAAGAATTTAATTTAATTAACGTAAAACTGTACTAATTTGGAAATTAGTATTACTAACTATAAAAATTGCTATAAAATTTAGATATAATGGCAAAATATTTCAATGTTAGTATAATTTTCTGCCATTTTTCCTGAGTGCTTATTTATACATCACTGAAGATAAATGAAAAATATAATTTGCGAGTTCTGAACTTACCTGGCATATATTTATTGTGAAACCAGACCACGAATGGTACCATGACATGGTGAAACACGTGTAGAAATGTGATTTGTCTTTGTTTCTTCCGCATCACAAAGAAAATCTGCAGCAGAAAAAATGTCAACACTAATTTAATGAGTTGTGTGCAGAATTAATTTGTTAATTGTGAGCATGAACTTTATAAAATGAAAAAAGCTATATTATACACTTGGGAAATGTCGAACCTACGAAATTAACTTCTGGTGTGTTGTGTGAGAGGTATACCACAGTCTACTATATATAGTCACGAAGCTTGGGATGCTTTTTTGCATTTCTCGCGATAGTTGCTAGCCGCTTGGAGCGCTGTGAGCACTAGGAACAATAGACTGTGTCACTGCCATCGTGATCTAATACAGGCCGTAAGGCAGACCATGTGACTCGCTTAACCCGATCACGAAGGGCGGCGTTTCAACCATATAAATTAATTGTAATGCATAAAGAGTAACATATACAGGGACATAATTTTATTTTTACTAACATTTCTAATATTAATCTGGCTATACTTTTGGCTTAACGATTGAGAACCCGAAACACCGTTCGCTACCCCTTTCCACGACTGGAGTTTGTTGATACTGGCGGTATAGGTATAGGATGGAAGAAAAGTAGTTCATCCATTTACGTAAACTAGGAAATATCGCGATTTTGAGTTTGATAATTTTAATTAAGTTTTTGTTTAATCAAAATACAGTACAGTATTAACAATAAGTGTTTTTACTGACGAACTGAGCTATCCATTCGGACGTATTCATTACGCAGTATATATTATACTGTCTACAGCATATTAGCGTACAATATAGAGAATGAAGTTAAATTGAAAAATATAGTCATAATATGGATATTTAAACACATTTTTGAAAATGGTGGCCGTTCATTTCGATACAGGCTTCAGTTCTTTTGTGCTTATTATCGCACTATAGACTACTGTACCTAATCCCAATTACCAGTTTCGTCCTTCGTACTAGAAACTCATGTCGAAATAATTCTGTACCTACTCTATAAAAGAGTACCTTACGTACTGTAAATTCGATCTTCACTTCTGCCCGATCCGAAAAGATAAAATTACTCAGACATGCTATCTACTGTCTATCCAAGTGGTTTTGTCGCAGGGTCGTAGAAAGGAGGGAAATCACGTGACAGTTAATTACTTAACGAGACCCTTTTATTTAAGTTATTTTAAACAGTTGTATAATATTACGTAGACGTCCAATTGCTAACAGAAATTACTGTTTTCAGAAAAGACAGCCCAGCCACTAGCCTTTACAGAGGGGCGAGCAGAACTGGGATGCGACGTAGGCAAACGGACGACAGTACCTGTGCGAAAATATGATTCAATATTGAAAGCTCTTTCGTCACTGGAAAACGCAAACATATTTCTGGAATGTACTATACTGTACTGTGTGGAGTACTGTTGAGAGTTTACTATTAGAGGGGTGGGAGTGAAGTACATTCAAAAACTCAGGTACAATAAATATTGAAGTAAAAATAAAATGATGTCCCTGTATTTCTCTAAAATGTAATGTAATTGCATTAATAAAATTTAAAACAATGATTAGGAGACTCTTCAGACATAATTCCTTGCGAGTTAAGGTGTAATATTATTTTTGGTGTGAAAATTACGTTGTTCGTATGTGTAATACCTGCCTGTATTTCGATTAAATATTGCGAAATTCTTGTACATTCATTTATGCACGATTCAGTAATTTTCAGTTGCACCGCACGAATATTTAGATATGTTGAAATTATAGGTTATGTTTACTGTACCAATTGCCCCTTTCTGTCTAATTTTAGCGGTCTCCAATGCCCTGCCACTACATATGTATGTTATGTCATATGGATATTATAGGTTATGTTTACTATATTTAACTTATATTCCTATATTCGCAATTATACATTATAATTAAACATAATGTCATGTATGACACTCATCACATTCTATTTGTCTGTATTTTAATACTACAATTGAGTACTGAATTATTGTATTTATCTACTACCTAATAGACGAAGTAGCACAATTGTACGTACACTAATTTCATAGGAGTGGTATGGTAAATTTTCTGCCTACAATTAAGGAAGGTAGATATTCTAAATTAAAATCACAATATAAATTCGTTTTTGTTGAACCTCAAAATAGCTTCCATTCTAAACTTGAAATGTTGATGCGAACAGATTATGTTAATACGTAAAATTCCCTTTACATTAAAGTAACACAGTTTTGTAATTATTTCTGCAACATATTATGCAACAAGAAGTAATCGGAACTTATGGACACTTTACACTAAATATATATATTTTTTTGGTAGGTTATTTTACGACGCTTTATCAACATCTTTGGTTATTTAGCGTCTGAATGAGATGAAGGTGATAATGCCAGTGAAATGAGTCCGGGGTCCAGCACCGAAAGTTACCCAGCATTTGCTCATACTGGGTTGAGGGGAAAATCCCGGAAAAAACCTCAACCAGGTAATTTGCCCCGACCGGGAATCGAACCCGGGCCACCTGGTTTCGCGGCCAGACGCGCTAACCGTTACTCCACAGGTGTGGACTACACTAAATAAAACTTAGCAATGATGCGCAATAAAGTTATAATACAATATTTCACTGAGCTACATACAATGAAATAGAAAACCCGAACATATATTACGGCCTGGTCTAGATCGAAAAGACATTGACTGTGCCGTATTTCGCTTTGTTGTGAAAAGTTGTGGAAACTGTGAATTTTCGTTATCGTTTGTAAAATTGTAAATGGCTAAAATACAATAATTTGAATAATAATATGGGACAAGGAGACATTTGTGGTACTATAAATATTGTAAGAAAAAGAGGTCAGAGTTATCCTTCTTCCGAAAGATCCAGGAAGGTGAGTTTATAAAATATAAACTTTATGAAAATAATATATAAACCTTATGTATTTCATATTTCAATAGTGGAAGGAAGGTGTTAATTTTTTCAAAAGAATATGATATCGGAAGTACAATACGATATCGTCTGCTGGAGAAAGGGTCTGTGATGAGACGATAGTAGCGATCCTGGTGGTTAGCAACTATCTATGGATGCATAGTTCAACTGTCTATGTATATATATTTAGTAAGTATTGAGCTTCGTGACTGTATATATTATAGTCCCGACGCTGTTATTTCCGGCGTGACTCCGCCTCTTTGCTTACGTCTTAGAAAGTGAAGGCTCTATAAAGTCTAGGTAGGTAGTATCGTTCACCATTTTTGTTCTTACGTTGCCGAGCTACCATACGAGGAATCTATTTGCCACACCGTTAAACATTATCATGTCGTAGCTCCTGTCATAATAAATCAAACGCAATGTAATTCAGCAAATAATTGAGCGGCAAATAACGTCTTCGTGTACTTTCTGCGAACGCCAACGAAAGAGCTAAAATGACGGGCGATTATATTAAGTATTTATCGAGCCTTAAGAAATGAATCAGCGAATTACAAGGCGCACACGTTTAAATGTAGCCGACCTGCAACGCAATTGGCTGCCGGAAATTAGAGCGACGGGACTATAGATTGTAGGTATACCCTAGTCGTCGTAACTATGCACTTGACAGTTATTTGAGTTGGCAACACTTCCCATGAAACAACTGAAATACATTGCGCGGTAGCCTTCTGAATCTTAAGCATTTTATATCAGCTGCTGCTGCTGCTGCTACGCGGAATGAGCGTATTCCGAATCTCACCGGTGAGCAATCTGATGGCATCACGGTGTTCCGAATTCCACCGATGACGTCATTGATGCTCCACCGGTGTCGCACCAGTGCCATCAACTTGCAGAGGTGGTGGTAGTCTCCATCAGCCGCCATCAGTGAATCTGATTGGTTCTTGTATAGGGCGGGAATTAGCAGACGAATAACGTCGTGCACTGTTATGTCATGGCGGTGTGTTCTGCTTTAGTTCTGCTGTATTGTTTGTAATGAGCAGAACGTAAAAACAATATGTTAATGGTGTATGAGCGAACATGTCAACGGACCCGTTATTACTACCGGTTCAAGAAATAAATTGTTTATACTATCTTTTCTTTGAACGAGATGGGAGTACGAAAATTTCGCAAAATTTTGCTAGCGTAGCACAGACAACAACTTGTACAGTCGCCATGACAGCCATCGATCCTTCCAGCAGTTTTGTTGCTTATTTCACTGCGACGTGACGTCATTGATGCCACCGGACCGGTGAGATTCGGAATACGCTGAATGCTGCTGTGCTGTCGGTTTGCAACATGCTGTGTTACTACCACGTGCGCAACTTGTGTGTTAATGTTATAAATAATTTGAAGTTCTGCTGTGAAATGTTTAAATTACTTTATGGTCATTTTCCACAACAGTTTTTCAATCACTGTTTTCATATGATAGTGAATAACACAAACTTTATCCAAAACTCCAAAATGTAATAACCCATTGCTATGTTGATATTTTTAATGCATAAATTTATCTTTTATATTCATTTTACCGTTGCTAGGAACATGGAGTGGATATTTAACTTATATATCTTTATGCTCGACCATGCCGAAATGTAGTAATTATACACCTGGTAGCAGCCCTTTAATGGACCTCATTAAAGTACATCTATTCATTAAAGTTCAGGTGTTCCACCAATCAGAAAATACCACTGTAGCAATATGAAAGCGCAAGTAGCCTATCGATTATTCTCGGATATGCAATCGAAAGACTACACTCTCTAGATTATATCAAGGTCGACATTTGTTTCTCGGAAAAAATCAATACTTCCGCGTCTGCGCACATCTCACAATTTACGAGGTATTGCACAAGGTCAGTTCCGCTCCTCAGTCAGATAAGAATAACATGAATACTTATGAATAATTTCAAGTTAGAAATACGGTCGAGTATAAAAAGTCGTATGAAACTTGACTATAATGGTAATTAAGACGATCGTATGAAAATTATGAAACGAGCGCAAGCGAGTTTCATAAACACACTCGCGTCTTAATTACTACCATTATAGGCTCGTTGCATAATGTACTTATTATTGCTTTAGTTATTACTCGATGCCATAATGCGGATTGGCTTTGGTAAATTTTTATCCACTCGTTCTTAGCGAGAGTAACATGAATGTTAGGCCTAAGGATACTTTTATATATTAAAATATTTAATATTAAACTATTTTAACATCTATTTATTATAACGCTTAATTATTAAGTGTTTTGGATAAATTATTGTATGTCACACAAAATTAAACAGATTTCATGCAATCATGGAAATAATCAGCCTTGGAATTTACCTCGGACGCTAAATATTACAATCGTGAATAAAATTATATTTTATTCTCTTGTAGCATAAATTGCTATTGCTTGTATGTCGGTATTATCGCCTCGCTCTCATGGTTAACATTCGGCAGGTCTTTGAGCGGCCTCGTGCATAACATTCGGCAGGTCTTTGAAATTTAATTGCATTATTGTTTTCAATTTCTTATGTCGCCGCTCAAATCACTCGCCTCAATTTCAATATTGCAACCAGTAAGCTTCTTCCATTATTAAATGACACCTACTTGTCGAAGGCACGTGGACTAAAACCGAGGTTGCAATGTCTAGTGCTGAGGACGAACATTAAGGTGTGTGATTAAAAATTATTATTAAGAGTTAAGAATGTCAACGTACTCGTATATGAAATAATAATAACAATAATAATAGTAATTGAAAAATGAGTTCTATTCAGCCAATACTTAACATAAACACAATAAAACATGTTATAATAACATTTACACAGATTTTAAAAACAAACGTTTTCGCCAATTTTGATTGGCATCTTCAGGTCGTGTAGGTCGAATGGAACATGTTATAAAAAGTGAACACTTGGTATATGACGTTAAAAATCAAAGTTACAACTGTAATATCACTTAAAAACAGAGAATAGAATATAGCAAAAAGCCTCCACGATGTGTGTAGAATCACTGTGTTGAAAGAGGCGTGTGTGAACCAAGGAAACAGCAAAACTCTTCTGTCATTGCAGATACAGTTTTCAAGATAGATTTGAAGGTGCTACGAACAGGTCGGTCGTGTGGCCGTTATGGAGAGCGGGAAAAATCCTGTAAATTGTAAGGTTAGAATGAAAGAATATTTAGAAGCATTTAAGCACCTTCAAATCTATCTTGAAAACTGTATCTGCAATGACAGAAGAGTTTTGCTGTTTCCTTGGTTCACACACGCCTCTTTCAACACAGTGATTCTACACACATCGTGGAGGCTTTTTGCTATATTCTATTCTCTGTTTTTAAGTGATATTACAGTTGTAACTTTGGTTTTTAACGTCATATACCAAGTGTTCACTTTTTATAACATGTTCCATTCGACCTACACGACCTGAAGATGCCAATCAAAATTGGCGAAAACGTTTGTTTTTAAAATCTGTGTAAATGTTATTATAACATGTTTTATTGTGTTTATGTTAAGCATTGACTGAATAGAACTCATTTTTCAATTAACATTGAACTTAACGGAACCAAAATGCCTTTGAAATTAATAATAATAGTGCTTATTCTTATCGAGAAAGTAGACGTGACACAGTGACGCTTAGAGTGGAACCTACAGAGCAACAATCGGTCGGCAAAATTATGTTTTAAAAACACACCGCACGTATTGTATGATGCCGTCATGTTAAGCATGAGGCCGCGGCGATAATAAGCTGAAGTAATTTCTGAATCCGTGACACTTAGAGGAGGGATTTCAGTTGCATTTTTATGATGCTGGAAATTACTTTGTGTAAACTTACCGTATCTATCAACTCCACTAATTTCGAGAGGAAGAAGCACCATGCGTAAGTAATAGCCTGCAAAATAAAATAATTATTGTAAGCCTACGGTATATAAGAGCACGCACCATTTGCTAAGTTTTCGATGTGGTTAACTTCTTTTTTCTTTCTCGTATAATGGGTTATATCTAAAGTTGAGACATCTAGGACGTTTGTCGTTAAGTTACGTGCACCCAAACTATAGCATAGCAAGTACAGAGAGCAGGGAAGGTCAGTGTACAGACTCTGTACGCTGTTCTACAGAATAAGCAACAGAGAATAAGGTGTATACTCACATGACAAATAAACTGGAGCTCTGGTCACGTCGTCATTACTGGATTATGGAGTCTGTTGCAGTAAACACAACCATACGTTTTGATTACATCTTCAACATTTTTATAATGTGTAGCAAAATAGACTGCAGTATCCAGCTATATCCATCTCATTACAACAGGTTGCGGCTGTAGAGGAGCTCCAGGAGCCATTTCACTGAATTTCGTAACCCGACTTGGTGCCTTAAAAATATTTATTTGACATTCGATATGAAACTGTTCACATCACTGTAGCAGGAGCGAACTTCTTCGGCTATTCGATGTAGCCCATGGACTAGGATAACTTTCGGCTAAGTAGCTGAAGTTCCTTGTCTGCTTTTAACATGTAGCATTCGTGATGAAAATAACGACATTATCATTTTTTATTTCGTCTGGCCATAAGAGGGTCATAGGCGTTTGAAAACTTTGATTATATTTAAATGATATACTTTCTCACGAATTTCAGAGGTTATTAGGTTTGTCTGGTGGGAGAATGACCGTAACGACGATTGCAACAAATCATCCAGCGGCGTTTGTGCTTTCATAGATGGAAACCTATATTTTACTATCTCCTGTACTTGGTCGTATGCGAGATATAACATCATAATAGCATTTCGGTATATAGTATTTCCGTGAAGTTGATTGACTAGAGAGTTCCCTTTTCACGTATTTTCGCATGAAGCTTTTAAAGTATCTTCAACGTTATTGATTGGTGTATTTACACATGTCATCATTTTACATAAATCGTGAAAAAATCTTTTTGTATGGTACACATTGAATTCTAACTTACATGCGATTCTCGTTCTTCTTCCTCAGTTAAACTATCATCTGTGCTTTATGTTTTTTTTTTTTTTTTTTTTTTTTATTTTCGTATTACAATGTTGTGTTACGGATTTACGTTTCGTATCTTTAATTTCTGTGCTACATAAATTTCATAGGATATATACCCCACTTACTGCGAAATGTTGTGTGCCTAATTCCTCCATCAACTTACTGTTGATATATTTGACGATTCTACCATTATAAACATTATACGTTACGTAAGATAGATAATACAACCCTGGAGGTCTGTCCACTACACAACGTAAATGTGTTCTGTTGCCTGAGTCGCATGCCTGTACGCAACCACTCCCCACCCCTTCATACTATTTACCTCCGACAAACATCGCAATACAGTTAACTTGATATCGTCCTGCAGTCCTACATGGCTCAGCTTTAGTTATAACACATCTTCTTTACTGTCATCAGAGTTGGGACTTTGCGCGTAAAAATAGTAATATGCGTTACAAGAGCGGTATGTTGAAGTTTTCATGTTCGAGGAAAAGTTTGAAAAAGCGAAACGTAGTTGAGCTTTTTTTAATTTCCGAGAATTGAAAGAAAACATACCGCTCGTGTATCGTACATTATTTTGTGCGAAGATCGTTTATTACATACCTGAAAGAGGAATTTCTAATTAGTTGCAATGAAATCTCCATCTTGGTTTCTGTTCAATGACGGCAAATTTGCAAAGCAAAAATATCTATCTTCAACATTGTTGCTTTAAAATGTTTTCTGTGTTTACTATACTCCATAAGGCCGTGATATACGTCTGTCTTTTTTTTCCCAGTCTATGATGAGTCTGGAATCTTGTTGATTTTTTCACGGCTTCCTTAATGTTACTTGCATCACGAATGCAGTAACTTTAGTGGAGTTGTAGAGTTTACTTAATTTTTGTAAATATTTAAAAACAATCATTAACAGTGCAATTTAGGTGAAATTGCAGTGGTAAGTTTCCAATTTATAATTATTACTATATTGAACGTCTCTAAAAATAATATGTTAAAAGCCTAAAGCAGTAAAATCAATATGTCACTTAAGCGGTAAGAAGAGGGAAATTGTTATGTGTGTTAGGTTGGGAATACTGAATGTGGAATTTTAGACTTACCGCGGATTGGTTTTGTGCAGAAACCAAACAAATACGCACGATCTCGCACAAAGGTTACGTTACAGTAAAATACGTGTAAATAATGCGTAATTGACGTAATAAATGTAAGATACTTCCAAGAACTTTTATTTTTACTCTTTCTGTGTTCAATTTGTGATGAAAATTTACCGTTTGAACTGCCAACAAACATAGCTTATAACTCGAGGATACCAATTAATGTTAAAAAAAATGGAGACCTTAAGAAGATTTTGTAGTACATGCCGAATGAAAGATTTCTACACAGAACTGTACACAAAGCCTACGACCAGCGAAGGTAATGAGAGTGGAAGCGAAGATTGAACAAATGAGTTTATTAATGTTCTGACATACAAAAAGTCTATTCAGCCGTGCTTCCCAGCTCTTTGATGATTAGTCATTTACCACATAAAATTTGGAAAATGATTACATTTAATGAGTTATTATGTTCAAATCATAATAATCATCTTAAACTTATAAAAAGGCTTTTATCATTAAAATCGTTTATTTTTAAAACCCCACAAGTGACAAAAACAAAACTGTCGGGAAATCAATAAAACTATTTGGTTAAATTAATTTTATTTTAATTGTCAAAATGTAATTAACAAGTGATATTAGTTGTTAAATATTATGTGTATTCATTATTAGTTGGGTTTTATAATATATATAAAATCTCCCAAAAAATAAATTAGTTAGGATGTTATGGGGTTTTTCCAACAAACAAACTTAAAGTAAGCAAATCATTGCTATTTTTCTAGGTATTACAGTGAATGAAAGTAAGTATGAACAGAGTTATAATCTGTGAAAACTACAGTATAAAATCATAAAAAATATATATAATATATTTTTTTTTCTGCTGGAACAGACATTTTTCTTATCAGGACTTACAAGGAATGAAGTAATAGATATTTAGATTGTCAGAATCAATAAATGTTAGGTTATTACTCCATGCATAAAACAGTTTTCTACATTACATATTTTACATGTCAATTACACGTAAAATGCTTATAGCCTACATAATTTACTCGCCCAACCCTGACTGTCGTCCAGCAGCGAGAGCGTCCTTGATTCTTAGAGGGCTTCTATCAGCATGTTTTCGCAGCTGGGTCGTTGAGAGCAAGGAGGGATTGCGTCATAATTAGAATCGAAACATTATTAAATGTTACAGACTATAACCTGAGAACAACAAAATCAGTAGGCCTAATCGTTAAACTGATTACTTTCGTATATATATATATATATATATATATATATATATATATATATATATATATATATATATATATATATATATATAGGCGGCCGGGTAGCTCAGTTGGTAGAGCAGCTGGCTACGGACTGGAAGGTCCGGGGTTCGATCCCAGGTGGTGACAGGATTTTTTCTCGTTGCCAAACGGCCCCGAGGTTCACTCAGCCTCCTATAAAATTGAGTACCGGGTCTTTCCCGGGGGTAAAAGGCGGCCAGAGCGTGGTGCCGACCACACCACCTCATTCTAGTGCCGAGGTCATGGAAAGCATGGGGCTCTACCTCCATGCCCCCCAAGTGCCTTCATGGCATGTTACGGGGATACCTTTACCTTTTATATATATATATATATATATATATATATATAAAATTTGAACTGGTAATGGAAATTACGGGAAAACGGCTGAACGGATTTTAATAAATGGCCCCTCATTTTGAAGCTTGGAACCCAAAGTTTTTCGGAAAAGTAGTAGTTTTCAGTGAAATGTCAATTTTCCTACATAATTTTCCTATTTTCCAAAATCCATCTGTTGTCAGTTTTGAGAACTAATTTTATAGATTCACGGCCGACTTGATTGAATTTCAGAACAAAACACACACTACAATAAACAATAGGCTATTACACGAAGGCCATGACCTCCAGGATTGCCGACATATTTAGAGCTCAATTCAATTTGTTATTAAAAACTTATTCTGCAGTGTATAATTTTCTGAGTACAGCTGTGTATTGGATATTCAAATCTACGAAACTTGAGGTGGTTTGATGAGATTATTACCATTAGAAATTAAATACTATTATAGTTAGTATCATGATGCGTCTATTCTTCATTAATTGCACCTACGTAATATTGATGCTATATTGATGACATGAAAGTGAAATGTTTTGTGGTTATGTAGGCCTAAGTAAATGTAGAGAATATCTTTTTTTTATATCTTCATTTCTATAATTTACTGAGTGACTGCTATATACTATAACTACAAAACTTAAGTAAGATAATAATATCGTTATTAAAAATCAAACATTTTTATACTTATTAACCCAGTGGGGTTGGGTCTTTTTCATATACTTAATGGCGGTGTAGTGTACTGTAGATATTGATATGTGTCATTGCCTTCAGTATTGGCTCGAGAGAGCGCAAAAATTACAGTTCCTAAGGAAAGATAAAAAGGTATTACTTACTAATAAAATAAGAGGCCTAGAAAATTTTGTAGTCTCCAGATCATTTCAGCAAGATCTCTTAGTAGGATAAAATGATTTTACGCTCTACATTTCAAGTTCTACATGCAGCAGCTATACGAAAATGCTATTGTTCGAAAGTTTAGCAAACCTGACATTTTTTTAACTTTTGCCTACAATCCACAATGACCTGAAATAGCTACTGCTATCGTCCTGACAATGTTACTTGCGTTTTCGCGTTGAAACTCAAAAACTGAAGTTGGATAGGTTCAAGAAAAAGTATTTGGCCTAAAAAAATCCATTCAGAGGGAGTATCTTTCATTATTATGGAAGCAAATAACTATAAAAAAGACAAGTATTCTTCATTGAAAATAAATCTGAAAAATTTTTATTTGAACGTCTAACGAACTTAGTTTGCAGCAGCATTTGCTGCACAAGCCACTAGTTGTTATATAAAGACTTTTGAGGACGCGGAGACGTAGATGAGATAATAATATTGAAATGGATTTGAGGGAGGTGGGATATAATTGTAGAGAATGGATTAATCTTGCACAGGATAGGCACCGATGACGGGCTCATATGAGGGCGGGAATGAAGCTCCGGGTTCCTTAAAAGCCACAAGTAATAATAATAATAATAATAATAATAATAATAATAATAATAATAATAATAATAATAATAATTATTATTATTATTATATTAGAGTGTTTTATTAATATTGAAATAAGTTATGTTAAAAAAGAAAGAGCATTATATTTTTATATTTGTGTTAATGAGTAGGCTCTGAGGATGGTGTGAAGAAGCACCGAAACAGCTGTAAGCCGCACATGCTTACACAATTAACACGAGTAAGATCGCCATTTAATCAAATTATTTAAAATAAGTTATAATTATTGCTATTACTTACACTGTGCAGCAAATCGAAGTCATCCACTTTTTTAAATATGCAAAAATCGATGTATATGTAATGTATATGGCCCCCAACGATGGGCTGAAAAATTGAACGTAACGTGATATACATTGAATTTCAAACTTAATATGGTTATTATTTAATAATACTTGTAATATTCATCACAAACTGCTGTAACGTGATATATACTTAATTTCAAACTTAATTTGATTGTTATTTAATATTACTTGTAATATTCATCACAAACTGCTGTAACGTGATATACATTTAATTTCAAACCTAATTTGATTATTATTTAATATTACTTGTAATATTCATCACAAACTGCTGTAACGTGATATACATTTAATTTCAAACCTAATTTGATTATTATTTAATATTACTTGTAATATTCATCACAAACTGCTGTAACGTGATATACATTTAATTTCAAACTTAATATGGTTATTATTTAATAATACTTGTAATATTCATCACAAACTGCTGTAACGTGATATATATTTAATTTCAAACTTAATATGATTGTTATTTAATATTACTTGTAATATTCATCACAAACTGCTGTAACGTGATATACATTTAATTTCAAACCTAATTTGATTATTATTTAATATTACTTGTAATATTCATCACAAACTGCTGTAACGTGATATACATTTAATTTCAAACCTAATTAGATTGTTATTTAATATTACTTGTAATATTCATCACAAACTGCTGTAACGTGATATACATTTAATTTGAAACCTAATTTGATTATTATTTAATATTACTTGTAATATTCATCGAAAACTGCTGTAACGTGATATACATTTAATTTAAAACCTAATTTGATTATTATTTAATATTACTTGTAATATTCATCACAAACTGCTGTAACGTGATATACATTTAATTTCAAACCTAATTTGATTATTATTTAATATTACTTGTAATATTCATCACAAAATGCTGTAACGTGATATACATTTAATTTCAGATCTAATTTGATTATTATTTAATATTACTTGTAATATTCATCGAAAACTGCTATAACGTGATATACATTTAATTAAAAACCTAATTTGATTATTATTTAATATTACTTGTAATATTCATCGAAAACTGCTGTAACGTGATATACATTTAATTTAAAACCTAATTTGATTGTTATTTAATATTACTAGTAATATTCATCACAAACTGCTGTAACGTGATATACATTTAATTTAAAACCTAATTTAATTATTATTTAATATTACTTGTAATATTCATCACAACTGTTGTAACGTGATATACATTTAATTTAAAACCTAATTTAATTATTATTTAATATTATTTGTAATATTCATCACAAACTGCTGTAACGTGATATACATTTAATTTCAAACCTAATTTAATTATTATTTAATATTACTTGTAATATTCATCACAAACTGCTGTAACGTGATATACATTTAATTTCAAACCTAATTTGATTATTATTTAATGTTACTTGTAATATTCATCACAAACTGCTGTAACATGATATACATTTAATTTAAAACCTAATTTGATTATTATTTAATATTACTTGTAATATTCATCACAAACTGCTGTAACGTGATATACATTTAATTTCAAACCTAATTTGATTATTATTTAATATTACTTGTAATATTCATCACAAACTGCTGTAACGTGATATACATTTAATTTCAAACCTAATTTGATTATTATTTAATATTACTTGTAATATTCATCGAAAACTGCTATAACGTGATATACATTTAATTAAAAACCTAATTTGGTTATTATTTAATATTACTTGTAATATTCATCACAAACTGCTGTAACGTGATATACATTTAATTTCAAACCTAATTTGATTATTATTTAATATTACTTGTAATATTCATCACAAACTGCTGTAACGTGATATGCATTTAATTTCAAACCTAATTTGATTATTATTAAATATTACTTGTAATATTCATCACAAACTGCTGTAACATGATATACATTTAATTTAAAACCTAATTTGATTATTATTTAATATTACTTGTAATATTCATCACAAACTGCTGTAACGTGATATACATTTAATTTCAAACCTAATTTGATTATTATTTAATATTACTTGTAATATTCATCACAAACTGCTGTAACGTGATATACATTTAATTTCAAACCTAATTTGATTATTATTTAATATTACTTGTAATATTCATCGAAAACTGCTATAACGTGATATACATTTAATTAAAAACCTAATTTGATTATTATTTAATATTACTTGTAATATTCATCACAAACTGCTGTAACGTGATATACATTTAATTTCAAACCTAATTTGATTATTATTTAATATTACTTGTAATATTCATCACAAACTGCTGTAACGTGATATGCATTTAATTTCAAACCTAATTTGATTATTATTAAATATTACTTGTAATATTCATCACAAACTGCTGTAACATGATATACATTAAATTAAAACCTAATTTGATTATTATTTAATATTACTTGTAATATTCATCACAAACTGCTGTAACGTGATATACATTTAATTTCAAACCTAATTTGATTATTATTTAATATTACTTGTAATATTCATCACAAACTGCTGTAACGTGATATACATTTAATTTCAAACCTAATTTGATTATTATTTAATATTACTTGTAATATTCATCACAAACTACTGTAACGTGATATACATTTAATTTCAAACCTAATTTGATTATTATTTAATATTACTTGTAATATTCATCGAAAACTGCTATAACGTGATATACATTTAATTAAAAACCTAATTTGATTATTATTTAATATTACTTGTAATATTCATCACAAACTGCTGTAACGTGATATACATTTAATTTCAAACCTAATTTGATTATTATTTAATATTACTTGTAATATTCATCACAAACTACTGTAACGTGATATACATTTAATTTCAAACCTAATTTGATTATTATTTAATATTACTTGTAATATTCATCACAAACTGCTGTAACGTGATATACATTTAATTTCAAACCTAATTTGATTATTATTTAATATTACTTGTAATATTCATCACAAACTGCTGTAACGTGATATACATTTAATTTCAAACCTAATTTGATTATTATTTAATATTACCTGTAATATTCATCGAAAACTGCTATAACGTGATATACATTTAATTAAAAACCTAATTTGATTATTATTTAATATTACTTGTAATATTCATCACAAACTGCTGTAACGTGATATACATTTAATTTCAAACCTAATTTGATTATTATTTAATATTACTTGTAATATTCATCACAAACTGCTGTAACGTGATATACATTTAATTTCAAACCTAATTTGATTATTATTTAATATTACTTGTAATATTCATCACAAACTGCTGTAACGTGATATACATTTAATTTCAAACCTAATTTGATTATTATTTAATATTACTTGTAATATTCATCACAAACTGCTGTAACGTGATATACATTTAATTTCAAACCTAATTTGATTATTATTTAATATTACTTGTAATATTCATCACAAACTGCTGTAACGTGATATACATTTAATTTCAAACCTAATTTGATTATTATTTAATATTACTTGTAATATTCATCACAAACTGCTGTAACGTGATATACATTTAATTTGAAACCTAATTTGATTATTATTTAATATTACTTGTAATATTCATCACAAACTGCTGTAACGTGATATACATTTAATTTCAAACCTAATTTGATTATTATTTAATATTACCTGTAATATTCATCGAAAACTGCTATAACGTGATATACATTTAATTAAAAACCTAATTTGATTATTATTTAATATTACTTGTAATATTCATCACAAACTGCTGTAACGTGATATACATTTAATTTCAAACCTAATTTGATTATTATTTAATATTACTTGTAATATTCATCGCAAACTGCTGTAACGTGATATACATTTAATTTCAAACCTAATTTGATTATTATTAAATATTACTTGTAATATTTATCACAAACTGCTCTAACGTGATATGCATTTAATTTCTTTCTTAATTTGGTTATTATTTAATATTTTAACATACATCGAAAATTTCTGTAACGAAATATATGTCTACTTTTTATTTCAAACTTAATTCGATTATTTTGTAATATCACCTGTAACATACATCGCAAATTGCTGTAAAGCTGAGCTGTGGGTTGGGACATTACTTTGAGACAACTTTATCTTAGTAATTTGTTGGAGGAAAAAGGGAGTTCAGAATTTTGCAGGAAATTAGGTTATTGCTGATAATCAATTTTTACTTTTATATTCAAATCAAGAATGATGTTAACTGTCGGGTTGAGAAAAAATAATATATTTTTTAAATAATTGTGTATTTGCGTATATGCTTATAATAATAAGTAATAGTACTGGGTTTTATTTAAAACACTCGTATCTGAAAGAAATGCTATATTGCATGAAATATCATTAATTTTAATAAAAGATCTTCGTTTAGGCACACATAAATAATTTAGTATCTCCGGGAAATGTTTGGCTGAAAAAACGTGATTATAATTTGCTCTTTATCTATTCTTTGTGAATCCAACTAAAATAGTTTAAATTGCAAGGTTAAAAACTGTGAAGTGTAACGGAAATCAGGGGTCAGTGAACTCATTATTATCAATGGATTTTCCGTTTCTTTCAAGCACATGTGTTACGGGTGAGTGCAGCGTTGAAGCAACTCCTTGAAGATTGAAAGGATGGAATTTAAACAAATTGCTGATATATTTTAACATTTATTCCAGTTTTAAATCTAGATTTCTCTAAATAGAAAATTCATATTAAATTACCACAATATAATAGGCTACTTATAGCTACTTTACAGAAATTTGCGATTACTTAAAGCGTACAACTTACGAATGAAGTATGTGTTTAATTTACCTTTTTATTTAGGTATACATTACATTACATTAATTTGCTCTAGAGTATGCCATTAGGAAAACCCAGGATAACAGAGAGGGCTTGGAATTGAACGGGTTACAGCTTCTTGTCTATGCGGATGACGTGAATATGTTAGGAGAAAATCCACAAACGATTAGGGAAAACACGGGAATTCTACTTGAAGCAAGTAAAGATATAGGTTTGGAAGTAAATCCCGAAAAGACAAAGTATATGATTATGTCTCCTGACGGGAATATTGTACGAATTGGAAATATAAAAATTGGAAATTTATCTTTTGAAGAGGTGGAGAAATTCAAATATCTTGGAGCAACAGTTACAAATATAAATGACACTCGGGAGGAAAGTAACACAGAATAAATATGGGAAATGCCTGTTATTATTCGGTTGAGAAGCTTTTATCGTCCAGTCTGGTGTCAAAAAATCTGAAAGTTAGAATTTATAAAACAGTTATATTACCGGTTGTTATTTATGGTTGTGAAACTTGGACTCTCACTTTGAGAGAGGAACATAGGTTAAGGGTGTTTGAGAAAAAGGTGCTTAGGAAAATATTTGGGGCTAAGAGGAATGAAGTTACAGGAGAATGGAGAAAGTTACATAACACAGAACTGCACGCATTGTATTCTTCACCTAACATAATTATGAACATTAAATCCAAACGTTTGAGATGGGCAGGGCATATAGCACGTATGGGCGAATCCAGAAATGCATATAGAGTGTTAGTTGGGAGGCCGGAGGGAAAAAGACCTTTAGGGAGGCCGAGACGCAGATGGGAAGATAATATTAAAATGGATTTGAGGGAGGTGGGATATGATGATAGAGACTGGATTAATCTTGCTCAGGATAGGGACCCATGGCGGGCTTATGTGAGAGCGGCAATGAACCTCCGGGCTCCTTAAAAGCCAGTAAATAAGTAAGTATTTAGGTATATAAGGTACAGTATTTTAGGAGGTGATAGTATGCATCAAAACAAGAAAACAATGTCTAATAAACATGGGTCCTACGACACATACTTTCTGAGATCTGAACACTTGTTCCTAGGAGGTGCTCAATGTGACGTCCATTGACGTTTATTAGACATTATTTTCTTGTTTTGATGCATACTAGCACCTCTTAAATATTGGATACTTTTTTTAATACCCTGTATTTGAATAATAATAATAATAATAATAACAATAATAATAATAATCGAATGGGCAGAGGGAGATGAAGAGAGAGAAGAAGAGAGAGAAGAAGAAGATGGGGGTGAAGAGAGGCAATGGAAATAGGGGGATGAAGAGAGAAAATGAAATTAGGAGCTGAAGAGAGATAAAATTGAAAGAGGGGTGTAGAGATAATGGAGCTTGTGGGATGAAGAGAGAATGGAGAAAGGGGGATGGAATGAAGAAATTGAAAAAAGAGGAGAGAAAAGCGAGAGAAATACAAGAAAATAAATACTAAGGAGTGGAGAGAAATGAAAATTGGGTAGAAAAATAGGCCTATAGCAACAGGAGAAGGAATCTAGTGTAAACAGAAATGAAATGATTGGATTGAAATAGTGGAGTGACGAGACGGAAAGGAAAGTTATTGGTAAATCTTGTACTGCACTTTCCATGCACAGTAATGATATTTTTTGCTCACCCATATGACAAGAACAACATTGTACAGAACCATGGCGAAATTGTAGATGACGACAAGAGCTTGCATATTGTACGGTTTCCGATGTGCCATCAGGTAGGGACCCAGTTTGGTTACGAATAAGAGGTACATCGCCAGTATAGAGAGAAGAGGAATTGGCCCCGACATGAGCGGCAAAGTATTTTGATACTTCACTGAAACAAACAAGGACATTAACTGTATTGAATTAAGATTTTAATTTAGATATTGAAATTCTGTTTATTACAGACGTCATACTGATCGGCTGAGAATCTTTTGTCATCTAGTCTGCTTTCAAAAAAGCCGAAAGTTAGAATTAAAAAAATAGTTATATTACCGGCTGCTCACTTAGTTATTCATTTATTTATTTATTTATTTATTTATTTATTTATTTATTTATTTATTTATTTATTTATTTATTCATTCATTCATTCATTCATTCATTCATTCACTTAGTTATTCGCATATTTATTTAATCATTTGTTTATTCCTTTATTTATCCACTTATTCACTCAATTACTTATTCACTCACTACTTCATTCACTTACATATTCACTCACTTATTCACTCATTTATTTTTAATTTTACTTGAAGCAAGTACAGAGATAGGTTTGGAAGTAAATCCCAAAAAGACAGTGTATATGATTATGTCTCGTGACCAGAACATTCTACGAAATATAAATATTAGTACATTATGCAACGAGCCTATAATGAAGGTAATTAAGAAGTGAGTATGGATATTTATGAAACGAGCGCAAGCGAGTTTCATAATTTTCATACGAGCTTCTTAATTACCATTATAGGCGAGTTTCATACGACTTTTTATGCTCGACCATATTTCTAACTTGATATTATTAATTTTATTGTATCTGACCTGGAGCAATGTCCCGTATGTTGTGAGATGTGCGCAGACGCGAAAGTATTGATTTTTTCCGAGGAACAGATGTGCACATTGACCTTGCTAGGCCATAAGAACTTACAGAGATAACATTGAAATAAAATTAGACATTGAAAAACGAGATGACAAATTGAATTTATTTGAATATTATTTACAATTAACGCTAATTATTATAGTAACAGAACATAACCTTCTGCAACAGTATTGGATTTCCAGTCTCCGTGACTTTTCGCTAATTCCCTTTCGATTGCATATCCGAGAATAATCGATTCTTGCGGTTTTATAACGGTAGAAAGCTGACCTGTCATTGGCTGAACAGTTGTAACCTGAGTCGTCATTGGCTGAAAGACCTGACCTTTAATGAGTAGGTGTACTTTAATGACATGCATTAAAGTTCTGCTACCAGGTGTATAATTACTACATTTCGGCATGGTCGAGCATAAAAAAATTTAAAATGTACCCATTTTGAATCTTGCGTACACTGCTTTTATAAACTTTTATAACACTTGAATATAAGTAATTGATTAACTAGCGGACTTACTTGTGTTAATTATGTAAGTTTGTGCGGCTTAGAGCTGTTTCGGTGTTTCATCACACCATCGTCAGATCCTACTAGATCCCGGCATCATCTCGAACACATAACAGGCAGAGAAGTTCGAGATGATGCCGGGATCTAGTAGACTCTGACGATGGTGTGATGAAACACCGAAACAGCTGTAAGCCGCACAAAGTTACATAATTAACACGAGTAAGTCCGCTAGTTAATCAATTACTTAAAATGTATCCTTCGAAAAGGTGGAAAAATTCAAATATCTTGGAGCAAGAGTAACAAATATAAATGACACTCGAGAGGAAATTATACGCAGAATAAATATGGGATATATCTGTACTTATTCGGTTGAGAACCTTTTGTCATCCAGTCTGCTTTCAAAAAAGCCGGAAGTTAGAATTTAAAAAATAGTTATATTACCGGTTGCTCTGTATGGTTGTGGAACTTCGACACTCACTTTGAGAGAGGAACAGAGGTTAAGAGTGTTTGAGGATAAGGTGCTTAGGAAAGTATTTGGGACTAAGAGGGCTGAAGTTAGAGGAGACTGGAGGTAGTTACACAACGCAGAACTGCACGCATTGTATTCTTCACCTGACATAATAAGGAACATTAAATCCAGACATTTAAGATGGACAGTGCATGTAGCACGTATGAGCGAATCCAGAAATGCATATAGAGTGTTAATTGGGAGGCCGGAGGACAAAAGGCCTTTGGGGAGGCCGAGACGTAGGTGGGAGGATAATATTAGAATGGATTTGAGGGAGATGAGATATGATGGTAGAGACTGGATTAATCTTGCTCAGGATAGGGACCGATGGCGGACTTATGAGAGCAACAATGAACTTCTGGGTTCTTTAAAAGCTATAAGTAAGTAATGGATTATTTCCTCTCCTGTCTCTACAGTTACGTATTATACTCTGTCCCGATAATCCAATTAATCATAAATAATTTTAACCAGATAATTATTGGCTCCTTCTAAAAAAAGAAAGAAAAAAAGGAACTTGATTGCAGAAAAAAGTCTTTTATTGTATTGTCTTATTTATTTTTGTTTATTGGTATGTTTCAGAATAAATTAATGTAGTAACATAATAATAATAATTTAAAAAATCTTACTTTTACGTGAATTTAGAGAGCCTTCATAATCGTCGGGAAAACTTCTTTTATAGCGTGAAATAGTAGGACCTGACAATTTGAAAGTGAATCTTAAATTTGGAACGCTGTCACCAGTGGCTGAAAACCTTACACACATGGCCAGTCTGGTAACTGCTGAAACTGCATTACGGAAAAAAAAAATCTTTCTCGTCCAATCAATTGTAATTTAATTTCAAAATCTAATCTTGACATCCGCGTAAATTTAAAAAAGTGATTTTTCGGCCAGCTTACTTCCTCAATCATGATTTTAGTTTCATCTCTTCCTTTGTGAAATTTCTTATCCAAAATGAATATGTGCGCAAATAGAAACGAGATGTGCGCAAGAGAATCTGCAGTTTTAACTGGCAACTGTTGTTTACCTCTCATTATTCCTGCGCAGTTGCAATAGTGGAAACGTAGCTTAAGGCCTATTTTGTTTTTAATATAGCCTAGGTTTATTTCCTCAATATTTACTGTATGTTCGATTCAGCTTCATCGTCTTTGCAGAACATTTATTGCCACTTTTAAAGCAACCTGATTTTACTGATACAATTCGAAATTGTATTCCAGAAAAGTTAGGAGAATAATACTTACGTTTTTCTTCAAAGCCATCGTTACTTTCCATATAGTACAGAAACTGAGACATTGTTCTGAAACAGAGTGAAATATTGCAAAATAAAATTGTGATTCCTAACTTAATATCGTTCTAGGTTTTGGTGGTTATGGAACAATTGGTAGGGTGGGTTGGAGTAATTTGGATATGATATGATATGATATGATATGATATGATATGATATGATATGATATGATATGATATATGATATGATATGATATGATATGGTATGGTATGATATATGATATGGTATGATATGATATGTGATATGATATGATATATGATGTGATATGATATGATATGATATGATATGATATGATATGATATGATATGATATGATATGATATGATATGATATGATATGATATGATATTGATATTATATGATATGATATGATATGATATGATATATGATATGATATGATATGATATGATATGATATGATATGATATGATATGATATGATATGATATGATATGATATGATATGATATGATATGATATGATATGATATGATATGACATGATATGATACGATATGATATATTTCTTCACAGCACTTCTTTACATGTAATGGTGTACCTCACATTTCTGTATCCGGTGCCACCATTAACATATTATTACAATAACACATTATTTGCAGTACACGTCTACACAAATACTCCCAATTACACTATGTACCTTTTTTGTTATTTGGTCAAACTCTCCTTCAGTATTTCTCCTACATTTCATTTGCTTTTCTCTATTTGTTCCTTAATCCTAATGTATCTAATATTCTATACAACTTTCACACCCCCTTTATCCTCTAGCTACTATTCACTAAACTCTCAATTTCATATTATCTCTATAAATTATCGTATTGCTCAGCACCCATACATTGAATTATTTGTCCTATTTGTTTTTTAACCTTTTCTCCCATCTTTCTCTTGTATTCATTTACTGTTCCAACGTTCAAATGTTAGTACTAATTTTATGCCGTCACTTGTTCACTTCTCTTAACCATTTCTCACTATTTTCTCTCATTCCTATTTGCGCTCACTTTCACTTTCTCACTATTCTGCTTGCACTTAATCCATTGTCACTATTCTCACTTCCTGTAAATAGCCTCCTTATATTTTATTCTACACGTCTGCTTATACACTTTGTCTCTCCCCTATACTTCTCGATCTTTTCCTGTTTCCCTTTATTTGCACTTTTTGATCACATCCACATTTTTTTAAACGTATCAAATATCTCTGCTATATCCTTTATTTCTTCTTCTATTCCACTTTTATTTCTTCCCCCCACGCTTTCACTTTCACATACTAGATTTCCACTTACACTCGCACCCTTATTCTTTTCACTACTTTCTTCCCTATCATTTCCTGAATCTTGGTTTCTCTTTTTATCACCATTCGCCTTTTTTCTAGCGCGTAATTTGGATATAAAAACAACTTTTTTTAAGTTTAGAGACCCATAGTGTGTTACCATAATTAAATTTTCCAATCAGTTTTTTGTATGTTATCACCATGATATTCAAGAATGATTCTATTGGATTTTTAAATATGTTGGCCTTTTATTATCATAATAGTAGTCCTAAGTTTAACTGTACTCAATTTACCCCAAGGATAGGGAAATTTTGGTATAATGTGTATTATTGAAATAATATATGCTGTAAAGTCCTTATAAAATCATATTATCCCACTATAGGTTAGTATATGTATCTTAGAATGTCGAGGTTGAATTGAATTGAATTTAAAAGGGGAAGGGCTGTGACAGCCCCAGCACTGCGACTGAAAGATCTATTGCGCATCCCCGTCATAATATCCAATAGTTTTATGTTCTTAATGAACTGAATCAAACTACGGATTGGGACAGTTGATAGCTCATCAAGCTTTGGAAAATGTTTTCCAAAGATAAGAGCTCTTCGATAAGATTAACTCCATATGTAGATGAAATTATTGGGGATCATCAGTGTGGTTTTAGGCGTAATAGATCAACTATTGAGCAGATATTTTTCATTCGACAGATAATGGAGAAATAATGGGAGTATAAGGGTACAGTGCATCAGTTATTCATAGATTTCAAAAAGACATATGACTCGGTTAAGAGAGAAGTTTCATATGATATCCTTATTGAATTTGGTATTCCCAAGAAACTAGTTCGATTAAATATGAAGGTGATTTATATTCGTATGCTGATGATACTGTTTTACTTTTTAGTGGAAAAAGTTGGACTGACGCTTATTATAATGCAAATTGCGGCTTATAATTAATAAAAAAAAATGGTGCGATTTAAATTCACTTGTAATTAATAAAGATAAAACAATAGCTATCCCATTTTCTTTAAATAATAAAGGTAATAAACCAATTTCATCTATACTACAAATTAAAATGTATAATTCTGATTGTTCCGATATAAATTGCAATTGTCCAGTTATTAATGAAGTTAATGAGGTTAAATACTTAGGTATAATTATTAATAATCATTTAAAATGGAATAATCATATTCTTTATATTTGTAATAAATCACGTAAAACATTATGTTACTTTGTTATTCTAAGATATATTTTGCCAATTAACTGTATACGTATAATTTATTTAACATTGTTTCAATCTATATTTATGTATGGTATTATAGGTTGGGGTGGAACTTACAAATCCAACCTTTATCCGTTAATTTTACTACAGAAAAAAGTATTAAAAATTTGTTTAAAAAAGCAGAAAGAGTACCAAACTGAATTGTTGTTTAAACATTTCAAAGTTTTCAACATTAAACAAATATATTATTTTATTTTATTAAAATATTTTCATAGAAATTTTAATAACTTTGAAAGGTATATACATAAGTATAGAACCAAAAATATGAATTCTCTGCGTTTGTCTGAACAAAAATGTAAAATCAATGCAGCATTTTATCATAGCATGAGTCAAGGTCCCAGATTATTAAACAAATTTTATTCCAATAATATTTCAACCACGAATCCTCTCCAAATTAATGAAAATATAAAAAAAAATTGTATTGAATTTATAGTTTGGGTTTAAACATATTAAACACCATTTAATCTGTATTGACTCTCAGTTTTAATTTTATTTTTGTCTGTATTGGAATCCCCTCCTGAGTACGAGTCTTGCTCATTCAGGAGTGGGCTAGATTATCTTTAATGGTATTTATTAATTTGTATTCTTTTCAAACTTAATAGCAATAATCTATACTAATAATAAATCTGTGGCCGAAATTTTTCTGGTAATTTTCGATTTTCCAAAAATAATTGGTCCTAACATATATAATTAACCACCCTGAAACCGAAAATCGCTTTTTTGAAATTTTTGTTTGTATGTCTGTCTGTCTGTCTGTCTGTCTGTATGTTTGTTACCTTTTCACACGACAATGGCTGAACCGATTTCGATGAAAATTGGAATATAAATTAAGTTCGTTGTAACTTAGATTTTAGCTATATGGCATTCAAAATACATTATTTAAAAGGGGGGTTATAAGGGGGTCTGAATTAAATAAATCGAAATATCTCGCTTATTATTGATTTTTGTGAAAAAGTTACATAACAAAAATTTCTTTAAAAATCATTTCCGATGAGTTTTATCCCTTGAAAAAGTTTGATAGGACTGATATTTAATGAGATAAATGAGTTTTAAAATTAAAATAACTGCCATCTAAGGCCGTGTAATGAATTAAAAAACAAATGACTTCGTCTATGAGGGGCCTTGGACAACAACAATCGAAAGCTATGAAAGATAGCCTACAGAGAATGTTTCTGTGTTTGCATGAAGTAATATCGGAAGCTAAATTAACCGATTTGTGTAATTAATTATTATTTCATCATTGGAAAGTGTAGTTTCTCTGGATGGACAAAATGCTATATTGTTATTACAGTAACTTCGGAGAGAATTGAGGACAGGTAAGATTAAAATAGCTTCTTATAATAATAATAATAATAATAATAATAATAATAATAATAATAATAATAATAATAATGATTTATTTTAACTGGCAGAGTTAAGGCCGTAAGGTCTTCTCTTCCACTCAACCAGGAAAAAGAGTATATACATATGCATGAACTTACAAAGAATTCAACAATTTGATTTAGATGAGAGTTAAGTGTATACAGGAGTTATTTACGAATTAAACAACAAAATACTATGAACTATTAATTAAACACTGAAATAAACTGTGTAGCAGAATTAAGCTAAAATACATAAAATGTTAATATATTTCAAATAATATTAGATAATAGAAAGAGATTATTATGAGACAATTTTGAAAATACAGCACAATCAGGATGATGTCTAAAAGAAAGAAGTAGCAATGTAGTCAGTGATAGTTTAAATCAGTATGATTGGAGTGAAATGCTAATAAGGTTACCTTTTAAGCTGTTCTTAAAGGTGTTTATTGTCTTGCAGCCCCTATACACAAACAACTTGATAGGCTATTCTGTGTATTCGTTTCCTGTATTTCTTAAAATAATGTTTATCTCAGAGAATTAACGAACCACAAGAGTGTATTGATTTAGTATGCAGTAATAATATGTTAGCTTAGCATTCCATTATTTTATAATCCAAATTTTAACTATGCTCAATTGAATCGTGTTAAAATACATAAAATACACATGCATTAAATGCAATGCAAAAAAATTGGGTAATGAGCCAAGCAGATTATGTTGCGCTGTTGTAAAATAAAATTTGTTCCTCCTGAGATTCAAGAGCCCCCATACCAAATTAAAAACTTACTTATCGGTATACATCCGTTATCAACACATTTTTATATAATATAATATAATATAATATAATATAATATAGCCCTAATATAATATAATATAATATAATATAATATAATATAATATAATATAATATAATATAATATAATATAATATAATATAATATAATATAATATAATATAATATAATATAATATAATATAATATAATATAATATAATATAATATAATATAACATAACATAACATAACATAACATAACATAACATAACATAACATAATATAATATAATATAATATAATATAATATAATATAATATAATATAATATGTAATTTAAGTTATTTGAAGGGTTCAGAACCATAGTGGGCCAAGCGCCATTTACTGAATACGTAGAAAACAAGAGTTAAAATTAAGTTATTACCATAATTCATAGAAACATACAGCAAGTAAAGTAAAGTATACACATTAAATATAAATGATATGTCAGTCTTCATTAACGTATGGATGCATGTAATGAAAATTAAGAAACATGTTAAAGGAATTGTCATTGCACCAAATGAGTGGTCTCTGGACCAAAATGATCGCATTTTAATTATTTAAATACAATTTAAATTAAGTAACATAATAAACGATTTATTCTTCTATCAAACACGAATCTTCCCTGGATCAAATGTCCTATTTTAATTATGTAATTACTTTATATTTATTTCTAACGGGTGCAGCGGAGCGCATGGGTACGGCTAGTAAGTAAATAAATAAATAAATAAATTAAAATGTGCCTCACATTAATTCCACTACTAAAATAACAAGACGGGCAACTGAAAAATAATTAGTAAACAGATAATTCATAAATTAATGAACATGGACTAAAGAACAAGAATAGGAACAACAGACCAAACACATCGACGGTCCAGTTCAAAAGGGAAACAACTCAAAATTTAAAGTTTTGGGAGAGCTGCACTTTAAACTCTCATGTTGCTGTGAAAAATAAAGGGTCAATTAAATAATTTCAAATTCTGTTAATGATGTTTTATATATACAATAAGTTTCAAATTAGACTGATGTTAATTCGATTTTTGAAGGAACATAAAACTTTAAAATGTAGTTGTCTCAAAACTTCAAATTTTGAGTGAAAACAACTTTTGGACTGGGCCGTCGATATGCACTTCTATGCACACATAAATATTCCTTAAACCCTCAAATATGCATCTATATTCTCTATGAATTTTTATATTATTCTGAAAACATTTGTGCTGGAATGTCGTCATACTAAAATCAGCAAAGTGTAGTTGTAGTAATAGATTTATTTCTACTGGCAGAGTTAAGGCCATAAAGCCTTTTTCACTCAACCAGTATTGGAACAATAGCAATACAACAGCAGAAAAAGAGGAACAATATACAATTAATAATAATAATAATAGTAATAATAATAATAATAATAATAATAATAATAACAAAATGAAAACAAGCTTAGTTACATGTAATTCTAAAAATCAAACAAATTATAATAATGTGAATCGAATTGTTAAAATAATAAAGAAAATTTATATATCAAAAATATAAAAGTCATATATTATATATATATATATATATATATATATATATATATTTATATAATTTGAACTGGTAATAGAAATTACGGGAAAACGGCTGAAAGGATTTTAATGAATGACCCGTCATTTTAAGCTTGGCATCCAAGGATTTTCAGAAAAATAGTAACTTTCAGTGAAGCGTTAGTTTTCCTACATAATTGTCTTATTTTCCAAAATCCATCTTTCGTCAGTTTTGAGAACTAATTACATTTCAGTATAAAACAAAATACACACTACAATAAACAATAGGCTATTACACGAAGGCCATGACCTGCAGGATTGCTGACATATTTAGAGCTCAAGTTGAATTGGTTATTAAAAACTTCAAGACTTACTAAAAATAATTTACAGGTCTGATTCTGCGGTGTGTAATTTTCTGAGTACAACTCTACAAAACTTGAGGTGTTTTATGACATTGTTATCATTAGAAATGAAATATTATTAGCCTATAGTTAATGTCATGATGCGACTATTTTTAATTAATTATACATATTAATGCCATATTGATGATATGAAAATGAAACGTTTTGGAGTTATATAAGTAGATGTAGAGAATATCTTAAATTAGATCTTCATTTCTATAATTTACTAATTTAGTGAGTGGCGGCTATAATTACAAAACTTACGTAACATAATAATATTGTTATTAAAAATAAAATATTTTTACAGTTATTAATCAAGTGGGGTTGGGTCTTTTTCATATACTTAATGGTGGTGTAGTGTAGATATTTACATGCGTAATTCTCTTCAGTACTGGCTCGAGAGAGCGCAAAAATTACAGTTCCTAGGGAAATACCAAAAGGTAATACTTAAACCTACAAAATTTTGTAGTCTCCCGATCATTTCAGCAAGATCTCTTAGCAGGATAAAATGATTTTACCCTCTACATTTCAAGCTCTACATGCAGCAGCTATACCAAGATGCTATGTCTATTGTTCGAAAGCATAGCAAACCTGACATTTTTTAAACTTTCACCTAGAATCTACAATGACCTGAAATAAGTAGGCTATTGATTTACTCCCACATGAAAAACCCACTGAACATGCTGACATTGTTACTTTGCGTCTTCGCACTGAAACTCAAAAACTGAAGATGGATAGGTTCAAGAAATAGTAATATACGTTACAAGAGCGGTATGTTGACGTTTTCATGGTCGAGGAAAAGATTGAAAAAGCTAAACGTAGTTGAAACTTTTTAATTTCCGAGAACATGAAAACAAACATACCGCTCGTGTATCGTACATTATTTTGTGCGAAGATCGTTTATTACATACCTGAAATACGAATTTCTAATTAGTTGCAATGAAATCTCCATGTTGGTTTCTGTTTAATGACGGCAACTTCGGAAAACCAAAATATCTTTCTTCAACATTGTTGCTATAAAATGTTTTCTGTGTTTACTATACTCCAGCAGCCCGTAATATACGTCTGTCTTTTTTTTTCCCCCAGTCTATAAATGCGAACTTAAAACAAACGGTAAGGTGAAACTTTAGTTTTCCTACATAATTTTCCTATTTTCAAAAATCTATCTTTCGTCTGCTTTGAGAACTAATTGCATTTCAGTATAAAACAAAACACGCACTGCAATAAACAATAGGCTATTACACGAAGGGCATGACCTGCAGTATTGCTGACATATTTATTCATAAATAAGACTTTGGCTGAAGACTTCCCAAAATCGACTTTCATAGTAAAGTTTAACTTTGTTAAAAGTCCTATTCATAGACAATACTTCTGAGAATTTGACTTTCACTTAGGTAAGTCGAGATTTGACGATCTTCTATGAATGTTGGCAATCACAATCATGGCCTTCTAAACGAATTAAATTAATGAATAGCTGAAGTAGAGTAGGCATTGCCGCAATAAAAGCCATCATTTGAGTCTCAAATCAGTGAAACAATTGAACATCGGCAGACGTTAAGCGATTGTTGCAGTATTATATAATATTATTTCAATGTAAAGTAATTGTGAAAACGTGAAAGATAAGAAGATGCCACCAATGACAGATTATGAAAGAGACATGCTACTAGAACTGGTGAAGACGTATAAAGAATACAATTAAATATACAAAGTCAATAGTAAACCATTAATCCTTATATCCATAGAGCAATATCGAAGTGAAATGAGAGTATTATTAATGGAACAGCTGATCCTTTTTTATTGTTCTATTATTCATCAGTGCATGTTGAAACATGTGAATATTATTTAATACGGTCTATTTTTCAAATCTGTATCTTGATTTGAATTCATCATCTCTATAAAATTTAATAGAGTTTCGTACATGTCTAATAATACGCCGAGAAATATGTGCAGCTTCAATAATTTCCTGGATGCTATTAATCTTCTCGGCAAATATAACAATTTCCCAAATATCAGCCATTTTTCTTATGTCCACGAACGAAAGTCAAAGTCAAAGTCTAGATTTTCGGCGACTTCGAAGTAAAGTCACGATCGAAGTTTACTTTCGTCAAAGTGTCGATTGTGAATAGGAAAATGGCGGCTTTGTACTTTACAAAGTCAACTTTGGTCCAAAGTATCGTCTATGAATACGACCCTTAATTTAATTAATTTACAGGTCTGATTCTGCGGTGTATAATTTTTCTGAGTACAGTTGTGTATTGGATATTAAAATCTACTAAACGTGAGATGGTTTGATGACATTATTATCATTAGAAATGAAATATTATAGTGAATGCCATGATGTGACTATTTTTCATTAAGTATAGGCTACATTAATGCTATGTTGATGATATGAAAGTGAAACGTTTTGGGGTTATGTAAGTGGATGTAGAGAATATCTTAAATTAGATCTTCATTTCTATAATTCACTGAGTGGCGGCTATTCGGTGTGCTGTAGATATTTATATGCGTCATTCTCTTCAGTATTGGCTCGAGAGCGCACAAAAATTACAATTCCTAAGGAAAGACTAAAAGGTATTAGGCTACTTACTGATAAAATAAGAAGCCTACAAAATTATGTAGTCTCCCATTCATTTGAGCAAGATCTCTTACAATGACTATTACACTCTTACTACTTCATACTACTTTTGACCAATAAAACGGTACGAAAGGACGTATTTCAACCAATCATGGCTGCTTATCGCACAATTTTATCGCGTCCCTAGCATTTGTTTAATTTTATCGCGTCCCTAGCATTTGTTTAATTTTATCGCGTCCCTAGCATTTGTTTCTTTGTTTGCCAACATTTGAAACTGCGCTGGTCTGGACGTCAAAAATATATATAAAATTACAAACCACTCCAGTCGATGCACAGCAGTTTCAAATATGACTCGCATTGGCATTCAAGAACAAGAATTAATAAAAATCACTGATCATACCTATGCATCTTCTGAAATCCGATTTACTAATAAATGAAGAGCACCATTCGGAAATCCTGAAAAAGTTGAATACACCATGTAGGCCTAAATCAACGAGTTCCACTTCTATTACGCACACGTCCAATATAACATCAATTGAACCACCAACCACATTCAAATTTGAAAATTGTACATTCAATAATTATTCCTTTTAAAATTATTCATTCGGAAATCCTGAATAAGTTGAATACACCATGTAGGCCTAAATCAACGAGTTCCACTTCTATTACGCACACGTCCAATATAACATCAATTGAACCACCAACCACATTCAAATTTGAAAATTGTAAATTCAATAATTATTCCTTTTAAAATTATTCATGTTTATTTTTTATGTCATCGTCGTTAATTAAAACTTTTCTAACACTTGTGTATATTAGTTAGGTTATGTTATAGCTTCTGCTATATGATATTATGGATAGTCACGTATCAGAGATTGTTTAATATTAAGATTTATTGAAAATCATCTGTCAAGTGACGTTGATTACTGGGATTCGGATAATTGAAGTGGAATGAAACTGTCTTAATAAAAATGAAACTGAATCAACAAAGCCTTCTTGACCAGTAATATTGCCATTGTGTGTAGATCTCGACGAGAAGGCATTGTTCACTACTGCCATCTAGCATGCATCTAGCGTATATTTGTAATGTTGAGATGGTATAAAAACATTTGAAGACAGTTGTATTTTCGTAAGTCAATTAATATTTTATTGTATTGGGGTACTTCGTTACTTCTAATCTTTATATACTTTCTTCTAATCGTGTAATAGTCAATTAAATCCCACTCGAGTTTTGATTTTCTCTAGATAAATCAAAACGTCTAGTGAGATTACTGTTGATAAAATGATTTTACCCTTTACATTTCAAGCTCTATATGCAGCAGCTATACCAAGATGTATGTCTATTGTTCGAAAGCATAGCATACCTGACATTTTTTTTAACTTTCACTTAGAATCCACAATGACCAGAAATAGCTATTGCTTTACTCCGACATGAAAAATCCACTGATCGTCCTGATATTGTTACTTGCGTTGAAACTCAAAACCTGAAGGTGGATAGGTTTGAAGGATAAGTATTTGGCATAAAAAACATTCAGAGGGAGTATGTTTCATCATTACGGAAGCAAATAACTTTCAAAATGTCTGGTATTCTTCATTGAAAATAAATATGAAAAACTTTTATTTGAACGTCTAATGAACTTAGTTTGCAGCATTTGCTTCACAAGCCATTAGTGTTTTTATATAACATTATCATATTTGGTAATGATATATATCAAATAAAAGGATGTTCTAATTTCTGAAAAATTCGTCCCTAATAGTAGGCTATAATAGTCGACACAATTAACATTTGTAATCTGTTAGTAAATCATACCAATTCATGTTGAGAGCATTACAGTTCTTATAGTCCAGAATCTATACTAATAATAAATCTGTAGCCGAAATTTTTCTGGTAATTTTCGATTTTCCAAAAATAATTGGTGTTAACATGTATAATTAACCATCCTGAAACCGAAAATAGCTTTTTTTGAAATTTTTGTTTGTATGTCTGCCTGTCTGGATGTTTGTTACCTTTTTACGCGATAATGGCTGAACCGATTTATATGAAAATTGGGATATAAATTAAGTTCGTTGTAACTTAGATTTTAGGCTATATGGCATTCAAAATACTTTATTTAAAGGGGGGGTTGTAAGGGGGCCTGAATTAAATAAATCGAAATATCTCGCTTATTATTGATTTTCATGAAACATATTACATAACAAAAGTTTCTTTAAAAATAATAATTTCCGATAAGTTTTATTCCATGCAAAAGTTTGATAGGACTGATATTTAATGACATAAATGAGTTTTAAAATTACAATAACAACGCCATCTAAGGCGCTGTACTGAAATAAAAACAAATGACTTCGTCTATAAGGGGCCTTGGACAACAACAATCGAAAGCTATTAAACATAGCCTAGGAGAATGTTTCTGTGTTTGTATGAAGTAATATTGGAAGCTAATTAATTGTTTAATTATTATTTCACCATTGGAAAGTGTAGTTTCTCTAGATGGATATAATTCTACAATGTTATTACAGTAACTTCTGAAACATATAGCAAGTAATACAAAGTATACACATTAAAACTAAATGATATGTCAATCTTCATTACACTATGGTTGCATGTAATAACAATTAAGAAACATGTGAAAGGAATTGTCATTGCACCAAATGATTGCTCTCTGGATCAAAATGATCGCATTTTAATTATTTAAATACAATTTAAATTATGTAACATATTAAACGATTTATCCTTCTATCAAACACGAATGTTCCTTGGATCAAACGTCCTATTTTAATTATGCAATTACTTTATATTTATTTCTAACAGGTGCAGCGGAGCGCACGAGTACGGCTAGTATACAATAATTTGATTATTGCTGGTGTAATATTACTTGCTTTGTTATAACTTTTGTGCGCGATCGTGCGTATTTGCTTGTTTTCCGCACAAAACCAATACGCGGTAAGTGTGAAATACCACATTCAGTGTTCCCAACGTAACACACATAACAATTTCCCTCTTCTTACCGCTTAAGCGCGACATTCATTTTACTGCTTTAGGCTTTTAACATATTATTTTTAGAGACGTTTAACATAGTAATAATTATAAATTGGAAACTTACCACTGCAATTTCACCTAAATTGCAATGTTAATTATTGTTTTTAAATATTTGCAAAAATTAAGTAAAGTCTACTACTCCACGAAACTTATTGCATTCCTGATACAAGTAACATTAAGGAAGCCGTGAAAAAATCAACGAGATTCCAGATGCCGATGTTATTACTGCAATATGTTATATAAATAATATTGATAAAATATTAAAATGAAAAATAAATCATTACATAACCTTACTGTTTGTTTTAAGTTCGCATTTATAGACTGGAGGAAAAAAAGACAGACGTATATCACGGCCTGCTGGAGTATAGTAAACACAGAAAACATTTTATAGCAACAATTTTGAAGAAAGATATTTTGGTGTTCCGAAGTTGGCGTCATTAAACAGAAACCAACATGGAGATTTCATTGCAACTAATTAGAAATTCGTCTTTGAGGTATGTAATAAACGATCTTCGCACAAAATAATGTACGATACACGAGCGGTATGTTTGTTTTCATGTTCTCGGAAATTAAAAAAGCTCAACTACGTTTCGCTTTTTCAATCTTTTCCTCGACCATGAAAACGTCAACATACCGCTCTTGTAACGTATATTACTATTGTAACATTTTATGGCAAAACTAAAAAGTATACAGTTACGAACATTCATACCTTTCTGGCTTCTGTGCAACGGCTGGCTGCATAATTTTGTTGCTATTATTATTATTAAAGTAGATGTAAACCAGTCTGGTTGTGCTGTTAGTTCACTCAGTCCACTCACTCCTGCACAACAGAGACTTTCCAATAGCCTACACACCTTTCATTATCGCATGTCGAAGTAGCATAATTATGTCGTCTTTGTAATCAGCAGGAATCCCATATAATCACACTGCATCGTGGGGGTTGGCGTGCATTAAAAACAATTGTTATGTAAGCTATAAGCCTGCTTACGTAATGGTCTCGTTGTCCTTGGTAGATGTCTGACGTAATAATGACAAGAACCGTATTTTATTCGGAACAGAAGTTATACCACAGACTCAATCGGTACAATTTAGAATTTGTCCAGGAGATCAATTTTTTTTATTTTTTTATTTTTTAGGTTCTTCAACACTACCCACGTTTTACCCTTAGGGTATAACATGGAATATTTAAACTAAATTTACATTTACGATGTATAACATTAAATTCAATTAGTGTCTTGTAAATGTCATTTATAAACGTTTTTGTCCTTGGATGAAAAATCAATTTCCAGAGATATGATCTTGCATTCTTGAAGTACTCTGTTCTAGTTTCCCCATCATTCATAAAATATTTTGATATGAGACCTCTTGCACAAAAGGGGAGATCTATAACTGAAACTTGATTAATATATTACAGTATTATTTATATTTATCCTGGTAATAATGAACAGTTTGACTCGTAGACATTTTGTTTTTCAGCATTAACTTCCCATGATTGTACGAGAAGATTCGAAGAGAACGGCAGTTACGTAGACCTTCGGCTCCCCCCTCCTTCCAATAATGCACAACACAATGTCAATAAGGTGGTTGCTGTCGTCTGCGATACAACGAACTTTACTGTTGATTTTAGAGTTCATTTTTTTCCTGGCTATTATATGCTTATTTAAATTGTGTTAACTCTCGCTAAGTGGTTTTATATTTTATTTTATCTGTCTTAGTATTTATTTTATTATTGTAAATATCATTGTTTTATTATTATTATTATTATTATTATTATTATTATTATTATTATTATTATTATTATTATTGTTATTATTAATGAATTAATTTGTATTACTATCTTTGTATCATCTCCGTCACGGTTATTCTATTATTATTATTATTATTATTATTATTATTATTATTATTATTATTATTATCGTTACTATTATTTCTATTATCAACATTATTAATAATAATAATAATTTTATTTAATCTGACAGGATTAAGGCCATAAGGCCTTCTCTTCCATCCTACCAGATAGCACATATAAATACAAAAAAGAAATACAAACACTGATGAAAATTATACAAATTAAGTTAAAGCCCTATAGAGGGTCAACAGAGTCAAAAGTACATTATAGTGCTCTCATCAAGCTAATACAACGAAAAGAAAGAAAACAGAGATAGCAATGATGATATTGATAACTGACAATAATAATAATAATAATAATAATAATAATAATAATAATAGCAATAATAATAATAATAATAATAATAATAATAATAATAATAATAAATACATTACATATTAATTTTTAATTTTACAACAGCATAGTTACAATATTTACTATATGTTGAAGTTGCGCAACCTGACATGTGTTCAACAAACAATTCCACGAACTAGAATGTGATTTTTTAATTTAAATTTGAATTTTGATATTATCCGACAGTCTCTGACGTGGTCAGGGAGAGAATTCCAGAGGCGTGGAATAGATATGCTGAAAGATGATGAGTAGAAGGATGTTCTGTGCAGAGGAATAGAGAGAAGGTACATGTTCCGGGTTCGAGGTAGTGAAAGGTAAACAAAACGAGATGCTAGGTAAGAGGGTGTGGAGGTGTGGATGATTTTAAATAGTAATAAGAGAGAGTTGAAGAATCTTCTTTCTTTAAGTGGACTCCAAGACAACAATTCTAGTGACGGTGTTACATGATCGAATTTTATAATGTTACAAACGAAACGAACGCAGATATTGTGAACACGCTGTAGTCTTTGGGAAAGATCAGTATTTAGATTCGTGAATAAAGAATCGCAATAATCGAAGTGGGGCATCACTAAAGTCTTATTATTGGTCTCTGTAAAATTTATGTAGACTACTGGACTGTACCCGAGCATGAGCATATGCTCATTTCGGGTATCAGTTCATATGTATCATTTCAAATGTAAATTGTGAATAAATTAGAATTGGAATTAGAATTAGACTTGTCACACAATCTGCATCGGGTGAGAAGATGGGAAGGTGTGTGGTAGAGATGAACAACGATCGAGAAAGCAAGACTAACAGCGCCCACAAAGCCGAAAACCCGCACGACAATGTTCTATACGTCCCTTCGCGTAGTTGACGTAAAGACTGCTTGTGAATGTTTCGAGACGCCGAGATTGATCACTGCCGAAGTCCCGGACGTCAAGTATCCTTGAATCACTACAGTTGTTTATATCTGACTGAAATTTTATCTACTTTGGCAACTGTTATATATGTATAAACAATAAAGTAGTTTATTTGAAACATCATCTCTACCTTTCAGTGTATAATAATCCGTTCCCCAGATTTATTTAATTACTAGGCCTTTATTAAAAGTCTAGGAATTTTCTTTTCATATGTTTTCATATGTCCAATCTCAAGTAAAAAGATATTAACGTTATGTTTTATGTTTCTTAGAAATGCAAATTTATTTGATAATTGTTTTCTTTGTCTATTTATATAACCATAGGTAATATCATATAATAGAACCAAAACATTTTGATAACTAAGATACTGTTCTGTTCTGTCTTCTTGTCTCATTTAAATATTTATAATGTTATTTGTACGAGATCGTGCGTATTTGCTTGTTTTCCGCACAGAACCAATACGCGGTAAGTGTGAAATACCACATTCAGTATACCCAACGTAACACACATAATTTCCCTCTTCTTACCGCTTAAGCGCGACATTCATTTTACTGCTTTAGGCTTTTAAAATATTATTTTTAGAGACGTTTAACATAGTAATAATTATAAATTGGAAACTTACCACTGCAATTTCACCTAAATTGCAATGTTAATTATTGTTTTTAAATATTTACAAAAATTAAGTAAGGTCTACTACTCCACGAAACTTATTGCATTCCTGATACAAGTAACATTAAGGAAGCCGTGAAAAAATTAACAAGATTCCAGATGCGGATGTTATTACTGCAATATGTTATATAAATAATATTGTTAAAATATTAAAACGAAAAATAAATCATTACATAACCTTACCGTTTGTTTTAAGTTCGCATTTATAGACTGGGGGGGAAAAAAAAGACAGACGTATATCACGGCCTGCTGGAGTATAGTAAACACAGAAAACATTTTATAGCAACAATGTTGAAGAAAGATATTTTGGTTTTCCGAAGTTGCCGTCATTAAACAGAAACCAACATGGAGATTTCATTGCAACTAATTAGAAATTCGTCTTTGAGGTATGTAATAAACGATCTTCGCACACCTAAATTGCAATGTTAATTATTGTTTTTAAATATTTACAAAAATTAAGTAAGGTCTACTACTCCACGAAACTTATTGCATTCCTGATACAAGTAACATTAAGGAAGCCGTGAAAAAATTAACAAGATTCCAGATGCGGATGTTATTACTGCAATATGTTATATAAATAATATTGTTAAAATATTAAAACGAAAAATACGTTTCGCTTTTTCAATCTTTTCCTCGACCATGAAAACGTCAACATACCGCTCTTGTAACGTATATTACTATTATTTCAATGATGTATGTTATTCAAAGTTACGAAATCTTTGCACGCTGACCAAATGCTGTTTCGAGAATGATGAGCGAGACTCGAAGCGCATGAGAATGACGAGACGAGACTCGAAAGACAAATGCAGTGAACACACCGAGCGAGAGCGGCAGTTAGTTTTGTTCATGTCTACTTTCTGGTACTCCTCTTCACATTGGTGTGTCGTTGTTGTACTTTTGCCAGTTTTGTGTAGTATTGCATGAAATTGACGTGATTTGTCATTAACTGGGTTAGAATGAAGTTAGGGTGAAAGTTGATTTGTACTCTGCAGTGAATGTGTGGAAAGTAAATTTTTATGTGGCAGGCTTTAGGAGAGGATATGTACAGTAGTGGCAAAAAAAACCCGGACCGACTCTGGTGGCTGATTTCAGAGCCTTGTTCACTCAGAGTACGATAGACTGGTAACTAAGACTTTCGTGATTCGAATCCTGCCTGGGAAGGAAACTTTTTTTTTGTTCCTTATTCAAATTTATTCCCAATACTTTTCGATTGCAGCGATATTTTACTACTTAATTAACTTATTATTCCCAGAACATGAATTTTACCAGCAATCGAAAAGTAATAATAATAATAATAATAATAATAATAATAATAATAATAATAATAATAATAGCCTAATGTGTCTCTTGAAGGGCAAAGGCCTCCTGCTAGATGGTAGCTCTGTTTCACTAACACGGTGAGCTACTCCGCGTTAGGTTGTGTCTAGTGTTTCTTTGTCTGGTTGGAGTTGATTTCGCTGTCACTTTGATTAATTTGATTTCACTAACACTTTTATTATATTGAATGCACTATCACTGAGTCAACTTGGGATGTTGTTTGTGGCTGGCACTGTCTTCATTTGTAGTCGACTTCCAATTGTTCTCCATGTTCCCCTGCTTCTTGCTATTCTGGACCATTGCTGACCTGCTTGTGTTGTGTAGAAGTCTGCCCACCTCTTCCTTGGTCTGCCTCTGTGCCGGTCTCCTGTGCGCGGGTCCCACATGGTGGCTCTGTATATCCATCTTTCGTCTTTCATCCGCGCGATGTGGCCTCCCCACTTCCACTTCAATTTTTCTCTTTGTGTGACGTTTTTTGTTGATGTCATTTGGGACAGCGACTCATTGGAAATTCTGTCTCTCATAGTTATTCCCAATATCTTTCGTTCCATTTTCCTTTAGCATATTTCTAGCGCATTCATCTGTCTGTTTGTTGTCGACCATGTTTGGCATCCATAAAAGTATTGGGAATAAATATGAATAAGGAACAAAAAAAAAGTTTCCTTCCCAGGCAGGATTCGAACTACGAAGGTGTTAGTTACTAGTCTATCGTGCTCTGGAGTGAACGAGGCTCTGAAATCAGCTACAAGGGTCAGTTCGGTTTTTTTGCCACTCCTGTACAATTGGGTTCAAAAAGAATGGGCCGACACTTGGTCGTTTAAATGTAAAGTTTTTTAAGTGATGTTCACACGAGTAAACTCATTGCGTTAGAAGGCAATGCTGTGATGTTTGTTCCAGTTGATTCTTTGAAACCAGAGGTTGCAACTTCGCTTCCCGGCAGGGTTGATTTGTTTATTGTATTATTTTATATTTTTAATAACAAGACATTAGTGTTAGTGGAATTTGTTAATAAACTTGGTTATGGAATGTGGGTCTTCGTGATCAGCAGGGGTCCCATTTAACGACACTACATCGTGGGAGTTGGCGTGTACTGAAAACAAAATTGTGACGTAAAGGCCTCGTTGTCCTTGGTAGATATCTGACGTAATAATGACGGGAACCGTATTTTATTCGGAACAAGTTATAGGCCTACCACAGACTCAGTCAGTATAATTTAGAATTTATCTTAAGAGCCCATCCACGATCAATTTGCCACCGGCTGGCTCAGTCGGTTAAGGCGCTTGCATACCGGTCTGAAGTTGCGTTCGGGCGCGGGTTCGATCCCCGCTTGGGCTGATTACCTGGTTGGGTTTTTTCCGAGGTTTCCCCAACCGTAATGTGAATGCAAGATAATCTACGGCGAATCCTCGGTCTCATCTCGCCAAACATCATCTCACTATCACCAATCTCATCGACGCTAAATAACCTAGTATTTGATACAACGTCGTTAAATAATCAACAAAAAACGATCAATCCTTTTTTAAATTTAGGTTGTTCAACAGTACCCAAGTTTTACCCTTAGGGTATAACATGGGATGTTTAAATTACATTTACAATTTACAATATACAGGATGATTCACGAGGATTTGCCATCCCTTACGGAGCTTATTTCCGAAGACATTCTGAGCAAAAAGTGTCATGAACATTTATCCTAATCTCAATATTTTCAGAGTTACACTAATTTGAAGATATTTGTAAAATACAATAATTATTCTTTAGTTTTAAGGGTAAAAGAATATTACAGGAAAAGAATGAACTATTCAGGAGTATCATTTCTTTAATTAGCTAGTATTATGAAGCTAAAAATGTGTTGTGAATTCCATAGTTGCTTCGTACAGATTTTTTTTTATTTTTAACCACAAAATTAAATTTTTCTTATGCATTTATTACACAGTTGTTACAAATCACGACCTCCTGTAAATTCTTCAAGACTGTACATTAGGGTACATAATTAAACTGTAAAGAATCAAGTTCCTAATGTCGTATGATTTGTAACAATTTATGTGATAAGTTCGTAATAATAATGCAATTTTTATTTAGAAATTGAAAAACAAAATCCGTACAAAGCAATTAACAACAAATTTTTAGTTTCGGAACACTAGCCAATTAAAGAAATGATACTTCTGAATAGTTCATTATCTATTTGCAATACCTATTCTTTAACTCTTAAAACTAAAGAAAAAAAGGTATTTTACTAACAACTTCAAATTAATGTAACTCTGAAAATATTGATATTAGGACACATGTTAATATGACATTTTTTGTTCAGAAGTCTTCGGAAATAAACTCCTTAAGTGACGGTAAATCGTCGTGAATCACCCTGTATAACATTAAACTCAAAATCACAATTTACACTTGATTAATTAGTGTCTTGTAAATGTCATTTGTAAAAGTTATTATCCTTGGATGAGAAATCACTTTCCACAGATTTGATCTTGTATTCTTGAAGTACTCTGGTCTAGGCTTGTCACACAATCTGCATCGGGTGAGAAGATGGGTAGCTGTCTGGCACCTCTTCACGTGGGAGTGTCGATGTTGTATTTTTGCCAATTTTGTCTAGGTATTGCAGGAAATTGACGTGATTTGTCATGAACTGGGTTAGAATGAAGTTAGGGTGAAAGTTGGTTTGTACTCTGCAGTGAATGTGTGTAAAGTAAATTTTTGTGTGGCAGGCTTTAGGAAAGGGTATGTACAATTGGGTTCAAAAAGAATGGGCAGACACTTGGTAGTTTAAATGTAAAGTTTTTAAGTCAGGTTCACACGAGTAAACTGCGTTCGAAGGCAATGCTGTGATGTTTGCTCCGGTTGATTCTTTGAAACCAGAGGTTGTAAGGTCACTTCCCGGTAGGGTTGATTTTTATTGTATTATTTTTTATTTTAATGACAAATGTTAGTGGAATTTATTAATAAACTTGGTTATTCAAGTCATGCAAACATATTATAGTCAATCATTCGTGAGCTATTATTAGACATAACCTGGCCTGTATACAAAATTAATAGTTTAACTTATTTGCGTCCTCAAAAATCAGAAGCACATAAAATATGAATAAAGAAAAATTATGCAAAAAACATATATAAACAAAAAAGGCCTGTGGTAAGGACAATTATTTCGTCCACAAACTCCTGCATCAACCCCCAACACACAACGCTCACGCGACCCGACCTGTGAAGTCGTCGCACGAAGCGTTCGTTGTATCGGTGGCCATCCATATGATACACACGGGTAGGACCTAAAGTGCTACTGGAGACAACTATCTCGTCAGAGAAAATGACATTTCTCCAGTCGAAGTCCTGTCGAATAGTAGCATAGCTAGATGATACACGACATGATCCATTTTCAAATTTTCTTTCATCGCAGTTCGACGAGACCTTATGTCATGCTATCTAAAATGTCTCCTCACGATTAATTGGAAGCCCGGAAGGTTGGCTACCAGATAATCATACCGTCACAAGAAATACTGAAAAGAAAAGTTTGGTTGCGGATATGAGCAGGGTTCAGCAGAAATGGTGTTGTGAATTTTCGTAATCAGCACGTGTGGATTCATGAAAATTCCAATGCACTTGAAGAAACAAGGCATCAGCCCCGATTCTCAATCAACGTGTGGGCAGACGTTCTTGGCGATAGATTAAGGGCCATAAGTGCTACCACAGAGATTAACTGGGGCTCGTTATCAGGACTTTCTTATTAACGTATTGCCTACCTTGCCATGTCAGCAAACACTGCAGTTGTGGTTCATGCATGATGGCACACCAGCACATTTTTTCCTCAATGAGCGTGAACACCTGACGCTAACATTTCAGGACCGCTGGATTGACTGGGGAGGCCCCACACCTTGGCCTGCTCATTCCTAAAATCTAAATTCCCTAGACTTGTGGTTATCAAGAACAACCAGGTCAATTTCAAAGAGTGCGTGATTCCTTACACCGAAGGGCAAAGGAATGCATTGCCATGAACGGACGTCACATTGAGCACCTCCTATGAATAAGTGTTCAGATCTTAGAAAGTAAGGGCGCAAATAGCCATAGTAGCTGACGCGCCCTTCTTAAACCCTACTACTACTACTTAGAAAGTACAGAGCGTTCGCCTACGGGTCGGGTCAGGAAAACGGCATGCACTGATACGCCGCTTTGTGCGCGCAGTTGTTGAGACACGCTCGACAATCAAGGACATCAAGGTCGACAAGTTATCAGTTGTGAGCCAGATGTTGCAGTATTTAACACGTACAGTGCAATTCCTTGACACAGTTGCTTAAATATTCAGCGTGTGTGTAAAATTTGTTAACAATGCAAAACGCAAAATTCACGCTTGAACAGAGAGTTTCAGAGATGCATATGTGAAAACAGAGTCATGTACAGAGGTGCGTAGGCAATTTGAAGTGAAATATTCGGGTGCTCCAATTCAGGGTAGAGAAACTGTTAGACGTCTTGTTAACAAATTAAGGACAAAAGGGTCGATAAATGCTACAATTCCTAAGCGAAAACAAAGAGTATTGGCGGGAGAAAAAATTGATGAAATCAGTGCATCATTCACACACTCTCCTAATAAATCTCTAAGACGTGTTTCACAGGAAGGTAGTGTTTCAAAAATATCAGTCTTTACTGCTGCTAAACTTTTAAAATTATAACTCTACAAGTATAGTATAGAAAGCGGAAGCTTACGGATAGACGATTCCCGCCAGCGACACCGCAGGCAGGCCGCTTTCCTGGCCCCACCCGTAGGCGAACGCTCTGTACAGTCAACTTCGGTTATAGTGAACCTCTGCGGACCAGTATATTTCGTTCACTATATCCGAGGTTCACAGTGTGTGTTTTTATACTATTGACGTTGCTATACATACAGTATTAATGTCCACTTGGGACAGACCGCGTTCAATATCAGTAATAATGTTCACTTTATCTTTCAACTTAAACACTTTATGTTTCGACATTCAGATGTTCACAGTTCGAAACTTGAATCTAATCTGACCATGTAGGTGAGCCGTGGCTAGAACGTGACGCTCGAGACATTGTGGCTCGCAGTGATAGCTGTGCATTTCGCTTGCTTCTAACCTCCGCCAACCCCCACCCTCTCACCCACTGGAGTCAAACTCCGTTCCATTTGTATTTGTCTCTGACCTGCGAGTGGCATATGTCTCTCTCGAAACCATGTACCAAACTTCCAAGTAGGATGGGAGGATGCATTTTTTTGCTGTCATATTAAATGTATGATTTATTCACAAGCATTACGAGGAAAACGGCTGTATAACATAAAACGGCATTATACTACATGTTACTGATGAAACAATAAAAGGTTAAGTGTTATTGTTATCATCATCATCATCATTATCATCATCATCTCTGTACGTCGACCCTTTTTTCAGCAGATGTACGAATAATGCGGTTAGCTCTTCAATTTGAATTCACAGATTTACTATGTGATGTCAAATGAAAGCTAGATGTAAGGACTTGACAAATGTTGAACTTTCAAATCTTTGCCAAAAAATAAATATCTGAAGCTTCGTTCTTTCGCTTGCTCTGTTGAAACCATATTCGCTACAACTTACGTTTGTGAAAAATTATTTTCAACAATTAAAATAGTAAAAACCAAATTTAGATTACGACTGACTTCGTGATCAACTACGACTGGCAGTAAGTAACATAATGCCTGATTTTGAAACTTTGTCGCAGAGACATTCTGAAGACAGTTAATTTTAGGTTGTGACATTGTTCATTTATTGTTCATTCCTTTCTTCGTTACACGTACTAAACATTAGTTTGTAGCCTTGTACTGTATAAAATTATATTTAAGTGCTTGACGTAAGGAAAATGAAAATCCGTTAATAAGTCAGACAGTTGCTTCACTTCCCCTTCGGGTGTCCGCCTCCCTCCATAGGTGCTATTAACGTTACACAGTGGCTCGGCGCACGATTACACTTTCGCCACCGCTGATGTAGGTAGTAGAGCCCGGGCGAGAAGTTATGGCATCGGCGCGAGGGACGCATTTTAGTTCGTTTGCTTGGACTCGCCCTCACACTCAACTGGAGGGGTGTTGGGTTAGTTGGTTGCTAGCATTCCGAGTGTTCAGATCGTTTTGCTACTACCGCTATTGCTAATACTGAAAACATTGTCCTTCTGAGCGCCCTCATGATGGCATTGTCTAAGGTGTGAAATCATAGAGTAGTTCATAGTCAAGGACATGAAATAGCATACAATGTATGGAAATTCATGTCAGAAGAGGTTGTAAACGGAATACCAATTCCATTGAAAAGCGTGTGTCCAAGAGTACTGGCTGCCACTGGTATTTCAAAGCGAACCTTGGCAAGAATCAGGAAAGAAGGGAAAAATATTGAGGCAGGAACAGCAGATCTTTCTCCAGTCCGGAAAAATCACAGCCGAAGAAGAAGATTGTTGCAGCTGTAGACAGTTTTGATGAGGAAGTCATAAGAAGACTCATTTATAATTTCTACGCTACGCATAAGCAGAGGCCGACTCTGTAATCGCTTCTTCCAAGAATGAATATCAGTGTATGATTATGTGAAGAAAGTAGAGATTAATTACATTGAAATTGAGCACGTGATGGACAGTATTTTTTAGAACATTTCCATAAGAATAAGAATGTAAAGATGGAATAGCGGGCGTAATTCCATTAGGTACCTTCGGACTCTTGAGTAGGATACTAAGGTAAGACGAATGTTTTTAGAAAGAGATGAAACGGATATACCTGTCGCTCTGAGCTTGAGAACCGTAACCCAAACAACCCCCACTCCTGTACCCTGCTGGGCGGCAATTTAAAACTTCGCGCATGTTGGTGCCATAACATCTCGTCTCAGCTCTAGGCATTGACCGATTTCGCACCTCTTCCCACTAGACGCAGACGTGGGCATCAGTAGTACATGTCGAACGGAGTCGAACGGAATGACGTGATCTCCCTCCCTCCACACCCCTAGTTGTTTACGCGGGGAACCTGTCCGACCGGTTGAGGTACAGCGGTGGATTTCACTAAAAAAAGTCGCTCTCTGAGGAAGCTCCTGAAGTGAAAAAGTCGAAAAATATTATTTCCACAAAGAATGGGGAAATGAATTCTTTTGTTGTGAAGAAGGGGAAAGCGTTAGGTGCTTATTATGCTACAAAATGTTACTAGCACGTTCAGCGACATAATGAAAAGACTCGTTTTAATAGAATATTTTTTTATTTTATTTTTTTATAATAATAGGAATAATAATACTGGTGGTGGTGGTGTGGTGGTGGGTAGTAAGTAGTGGTAACGTAATAATATCGTCGGTTTACAAACAAAACACATTAAGTAAAAATATTACGTCTGAGAAAAAGGCGCTTTTATTCCGACAAAACTGAATCCTCAAAATATTATTAATTTGAGTAAGTTATTTCTTTTTAATTGTATTTTATTTTCCAATTCTAACTTTATACATATGCAGTATGTAAAATACATATTCCTTTTTCTCAGAAGTAATATTTCTGACTTAATGTATTTTGCTTGTAAAGCGACGTTATAATCATAATGCGTTTCCTTTTCGGGGTGAAACGATAAATGAATTGACAGACGAGAGATGGGTCATTGATTTGGCTTTCCTGTGCGACATAACCTGCACTCTTACCGATTTCAACATTTCTCTTCAAGCAAAAGATAAAAATATCGTACACATGTACGATGAATTAAAGCTGTGTGTGTCACAACTGCGTCTATTTATGATGCAGTTAAATCAGAGAGAATTTTATCATTTTCCTTCTTTAAAATCGCTTAATCTATCACCCGATGTTAACATTAGCCACTTATATCAGATATTGGAAAATGAAATAAATGAATTCACAGACAAAAGATTCAGTGATTTTAATAAATTAGAGAATGAATTTCTATTATTTTTAATGCATTCTCCGTTAATGATCAATGTGTAAGATTAGACCTTCAGTTAGAAGTTCTTCGACTGAAAAATGACACATTTACCAATTGCAAGTGCACAAATATGGCTCGTTTAAATATATAAACAACTTTGCAAAGTAAAATATTCACATCTTCGGAGTTTTGTTATGAAAATTGCTTCTATGTTTAGCTCAACCTTTATTTGTGAACAGTTTTTTTCTCAGTTGGCCATTGTAAAATCCAAATCAAGATAACGCATTTCAGACGAAAATTTATTCATCAGCTCACAATTGCAATGTCTGACATAACTCCAAATTTTGAAACATTTGCTGATTTACGTGATGAAGAAGAATAAATGAAGCCTTTCTTTTAAGGGCATGAGTCAATTGACGTAAATTGACAAAAACAACAAAGAACTTCAGTAAGAAATTGAAAAAATAACATAATTGTTGTTTTTCTGTTTCTTAGTAATGTGCTTGATATTTTGTTAAGAATCTATTTTTTCTTAGTTCCTTAATTTTATTTTCAAATGATGCAAATCAGTGGCTGATGCCCTTTCAAAATAAATAGGTTCAGATTATGGCATTACATTTTAACTGTTGCAGAATTGTACTTTTTATGTCATTTTATAAGGTTTTTACAGTAATTGTTTAAATATTAGAAATACAGTTATGTTTCAGCTTTTTGTAAAATAGTTTGTACTTGTTTTGGAAAATTCGTTTTCTTTCATTGTCATTATTCATAAAAATAACATTTGCAGAAAACTGTATCTTCTTGTCCTGCTTAATTACTTAACGTTTCGTGTTTCAATACTTCACACGATCCACCGCTGAGTATTACGTTAACAGGTGATGCGTGTTGCAGCAATCAGAGTAGTACGGCGCATCCCTTTAAATGCCCACATCTGCACTAGAGGTATGCTACTGTGTACTCGGCCTTGGAATTTCCCCGGGTTCACTTTTACAAAGATGCGGGAGGGAGGGTTGAGGACCATTACACTTTAATCCTTCTTGTATTTACCCTTTGGTCATCACTCTACTCCCTTTTACAAAAGAAAACACTTTCTCTTTCTATTCTTCGAATAACCTCTTTTAAAGGAGTCAGAACTAATCCTTCCTTTCTCCTTCAATGCGTACACTGTTCTCTTTGACATGTTTCAAGCTGTCCAGGAAGCTGAACAAATCCTTTGTCTTTCAATGCACATAACGAGTAGGCTAAATAATTTGAGATTTTGTTCTGAACATATTCTTGGAAATTTATATGAGGAAGGGTTTCTAAATTACCATTTTGGCCATTTTAAAATTACATTTTCTTGGGGGAAGTTCTAGTTTTAGGTTCAGTATAACCAACGTGAGTCACGCGTCGTGGCGTAAGGCATCCTGCCTGGGACTCGCGTTACGGAATGCGCGCTTATTGGAATCCTCATTGGGGAAGAAATTTTCTCATGAAATTTCGGCTAGTGTATAGGACCGGTGCCCACCCAGCATCGTGATGCACTTGGGGAGCTACGATAGGTAGCGAAATCCCGTTACGCAAATCGGCTATAACGGCTGGGGGGGGGGGCTCATCGTGCTAACCACACGATACTTCCATTCTGGTTGGATGATCGTTCACCTCTGCTTCGGCATGTGGCCATGAGACCAGCAGCCGGCTGGTCGGCCTTGGCCTTTCGTGGGCTGTAGCGCTACGGATTATTATTATAACCGAAGTGAGGGTTCACTATAAACGGAAAAGGCCACCGGCGTGGCTCAGTCGGTTAAGGCGCTTGCCTGGCGGTCTGAAGTTGCGTTCGGGCGCGGGTTCGATCCCCGCTTGGGCTGATTACCTGGTTGGGTTTTTTCCGAGGTTTTCCCCAACCATAATGTGAATGCAAGGTAATCTATGGCGAATCCTCGGCCTCATCTCCCCAAATATCATCTCGCTATCAGCAATCTCATCGACGCTAAATAACCTAGTAGTTGATACACCGTCTTTAAATAACCAACTAAAATAAAATATAAACGGAAATATTAATGTTCTTTTTAATGTATGCGGGTCGGGACCAACGATTTAGGTTGACTATAGCCGAATGTTCACTATAACCGAGTTCACTATATCCAGAGTTGACTGTATGTGTTGTAGGACCCATGTTTATTAGACATTTTTTCCTTGTTTGATGCATACTAGCACCTCCTAAAATATTGGATAATTTTATTAACACCCTGTATATGCTGACTGCTCGGTTTACAATACGAGTTCCCCGTCCCTGCTCTAAAATAATGAACTGGGAAAGAAAGGAACAGTGCCATAGAATTTTATTATAGAATATGATCTTAACTAGTACATTTATTTTACTGAATATTGACGCCGTTACCTGTGAAACTCCGAGTTTCTGTTGCAGCTATTTACTATGAAGAAAGTATGAAGCTACGTAGGCACTGTGTGCTATCTTCTTCAAGTAGGCTACATAATATGTTTCTAAATATAAGTTATGCAAAATTTGTTTTGAAACATTAACTGATAATTCTAATAAGTGAAGAGATATTAAGTTTATCGCTGGGGTTTTACAGAAAATATTAGGTTTCAAGGTAGTTTACTTTTCAGGTCACTAACGTAAATTGCATGTCGCACAACGTATATATTGTTTTAATTACTATGACCTTCATAAATTTCTTTTTGAAGCAATACTATCAGGTTAATAGCCTTCCCGTAAGAAATGGCTACTGTCCGTTTCCATTCGTTTCAATTTGATATGAGTTAGATTATATCATTTCACTACACTTTTTAATTAGGTGTCGTTCAAATTGTTAAAAATAGTGGAAACTGCACTGTCGTCAGTGCGAGTTAAGTATTTATGATTAAACATTTTGAAATATTAGAATCGGTTATCAAAAGGCACTAAGTCATATTTTCCAGTACTCACATAATTAAAGATAACTGTTTCACTGGTTTAATAATTGTTAAGTTATATTTGTGTCATATGTAAGCATCACTCATCTTCTATATATATATATATATATATATATATATATATATATATATATATATAATTTGAACTGGTAATGGAAATTACTGGACGACGGCTGAACGGATATTAATAAATGACCACTCATTTTGAAGCTTGGAACCCAAAGTTTTTCAGAAAAATAGTAGTTTTCAGTGAAATATCAATTTTCCTACATTATTTTCCTATTTTCCAAAAGCCATCTTTCTTCAGTTTTGAGAACTAATTGCATTTCAGCACGGCCGTGATTTCAGAATAAAACAAAACACGCACTACAATAAACAACAGCTATTACACGAAGGCCATGACCTGCAGGATTGCTGACATATTTAGAGTTCAAATTCAATTGGTTATTAAAACCTTGAAGACTCGCTAATTTACAGGTCTGATTCTGCGGTGTGTAATTTTCTGAGTACAGCTGTGTATTGGATATTGAAATCTAAGAAATCTTGAAGTGGTTTGATGACATTATTACCATTAGCAATGAAATTTCATTATAGTTAATGCCATGATGTGATTATTTTTCATTAATTATACATATTAATGCTATACTGATGATATGAAAGTGAAACGTTTTGGGGTTACGTAAGTAGATGTAGAGAATGTGTTAAATTAGATCTTCGTTTCTATAATTTACTGAGTGGCGGCTATTATATATATAAAACTTACGTAAGATAATAATATTGTTATTAAATCAAATATTTTTATAGTTATTAATCAAGTGGGGTTGGGTTTTTTTCATATACTTAATGGCGGTGTGGTGTAGATATTTATATGCGTCATTTTCTTCAGTATTGGCTCGAAAGAGCGCAAAAATTACAGTTCCTAAGGAAAGACCGAATGGTATTACTTATTGATAAAATATGAAGCCTACAAAATGTTGTAGTCTCTCGATCATTTCAGCAAGATCTCTTAGCAGGATAAAATGATTTTACCCTCTACATTCCAATCTCTACATGCAGCAGCTATACCAAAATGCTATGTCTATTGTTCGAAAGCGTAGTAAACCTGACTTTTTCAATCCATTATGACCTGAAATAGCTATTGCTTTACTCCCACATGAAAAACCTTCTGATCGCCCTTTCATTGTTACTTGCGTTTTCGCATTGAAACTCAAGAGACATGGGATACATAGGTTCAAGAAAAAGTATTTGACATAAAAACCATTCAGAGGGAGTATGTTTCATTATTATGGAAGCAAATAACTTTCAAAATATCTGGTATTTTTCATTGAAAATAAATCTGAAAAATTTTTATTTGAACGTCTAGCTTTAATTCTGGATCTGTTGTTATGACTTTTTTATTTGATTGAATATCTTTATTATTTATAGGTTTTGGATGAACTTAGTTTGCAGCATTTGCTGCACACGCCACTAGTAGAATATAATTGGTTTGTTTAATCGTGTATTAAATGCAGAAAAATTACGACATCCATCAAAATATTCACGTCGTCAAAATTGAGTTAGTGCCTTTTAATAATTTATTTAAATATAAAAATTGGAAAATACTCGTGTGTGTCTTCATGTGAAATAAAATTTGGTTTAAACAGTGTATGTCCAGAGTTTTGAACTAATTCAGGAGGAATTATGTTCGTACAAAACATATTTACATAAGAATCCGCTCTCTCGTTATAAATCGGAGCACACCGGTGATCGAAACGCGTCCACAAAATTCCAGCGCTCTAGCCACTGGACCACCGTGGCGGTGGGTGATGCTGATGTCATGTGATAAATCAGGGAATAATAGTAAAAGTGGAATCGCAAGGAACCGTTTTTTTTTCCCGAATTTAACAAGTTTCCTTTAATTTTAAATAAATTGTATTGGGATCCCGTAGGTCTATAATACAATTTTCAACATTAATCTCACTAGAGGTTTGATTTATCCAGAGAAAATCAAAACTCGAGTGGGATTTAATTAACTATTACACGATTAGAAGAAAGTAGGCTATGTAAAGATTAGAAGAAATAAAGTACTCTAATACAATAAAATATTAATTGACTTACTAAAATTATATTTCACTAATGTTTGCTTCACCAAAATGTTTGAACGGAGCCGCCATTTTCAGTCGACTGTCTATGCGGAAAACAAATGACGATCGCAAAGCATGTTTTATAGTGCCGTAAAGAATCTGCAGCTTGAAATGTTGGCAAACAAAGAAACAAATAGTAGAGAGGTGATAAAAAGAAATTATATAAATATTAGAAGAAATAAAGTACTCTAATGCAATAAAATAGATATTAATTGACTTACTAAAATTCTGTTTTACTAATGTTACCTTCACCAAAACGTTTGAACGGAGCCGCCATTTTCAGTCGACTGTCTATGCGGAAAATAAATGACGATCGCAAAGCATGTTTTATATTGCCGTAAAGAATCTGCAGCTTGAAATGTTTGCAAACAAAGAAACAAATAGTAGGGAGGTAATAAAAACAGTAGAAAGTACCTATATAAATATTAGAAGAAATAAAGTACTCTAATGCAATAAAATAGATATTAATTGACTTACTAAAATTCTGTTTCACTAATGTTACCTTCACCAAAACGTTTGAACGGAGCCGCCATTTTCAGTCGACTGTCTATGCGGTAAACAAATGACGATCGGAAAGCATATTTTATAGTGCCGTAAAGAATCTGCAGCTTGAAATGTTTGCAAACAAAGAAAAAAATAGTAGGGAGGTGATAAAAACAGAAGAAAGTATATAAATATTAGAAGAAATAAAGTACTCTAATGCAGTAAAATAGATATTAACTGACTTACTAAAATTATATTTCACTAATGTTAGCTTCATCAAAACGTTTGAACTGAGCCGCCATTTTCAGTCGACTATCTATGCGGGAAACAAATGACGATCGCAAAGTAGCTATGTTTTGTAGTACCGTAAAGAATCTGTAGTTTGAAATGTTGGTAAACAAAGAAACAAATGCTAGGGAAGTAAGAAAAACAAATAAATGCTAGAGAAGTGATAAAATTGTGGGAAAGCAGTCATGATTGGCTGAAAGACTTCGTTTTGTACCGTTTTTTGGTCAAAAGTAGTATGGCATAGTAAAAGTGTAATAGTCAGTATTACCCTAGACCATACATATATGATCTAGGGTATTACATATCTTTGTGAGTGAATCTCGGTGATGCTGTCGAACGTAGGTGATGGCTGCACTTCTGTTAATAATGTATTGCAGTAACGTATAATGCAGTACTACCTCGTTGATCTATTCGTTCACGGTTAGGAAGCCGTTCCACTAGGTTCGTTCCAACAACAGTCAGGAACCGTCCGTAACCATCGTGAGCATGCGCAGTACAAAAAAAGCGTTCCAACACAATCCGAACCAGTCCTGAACCGGAAACATGTACTGCAGTCGGGCGTTCCAACAAGCTTTTGACACGGGTTCGGAACGGTCAGAAATAGTCCGCGGATTGAGGCATGTACGGAAGAGTACGCAAGACGCGCATGCGCATAAGCTCACCAACGTCTCCTGGATACTGAAGAAAGACGTGATCGACTGTTCACATCATTGAGGTTAAAGATGAAAAGTGACAGTACAGACGAATAATAAAACTAGAGATTTAATTTAAATTTTCGCCAAAAAGAAAGGGAATGGAAATTATTTGGGTATTGAAACAGTTAATTACAATTTCAACATGCAGCTTTGATTAAAAGTATAATAAATAACGTACATACATTAATAATTTAAAAAAAATAATAACTATTTTTAGATGAGAGTCCCCAGTACACGATGTTGAATTATCGGAATCCTTGCCTTCCATATTTTTTGTCATCTTTTTATAGAAAATGATCGAAATTCTATTTTCTGCAATTAGAATTAGCTGCAAAACGGCAATAATTAAGCATCCCGTTCTTAGCAAAGATGATCACAGTTATAGCATCTCTGGATTTAATACATAACGATCCGCGAAAGCGTTCCAACAGCGTCCAGTCCAGTTTCAATCCCATAGCAGATGCTCAACTAGCGCATGCGCATAAGATGGTACAGGAACCGTACATGAACTGATCCATGAACCGCTTGTTGGAACGAACCTACTGTGTTTGAAGCATGACCTTGGATGCGCTGTGGTCGAAAGTCCGCTTACTCCGTGCTGCCACTCACATAACCTGCGCGAGATGAGTAGGCCGGTGGGACGGCTTTTTCTATCTTTGCCTTCCTTTTCATTCGACCGTTCCTTGGAGTCACTCGATTATTTTATCTTTTTGTTTACGCCTAAGCTTATCGTAAATTCTCGTTTTTCCTCATTTTAACCGGATAACTCCTTTTCCTACCAAGAGTTTATCTTTTTCTTCGCTTCAGTGAAAATGTCACACTGTACGCCTATTTCACCATTAAAGGTATGGTCACACGTCGCTACTTTTACAGCGATGCAGTACAAAAAACTGCGCAACTCTCGTACTGCGACGTTGAGCAATGGTGCAACCCGAAAAGTAGCGGCTGCCGAACCTGCTGCCCGCTACTTTTTCATGCTGCGCGCAACTTAAAAGTAGCGACGTGTGAACAGGGTTCTCAGGGTTGCAGCCACAGCATTTTTGATATCGGTTTTGTTGAAACTTTTGCTGCGGTTGCGACCAGTGTTGCCACCCAAATGTGCCAATGATACTTTTATTGTTTGGATGTATTTTAATGTTAGATGTGATGAAAATAAATTATCTGTAACTGTTATTAAATGCACAACACAGTCTGAGCATATTTGCTGATGATACATTTCACTTTTTTAATTTTCTGTAGCGTAGTTTCAAACAGGAGGGTTGCCAACATTAATTACGTGAATATGCTGTTGGTTATCATTTAGGTACTGTATATAGGCGTTTTTAAAAGCTTTATAGTAAAAATAATGCCAATTTCTGAATACTAGATACGACAGAAAAGCAAATAATAGATAAGTAAGATTTCACATGAGTTTATTAATAATGCGAACATAACCACAGAATGTATATTGAGAAGTCAACACGGAGATGGAAACCTGCAGCATGACTACGGCTGCAAAAGTAGCACCTTGTGTGTGAGCAGACTCGCAACCTCCAGTTGCAACTTTTGCAGCACTCGGGTTGCGCAGCGCGAAAAGTAGCATGCAACTTTTGCAGCTGCAGTACAAAAGTTGCGCTGCAAAAGTAGCGATGTGTGACCGTACCTTAAGTCTGACGGGGGTTTACTGTTTTGTTTGGAACAGTAGTAATTTTCCTTTTTCACGAATTGGATGTTTTCATTCCCATTTCATCTCTCTCACCCTCTCGTGCTCCTATTTTAACCGATAGCATAATGAATCTCAGCGTTGCCAATGATGCATAGAAGGGAGGAATTGAGAAAAAATAGTGCTGCCCAGCGGATGAATACTACTGACGAAGAAATCGGATATCTATACTAATAATAAATCTGTAGCCGAAATTTTTCTGGTAATTTTCGATTTTCCAAAAATAATTGGTCCTAACATATATAATTAAACACCCTGAAACCGAAAATCGCTTTTTTGAAAATTTTGTTTGTATGTCTGTCTGTCTGTCTGTCTGTATGTTTGTTACCTTTTCACGCGATAATGGCTGAACGGATTTCGATGAAAATTGGAATATAAATTAAGTTCGTTGTAACTTAGATTTTAGGCTATATGGCATTCAAAATACATTATTTAAAAGGGGGGTTATAAGGGGGCCTGAATTAAATAAATCGAAATATCTCGCTTATTATTGATTTTTGTGAAAAATATTACATAACAAAAGTTTCTTTAAACATAATTTGCGATAAGTTTTATTCCTTGAAACATTTTGATAGGACTGATATTTAATGAGATAAATGAGTTTTAAAATTAAAATAACTGCCATCTAAGGCCGTGTAATGAATTAAAAAACAAATGACTTCGTCTATAAGGGGCCTTGGACAGCAACAATCGAAAGCTATGAAAGATAGCCTACAGAGAATGTTTCTGTGTTTGTATGAAGTAATATCGGAAGCTAAATTAACCGATTTGTATAATTAATTATTATTTCACCATTGGAAAGTGTAGTTTCTCTAGATGGATATAATGCTATAATGTTATTACAGTAACTTCTGTTATAATATAATATAATATAATATAATATAATATAATATAATATAATATAATATAATATAATATAATATAATATAATATAATATAATATAATATAATATAATATAATATATAATATAATATGTAATATTATATAATGTAATTTAAGTTATTTGAAGGGTTCAGAACCATAGTGGGCCAAGCGCAATTTACTGAATACGTAGAAAACAAGGGTTAAAATTAAGTTATTACCATAATTCAATGGAAACCTACAACAAGTAAAATAAAATATACACATTAAATGTAAATGGTGTCAATGTTCATTAAACTATGGTTGCATGTAATAAAAATTAAGAAACATGTTAAAGGAATTGTCATTGCACCAAATGAGAGTCTCTGGGCCAAAATGATCGCATTTTAATTATTTAAATATAATTTAAATTAAGTAACATATTAAACGATTTATCCTTCTATCAAACACGAATTTTCCCTGGATCAAACGTCCTATTTTAATTATGTAATTACTTTATATTTATTTCTAACGGGTACAGCGGAGCGCACGGGTGCGGCTAGTTACGAATAAGGCTGGCCGTCCACTGGAACCGAATTCGGCCGAATGATTCCACAACAACAGAATGCACTGGCGCGCGTCAATTACACGCGAAGACGGCCGAATGACGATTGGATCCAATTCAGATGGGATTTTCCGGTCTCATTCCACCGAACAGAGCAACACGTGGTTACTGTTTCCATAAATTTCGCCATGAACACCGAAAAATTAATTAGATCTTGTATTTTTTTTTCATTAAACAAGTGAAATAAAATTTTTAAGGCTTAACAAATTATTATTCACGTACTACTTACTTTAATATCACTGACAAACGTTTCTCAGGTGGTACAACTTCTCTGAAATTTGACCATTTTGAGATTGATGGACGAATTACATTTAAAATATATTGAAACGTATCAACATTCATCCGATAGTAATCGAAAAACTTAGCACTATCTTCTAGAAGTTTATTGTGTAGGTGTAGATGATGAAACTTACCCAGGCCACCCTATCTCTAAGTATCGGATATACCCTATGTTTTCGTCGTTTCGTCCTCCGTGTCCTCATAAGGTAGGGATTGTCCAATAATAGTAACATGTAATAATAATAATAATAATAATAATAATAATAATAATAATAAGCTGAAGGAAATTGTACCAGAACAATGGAAGGAGCCCATAATTTGACCTATTTTTAAGAAGGGGACAAGACTAACTGTAGTAACTTTCAAGGAATGCCACTTTTGTTAACGTCGTACAAAATTTTGTCCAATATTCTTTTGAGAAAGTTAACTCCATATGTAGATGAAGTTATTGGGGATCAACAGTGCGGTTTTAGACTAATAGATCGACTATTGATCAGATTCTTTGTATTCGAGAGATATTGGAGAAAAAATGGGAGTATAAGGGTACAGTACATCAGTTATTCGTAGATTTAAAAAGGGCATATGGCTCGGTTAAGAGAGAAGTTTTATATAATATTCCTATTGAATTTGATATTCCCAAGAAACTAGTTCGATTAATTAAAATGTCTCAGTGAAACTTACAGCAGAGTCCGTATACGCCATTAGGAAAGTTCAGGATAACAGAGAGGGTTTGGAATTGAACGGGTTACATCACCTTCTTGTCTATGCGGATGACGTGAATATGTTAAGAGAAAATCCTCAAACGATTAGGGAAAACACGGAAATTTTACTTCAAGCAAGTAAAGCGATAGATTTGAAAGTAAATTCCGAAAAGAAAAGTATATATGTCTCATGACCAGAATTTTGTACGAAATGGAAATACAAAAATTGGAGATATATCCTTCGAAGAGGTGGAAAAATTCAAATATCTTGGAGCAACAGTAACAGATATGAATGACATTCTGGAGGTAATTAAACGTAGAATAAATATGGGCAGTGCCTGTTATTATTCGGTTGAAAAGCTTTTGTCATCCAGTCTGCTCTCAACAAATCTGAAACTTAGAATATATATATATATATATCAATATATATATATATCAGGTAGTTACAGTACCGGTTGCTTTGTATGGTTGTGAAACTTGAACTCTTACTTTGAGAAAGGAACAGAGGTTAAGGGTGTTAGAGAATGAGGTTCTTAGGAAAATATTTGGAGCTAAGAGGGATGAAGTTAGAGAAAAATGGAGATAGTTACACAACGCAGAACTGCACGCTGTATTCCTTACCTGACATAATTAGGAACATTAAATCCAGACATTTGAGATGGGCAGGGCATGTAGCACGTATGGGCGAATCCAGAAATGCATATAGAGTGTTAGTTGGGTGGTCGGAGGGAAAAAGATCTTTGGGGAGACCGAGACGTAAATAGGAGAATAATATTAAAGGATATGAGGGTGGTGGGATTTGATGATAGAGACTGGATTAATCTTGCACAGGATAGAGACCGATGGCGGGCTTATGTGAGGGCGGCAATGAACCTGTGGGTTCCTTAAAAGCCATTTGTATATATGTATGTACTTTTTAGTTGGTTATTTAACGACGATGTATCAACTACGAGGTTATTTAGCGTCGATGACATTGATGATAGCGAGATATTATTTGGCGAGATAAGGCGAGATAAACCGAGGATTCGCCATAGATTACCTAGCATTCAACTTGCGGTTGGGGAAAACTCGGAAAAAACCCCAACCAGGTAATCAGCCCAAGCGAGGATGGAACCCGCGCTCTAGTGCAACTTCAGACCTGCAGGCAAGCGCCTTAACCGACTGAGCCACGCCGGTGGCTGTATGTATGTATGTATGTAGTATGTATGTATGTATGTATGTATGTATGTATGTATGTATGTATGTATGTATGTATGTATTAAGTATAAGCATGCAGCACGAGGACATACAACTGGTAATTGACGGCCGAAGTGTCGGCTCCAGTGGACGATCGATCGCCTCTTCTGCCGGTTGTCCGGCATTCGGCCGTATACGGCCTAACAAATATTCGGCCGTTCACGGTGCCAGTGGACGGCTAGGCTAAAGCTCTCCTCCGGTGATCTCCGGTACTACCGTAAGTGGTAGCAAAGACGTTTTATAGTTATAGTAATGGTAGAGAGAGCATACGGAGGGATTCGGAGCTTCGGAGGCAAGCGACAATCTAAAGACGGAATTCTCAAGGACGACCGGCAGGCCGACCGAACGACGAGACTGGCTGTAGTCAGTGGAATAAAATGGCATTGAAGTGGGTATCCGACATATGGAAATTCTTTCATTCAGTTTAAAGTAGCAGAAGTTTGTCAAGCGGGTTATTATTAAAATTGTTTACAATTTACATGATCGGTATTTTAAATGCTGTGTATTATTATTATTATTATTATTATTATTATTATTATTATTATTATGTTACGGTATATTTATTAGTATTATAATATGTTCTAATAGAATTCATATTATGTAAAAGTGTTTTCCAGAGTTAAAGGTAACGAAGAGTCTGAATAAATTTATTTTTAAACTAGCCGTACCCGTGCGCTCCGCTGCACCCGTTAGAAATAAATATAAAGTAATTACATAATTAAAATAGGACGCGTGATCCAGGGAACATTCGTGTTTGATAGAAGGATAAATCGTTTAATATATTACTTAATTTGAATTGTATTAAAAAATTAAAATGCGATCATTTTGATCCAGAGACCACTCATTTGGTGCAATGACAATTCCTTTAACATGTTATTAATTATTATTACCAATTATTTTTGGAAAAGCGAAAATTAACAGAAAAATTTTGGCTACAGATTTATTATTATGTTTATATTATATTATATTGTATTATGTAAAAAGTGTGTTGATAACGGATGTACTCGAATTAGAAAGTTTTTAATTTGTTGTGGGAGCTCTTGAATCTCAGGAGGAACAGCTTTTACAACAGCGCAACATAATCTGCTTGGCTCATTACCCAATTTTTTTGCATTGCATTTATTGCATATATATTTTATGTATTTTAACACGATTCAATTGAGCATAGTTAAAATTTGAATTATAAAATAATGCATTGCTAAGCTAACGTAATATTACTGCATACTAAATCAATACACTCTCGTTGTTCATTAATTCTCTGAGATAAAAATGAATATGTTCATAAACATTATTTTAAGAAATACAGGAAATGAATATACAGAATAACCTATCAAGTTTTCTGTGCATAAGAAGCTATTTTAATCTTACCTGTCCTCAATTCACTCACAAGTTACTGTAATAACATTATAGCATTATGTCCATCCAGAGAAACTACACTTTCCAATGATGAAATAATAATTAATTATACAAATCGATTAATTTAGCTTCCTATATTACTTCATACAATCACAGAAACATTGTCTGTAGGCTATGTTTCATAGCTTTCGATTGTTGTGTCCAAGGCCCCTTATAGACGAAGTCATTTGTTTTTTATTTCAATACACCGCCTTAGATGGCAGTTATTTTAATTTTTAAACTAATTTATCTCATTAAATATCAGTCCTATCAAAATTTTTCAAGGAATAAAACTTATCGCAAATTATGTTTAAAGAAACTTTGTTATGTAACATTTAAAAAAAAATCAGTAATAAGCGAGATATTTCGATTTATTTAATTCAGGCCCCCTTATAACCCCCTTTTTAAATAACGTATTTTGAATGCGATATAGCCTAAAATCTAAGTTACAACGAACTTAATTTATATTCCAATTTTCATCGAAATCGGTTCAGCCATTATCGCGTGAAAAGGTAACAAACATACAGACAGACAGACAGACAGACAGAGACATACAAACAAAAATAAAAAAAAGCGATTTTCGGTTTCAGGATGGTTAATTATACATGTTAACAGCAATTATTTTTAGAAAATCGAAAATTACCAGAAAAATTTTGGCTACGGATTTATTATTAGTATAGACAATGAACCTTAACACATTCATACCACACGTTTCTTCGGTTCCATTCTGAAATTCCATTTAATATACTTTACATTAAACTCAGTCGATTAGAATAATATTGCCAGTAACTATTTGTGAAGAAACGAATGTTTCTAGGAGAATTGTAATTATTTACATTAGCTCTTGAATAACTTTTACTTTTGCTGTAGATTTCGCAATAATTGAATTTATATGACATTAATTTGATCAATAACGTAAAACTAACACGCTTTTCCATAATTGCTATGAATTTGAAATGTTAAAAAAAAATCTGTCGGGTAAAGTAGTACTTCAAGCAAAAAAAAAAAAAAGAGAGAGAGAGAGAAAGAGAGTAAACAAATGAGAGAATTAACAAAAAAGTACACAATTATTGAAAAAATACTCGGATTCGAACCACTACATGATCCGAATAAAGAAATGCTCAGCGAAAAGTGTATATCTGCGCCACGCACATATACAACCTGTGCTGTGCGGTATCAATCGGAGGTAATCCGGTGGCATCCGAATAAAAGCACGCAAACAACTGCTCCGAATACAACCTAATCATGCGCAGCACTAAGAAAAAATTAAACTGTTTACTTTTTTTTTTGTTTTTTGTTTTTTTTTTTTTTTTTGATACAGCTTTCATTTTTGAAACATCTATGTATCGTAGTAACCTAATAGAAGAACCAAAATTTGTCTGTCATCATACACTTATTTTTTCAGTCGTTCAATTTGCATTGGACATTTTAACCAACAACCTAATGTATGTAGTGTAATCTGTTTCTATAGTAACGGAGCATGCAGAATGAGCTAATAAATAAAAAAGTACTCTTTCCCACCTACATCCAGTGGTTTTTAAGTCAGTACTACAGAGGTATGGTCTTGTACAATGCAGTTAAATTCTTTAGTCAGCAGAAAACATACCAGAGTTTCTGTTCCACAAGAAAGTTTTCTACATTTACACTTTTTACTTTTCCACACTTACAAATGATAGAAAACAAAAGATATGAAACAAATGAATGAGATGTATAAACAATTGAATACTCTTTCAAATTTAAGTATCGAAATATGAGGGTGCCATTTAAAATTTCGAAGTAAATGAGGAAGGAAAACTTAAAACGAGTCGTCTAGAATCACTCCAAATTATTAAATATGGGATTAAGATCTGTTTCAGTGCATAATTTTGCAGAGAGTCAAACTGAAATTTATCAGCTTTTAACTTTAGTAGGAAAATCACCGTTTGGAGTCTAACTGCACTAGTGTTTCATCTTTTCTGACAAATCAGATTTTTGGATAAAGTGCAGTTTCGTTCTAGGCGATTCACCACTGCTTTTAAACTTTACCCTCGATATTTAAATTGACGTGTTTTTTTTTTTTTGTTTAAATGACATTTATTTGAAATAAATAGTTACGTGTGTGGAGAGTGCTGGGTGTGCAGTTAAAGACCTGCCCTTGGGCAGAAAACTACGTAAAAATATATATAGGCCCTACATACCAGTAGCGGCCGGTGATCGAAATCCTCGGTGAGGCCAGATGCAACTAGTTCAAGTGCCTCCGATAGGAAATGTTTGTTTAGGATATTAATTATTGTTATATTATTAATATCATGATTACTGTATTATTATTATTATTATTATTATTATTATTATTAGTATTAGTCTATTATTATTAGCCTACTATTGATGAAAAATAATGTCACTCACCAAATAAGCTGTTATGCTGTGAGTTTCAGTGATTGTTTCAGTGTGATGAAGCAACCCATATTATGTGTTGAAAATCCCCTCCTTTCTGTTCTTTTTATTTTTTTCCCTTGACAGCAACGAACAAGGCCAACACAGAAGTTTATTTTGTACCACATTACCACTTAACCATTTATGTTTCCCATACCAGGATGCAATAGAAACTCGCGTTTTTAATATTATCTGCCAGAAAAATTGTCAGCGATGTCGTAGGTATCTCGGTAGGCTCTCTCTTTATTTAAAACTTCCTTTCTTTCAATATTATTTCTTCTTGAAAAAAGGACACTCTAACAATGAATTAACTGCACTAGCATTATTTCTCACACTTATTTCTGTTTATATTTTCTCGAAATACATAACAACATTGGCCCAGATTCACTACTGTACTACGAAGTACAATAGTACAACACCCTCGCTTAAGTCATAAACTGAGACATAAGGGGAGGGAATAGTGTGGGTCTCTGCCTGCCAAAGAGCTGCAATTTGTGTTATTTATGACCTATTTAGGAAGACAAGCCACCATTGCTATTCCCACCCCACTCTACCCTTGAGGCCGGTCCATGGATGTGAGGAGTGAAACCTGACCAGGCCACGAGGCCAGACGAATTGTGCCTCGGCTACAACGTTTTAAGCGCAAGCTCAAACCCCGCGAAAATACAGGAAATTCAGAAGACAGACCCGGCACGAACGATTCTGGCCTCAGGAACAAATTTTACTGCAAAACAGGTCTATATACACCACAACCAGACCCGGCACGAGCGATTCTGGCCTCAGGAGTAAATTTTACTGCAAAACAGGTCTATATACATCACAAAGTTTTAAAATGCTTCTACAGCGATGCTTCATTCAAATAACTAATACGTTATATAAAAACACAAAATTTGATTTCTGTTAAGCCAAGTGACTGAGGCCCGGCCTCACTTGCCTCAGTCAATCAGCCGCCACTGATACATACACATTTTTATGTCTAATGATTCTCTTGCATTTTTAGTTGGAATCAAATTAAGTTGAAAGTGTGTTGTTCTTATTATACTCTTACTGCCATTGTTTTTTATTATTTTGCTCCCTACATTTTCAAAAATAAGCACATAAAGTAAGCGCTCTATTAAATTACTTGTAGCAGTAAACACTTATATACATGAAAACTTGGGCGGGTAAAGTGTGTGAGGTCCAGTTTTTCACGGCATCTCCTTACGTTTAAGCCGATTTTAGAGTCTTAAATTAAAATTGAATTCAGATACTTTTATAAAGAGTAATAATACTCCAACAAACACAATAAGATGATCACAAAGTAAAAATATAGAAATTAGGATTTTGGGAAACTATTTAAATTTTAAAAAATAATTTTTCTGGAATTAACTCACTTTTCCCCAATTATCTGTCGTATACAAAGATCAGTAATGAGTGCAACTTTAGCATTAGTAGGCCTACATAATATATGTGAAAAAGGGAAATAACCTCGTGTTGGGCAATGGATGTTACGTGACGTTCGAGGTCCCATCTGATAGCCTATAGGTCTAATTAAAGCCTACACATACTTATGACTATTGTTCTCTGCCCTATCTATACTGGAAAACAATAGGTAAAAAGAAGGTCCTTGACGTTATAGTCACGGAAAGTGTGCTTATACAATGTTCTGGCTGAAGAAAGTGTAACCTTCGCAACGGTATCATTACCCATTCTTGGAAAGAAGATATTGTTTCTTTCTTTTATCTACTGCCAAAATGCATTAGTTTTTAGTGTTCCATAGCTTGGACTTAATTTATTCAGTTTTTGTTTTTATTTTACTTGGTTATTTAACGACGCTGTATCAACTACGAGGTTATTTAGCGTCGATGGAATTGATGGTAGCGAGATTATATTTGGCGAGACGAGGCCGAGGATTCGCCATAGATTATCTGACATTTGCCTTACAGTTGGGGAAAACCTCGGAAAAAACCCAACCAGGTTATCAGCCCAAGCGGGAATCGAACCCGCGCCCGAGCGCAACTCCGGATCGGCAGGCAAGCACCTTAGCCATCTTAGCTACGCCGGTGGCTTTCAGTTTTTGTTCAGCCCAATTTGCATGATTGTAAAAATTGTAGAAAATTACTAAATTGTAAAACTATAAAAATTTGTAAAAATTGTAATTGTAATATTGTAAAATTTTGACTTGTTCCACATCTTAATGCTTCATTGCTCATGTAAGATCTATGGAATATAATAAATGAATGAATGATTGAATGAATGAATGAATGAATGAATGAATGAATGAATGAATGAATGAATGAATGAATGAATGAATGAATGAGGATCATGTTAAAACTTAAGGGTATAGGTACAGCGTACAGCAGTAAAATATTTGTAAATATTCAACATTTTTTCCCTTCATTACTGTATCTTGTACAATAATGAAAATTGGTATGTGTAAAACACTGTTCTTCTGCTATAGGAAAAAAAAATATTTTTACGATTTAAAAAAATTATATATATATATATTTTTTTTTTCGAAATTCAAAATGGTGGCAGTTGAGGCCTACTGTGCAGTGATGAAGCGTTTCCCTCATAATTCATAAACGTGTTAACTTTTTCATGTTTCTCTCTTAAAACTCATGTTTACAATATCAAGCTCTTTCAACTACATTTCTTAATGAATAATATATATTTTTTTATTTTGTGTTAGAAGAAAATAGGCCCTACTGATATTTGACACAATTTTAAATTAATTAATTTTTTATCAGACACTCTATAAAAGGTAGAGAAGTGATCTTGCATCATATTGTAGATATGACATGCCTAAATATACTCAAAAATTTTCATCACAGAATGTTGGATAGTTTTTGAGTTATGTGGGAAATGCTTCATCACTGTAAAGTGAAGTGAATTTTGAAAAAAAAAAAAATGTAAATATTTATTTTAAATCGTAAAAATATATATTTTTTTTTCATATAGCAGAAGGACAGTGTTTTACACATACTAATTTTCATTACTGTACAACATACAGTAATGGAGGAAAAAAAATGTTGAATATTTCCAAAATTTTACTGCTGTAAGCTGTGCCTAACCCCTTAAATATCACGTATAGATAAGTCGCCTAACGGTGCGTATAGCTACTGTAGAATCCCGGCCTGCAAGCACTCAGTTGAGTGCACTTCTTGTGTGATGGCTGTTGACTTAAAATACATATATGTCAATATATCAAAATTGCAGCTGAGCAGAGCATAGGTATTTATGAAACTAAAAAAAAGAAACAGTGGTTTGATGAAAATTGTTGCATGGTAGTAGAAAGAAGGAAACAGGCAAAATTGAAATTCTTACAGGATCCAGTTGAGACGAATAGAGATAATTAGGCCTATTTCAATGAAACACGGGAAGCAAGTCGTACACTTGGGTATAAAAATAGAGATTCCTTGAAGAAAAAACTGAATGAGATACAAACAAATAGTAAGAATAAAAATATTAGAGATTTATATAAGGGTATAAAGGAATTTAACAACGGATAGCAAGCAAAGGTAAACGTGATCAAGGATGAGAATGGAGAATTGCTTGCGGACACTTATTCAATTCTGAACAGAATATGAAAAAAAACTATTTTGGGCAACTACTAAATGTACATAAGGGAATTCGGGGGAATATGGGCACGTGGGGAATATGGGCAATATTACATTTTCATGACGAAACTGAACGAATTATGTTTCTTCGCTCATAACGGTTAGTATAAAGTGAGAGTATCGTAATGGTTGCTGTGGGAAGCGCGCTGTGCAGTATTGTCTCGTATTATTGTTAAAACAGCCATCTAAAACTTGAGTATTGACTTCCAAGTATACTAAAATTTCACAATACTTATTTTAGATGTATTGTATGCAATAGATTACACATGAACTTTAGAAAATAGTTTAAATCTAATAGTATAGGGGAGAGTCGGGTAGTATCGGACATCGGGTAGTATCGGACAGTGCTTTTTTTTCATCTACCACCATATGGTAGTACCTGAATGACATGGTTACGTTTCTCTATGCGGCATCACAGAAGCGTAACCATGTCAATCAGGTACTATCATCGTGTGGTAGATGAAAGAAACTCACTGTCCGATATTACCCGATGTCCGATACTACCCGATTCTCCCCTACGTACAGAATACACATCTTGAACTGCTTTCTATTGCGTCAGACGTTGTTTTGTGAATAGTAGGCCTATACGGTAGTGCCAACTGTTGAAAGTAAACCCTACATGTCGGGGTAATATGGGCGGTAATGTTCGGGGAATATGGGCAAGCATTACACTTCATAAAAATGACTCTTCATTGCACCCAAAGAACACAAAGTGGTGCATTGAATTTACCCTAAAGAAAAGGGAGAAACCATTAACCTTGTGGCCTGCTTCAATGCAGCAGGGAACTACTTTCCTCCAGGTATCATTATAAAAGGAGTGAGGACAACAATGACTGAAAGAACAGATGCCTGCTGTCAGTGAGATGTACTTCAACAAGCAGTCTGCCTACATTAACGGAGATACGAGGTGTGATAATTAAATTCCGAGACCTGTCCCATAAGTGGAAATAAAATTACCTCATTTAAATTTGGCTGCCATCTCCTTCAAGGTAGTTCACTTGGGCAACTATATACTGATTCCAACGTGTCTGCCATTTTTGAAATGCCTCCTGAAAGTCGCGTTCTTGAAGCCTGTCAAGCACCTTCTGCGATTCGTGTTGGATCTCCTTCACAGTGCCAAAACGGCGACCCTTTAGCTTGAATTTCATCTTCGGAAACAAAAAAAAAAAAGTCTTGAGGAGGCCGAGACGTAGATGAGAAAATAATATAAAAACAGATTTGAGGGAGGTGGGGTAGGCTATGATGATAGAGACTGGATCAATCAATCTTGCTCAAGATAGGGACCGTTGATGGGCATATGTGAGGGCGGGAATGAACATACGGATTCCTTAAAATTTGTAAGTAAGTAGGCCTAAGTATAAGTCAGTAGGTATATATTAAATCAACTTAATATTTGGCCAAATCTGTTATTTGAGTTTTAAAAATTTTATTGAAACATTTTTAGGAGAAATAATTTATTTTTGTGCATGAAACAAAGAGGTGAAAATTCAAGTGAGACGGAGAAAATAAAAATAATGTAACTCCTGAATATACTTTGACTAGTGGCTTGTGCAGCATATGCTGCTGCAAACTAAGTTCGTTAGACGTTCAAATAAAAATTTTTCAGATTTATTTTCAATGAAGTCTTTTTGATAGTTATTTGCTTCCATAATAATGAAACATATTCCCTCTGAATAGATTTTTTTAGGTCAGATACTTTTTCTTGAACCTATCCAACTTCAGTTTTTGAGTTTCAACGCGAAAACGCAAGTATCAATGTCAGGACGATAGGAGTAGCTATTTCAGGTCATTATGGATTGTAGGCAAAAATTAAAAAAATGTCAGGTTTGCTAAGCTTTCGAACAATAGCATATTCGTATTAGTTGCCGCATGTAGAACTTGAAATGTAGAGCCTAAAACCATTTTGTCCTACTAAGAGATCTTTCTGAAATGATCTGGAGACTACAAAATTTTCTAGGCCTCTTATTTTATCAGTAAGTAATACCTTTTGATCTTTCCTTAGGAACTATAATTTTTGCGCTCTTTCGAGCCAATACTGAAGACAATGACACACACCGCCATTAAGTATATGAAAAAGACCCAACCCCACTGGGTTAATAAGTATAAAAATATTTGATTTTTAATAACAATATTATTATCTTACTTAAGTTTTGTAGTTATATATAGCAGCCACTCAGTAAATTATAGAAATGCAGATCTAAATTAAGATATTCTCTACATTTACTTACATAACCTCAAAACGTTTCACTTTCATGTCATCAATATAGCATCAATATTATGTACAATTAATGAAAAATAGACGCATCATGATATTAACTATAATAATATTTAATTTCTAATGGTAATAATTTCATCAAACAACCTCAGGTTTCGTAGATTTGAATATCCAATACACAGCTGTACTCAGAAAATTATACACTGCAGTATCAGTTTTTAATAACAAATTGAATTGAGCTCTAAATATGTCGGCAATCTTGCAGGTCATGGCCTTCGTGTAATAGCCTATTGTTTATTATAGTGTGTGTTTTGTTCTGAAATTCAATCAAGTCGGCCGTGATTCAATAAAATTAGTTCTCAAAACTGACAACAGATGAATTTTGGAAAATAGGAAAATTATGTAGGAAAATTGACATCTCACTGAAAACTACTATTTTTCCGAAAAACTTTGGATGCCAGGCATGAAAATGAAGGGTCACTCATTAAAATCCTTTCAGCCGTTTTCCCGTAATTTCCATTACCAGTTCAAATTATATATATAGATATTAGTAAAAATAAAACACTTTTTTATTTTATGAAAAGTAAGTAAATACAGACAAATATAAACCATCATTTTAGAATTCGGCTATAAACAGAAACATAAATACTGTACTTCTTAATAAAGAAAACAAAAAAAACATTAATACTTTGTTGCATGTCCATTTTGTTGAATGACGTGCTGCAATCGCCTGGGCATACTATCCACTATTTTCATCCTGTATACGGGGCTTATTGGATTCCATTCCTCCTCCAATCTTCAATCTTCTCTGCAATTCTGTTTTGCAACCAACTGGCATTGTCCTTATCATACAGTTAAGTTGCTCTCACAGATTTTCGATTATGGTTTAAATCTGGCGATTGTGGAGGAATTTATATCACCTTGGGTTGGGTTTTTTCCGAGGTTTTCCCCAACCGTAAGGCAATGCCACGTAATCTATGGCGAATCATTTATGTCGTGTGTATTTGACAGTAATTTACTGTTTATAAAGTTATTTGCAAGTGCCTTAACTTATCGTGAAAGTTGTATTTGTGTGCAATATGACCACAGTCTAGAACTCGTATATACAGTCACGAAGCTCAGTACGTAGTAAATATGCATCCATAGATAGTTGCTAAGCACTAGGATCGCTAATATCGTCTCATTACATACAATGCGAAATAGTACCGGCACAGTCTATTGTTCCTAGCACCCTCACAACTCAAGCTTCGTGACTGAATATACTAGACTGTGATATGCATCCATAGATAGTTGCTAACCACTAGGATCGCTAATATCGCCTCATTACATACAATGCGAAATAGTACCGGCACAGTCTATTGTTTCTAGCACCCTCACAACTCAAGCTTCGTGACTGTATATACTAGACTGTGATATGCATCCATAGATAGTTGCTAACCACTAGGATCGCTAATATCGCCTCATTACATACAATGCGAAATAGTACCGGCACAGTCTCTTGTTTCTAGCACCCTCACAACTCAAGCTTCGTGACTAGACTGTGATATGCATGCATAGATAGTTGCTAACCACTAGGATCGCTAATATCGCCTCATTACATACAATGCGAAATAGTACCGGCACAGTATATTGTTTCTAGCACCCTCACAACTGAAGCTTCGTGACTGTATATACTAGACTGTAATAGGACGTTAAAATTTTGATTCATTATTGAATATGACGGCTATAAAGAAAAAAAGCGAGAAGAAAACTAAAAAAAATGCTCCGAGCATATTATGTAGCGAGCTTCGTCGTGCTTAACCTCAAAACTGCTCACTACAGCTAGTCCGCTTTCTTAAAAAACGGCTAACCATGAGGTTTTGTTGACTCTTGGAGTCACTAGAGGTCACTTTTTACTCTGTTAACACCACAAATTATTGCTACGGACAATAATACACAAATACACGAATATTAAGCAAAACAAAAGATCGTGTTTCTAGAGGATTAAGATAATTCGGGCCACAACATCCTTGAATATCATCGGTCTCATTCATCATAGAAATCCTATTCATAACAAATCACTACTAATTCTAAATACCTTACTATAATAATACAGGACAGCTAGCAGTTCTGCGCGCGAACGACGCTGGTGCTGCTACCTAGGCGGCCGGTGGAGTGATACTCACGTTTAAGCTGAAATCACAGTCTACTATATACAGTCGCGAAGCTCATTATGTAGTAAAAATGCAAACATGGATAGTTGCCCACCACTAGGATCGCTACTATCGCCTCATCATCACAGATCTCTCTCCTAGCAGACGACAATATATGTTACACTTTCGTTGTCGTGTTCTTTTGGAAAAATTAACACCTTCCTTCCATTATTGAAATATTAAATGCATAAAGTTAATTTATTATTTTAATGAAGTATATTAAATTCCACCATAAACTCGAAGATACCTGCAAGAAATAAGTTAATATAATTTTTGTTTGTGCAAAACGAACTGAAATTTACTATAATAGCTTCACTCATTCAAGATTATAGCGATAATTAACTATGAAACCAATAAATATTAATTTGCATTTCCTTTTACAAATATAATAATGTAAATATGAATTAATGGAGTAACTTACGTGTACCGGTACTTGTAGTGTAGGCTTACGTAGTTAACAAAGTGGGATGAGGTTAAGCAATAATAGTCACACCAGAATTGGAAATAAAACGTGATCAATAAATTTTATTGTAACAGACTTTTTCTACGTCTCTAGTAAAGCAACAAATAAAAATAACAACAAAATTAACAGCTATAATTAAAAACATATCCTTTGAAAAAAAAAGTAGGCCTAAGCAATAATAATCCCACCAGAATTGAAAATAAAACGTGATCAATAAGTTTCATTAAAACAAACTTAATTTTTCTACGTTTTTAGTAAAATAACGCATAAAAGTAATAACAAAATTAATAGCTACAATTAAAAATATATCCTCTGAAAAAAAACGTAGATCTAACCTTTATTTCTCTGGAAATTTAGCAGCCTAAGTGACAGAACTTTAACCGGTATCTAATGTCCTTTCGGTTAGACTGAAACATTTCATTGTGAAATTTAAAGATATAATGTATTCTAACAGTCACAAAGAACTTCAAAATTAAGAGTTTTGTTTCTGCTCAGCATTCTTGTGGAAACCCAGGAGCCTTTCTGAATCTTTCGGAAATCGGAAAAAGGATAACACTGGCCTCTTTCTCTTACTGTTGCTACAATTTATATCACTACAAACGTCTCCTCCTTGTCCCATATTATTATTCCAATTATTATATTTTAGCCATTAGCATTTTCATTACAACCAATAACGAACATTTCACAAGCATCAATGTGAAATACGCAACGAGCTAGCACTCGATAGAAATGCGACACAGTCCCAAGTCGACCATGGACAATCTATTGTTTCTAGTTGCTAACCGCTTGGAGCGCTTTATCACGAGATTTTCAAAAAAAAAAAAACACCTCAAGCTTCGCGACTGTATATAATAGACTGTGCTGTAATCAACTGCAATGTATATTGTTGCTGGGCTAGTTAATAGTTTTATTAATTAGTGCTGTGTTAAAATGTCAGGATGTAGGCTATATGTGCTATTTATAATTGCTACGAAATTACAGTTTTACAAATTGCTCCAAATCATTCTTTCGATTTCCAAGGGATCATAAAACGTCAGTCAACAACATTCTTTAGTAGGCCTAATTCCTTCGTCTTTGTGTTGACAGAAAAATACAAATTAGGTTTTCTATTTGGACCAAATAAATGAATAGAAGTTAAAATGTATTGGAAATTTCAAGGTTTTGTCAAATTAAGTTTTATTGTTGTCCACATACCTTTACTAATTATTACAAGCATCAGATTACTATCAATTTTATCTTTGCAGTTGTCAGCAATGCGTATATAAAGCATTATTGTAAATTCATTCTTAATGTCAGAATTGATTTTGTCTCACTAAACCAAAGAAAAACTATATACCAATTAATTACGGAAAGTAATATGAAGTATGCAATATTTCTCATAATATGCAGCTTTGATATAAAATAATAATTTTACATTAAATATTATTCAACATTTCTTAAGTGTTTCATATATTATTCCACATTAGTAACTCACGTTTTAAACAATAGTCCGAATCCAGCTATGTCAATATTTGTATTTGTGGACGTAATTCCACGCCGCTCTGCTAGATGTCAGGTCCGCGATATTTCGCACTCACGTCACCTGTCCGGTATTATAGTAAGGTATTTGCTAATTCCACAATTTGAGACATCTGGTCGATATCTACGGCTGACCACTAGGATCCAGAGTACAAAGCAGAGGTTAACTTAAAAATAAAATACAATATGATTTGCGGAGAGAATAAAGAACAATGATAAATTTAAAAATAAAGTACAATTTGATTTCTAGTCGCCATCTAGTTCACAACAATAGAACCAGTCTCAATAATAGCATACAGGCCTTCGGATTTCACCCAAAAGATTAACTCGTGATGTGACCAGAGTTGTTAAAGCGAGTAATATGTAAAAAAAAAAAAAGCAGGAAGATAGATTTACTTCTAAGCTTAAAGTAAAGACGTGGAGAAAAAAATTTGAAACTGAATTGAATACAAGGAATATAATTTAAACTTTTATATCCTCCCATTTGTATTCTTCACCTGACATAATTAGGAACATTAAATCCAGACGTTGAGATGGGCAGGGCATGTATATAGAGTGTTAGTTGGGAGGCCGGAGGTAAAAAGACCTTTTGGGAGGCAGAGACGTAGATGGGAAGATAATATTAAAATGAATTTGAAGGAGATGGGATATGATGATAGAGACTGGATTAATCTTGCTCAGGATAGGGACCAATGGTGGGCTTATGTGAGGGCGACAATGAACCTCCGGGTTCCTCAAAAGCCATAAGTAAGTAAGTATATCCTCCCATACCACACATGGGACTGATGTCTGATTTTCTTTGTGTTATTTCATGAGTTCAGGATCAAATGAAAGTGAGATATGGATTAACTTTACAAATATACATGCGGCACATTAGTATTATTTACAATATTTAGTAACGTACACATTTTTATTACTTACATATTTGTTTTGTTTATAAACTCGAAATTCATTAAATTATCAATAATTTCATGCGTGTTTTTATTAAATGACTAGCGTATCCGTGCGCTCCGCTGCACCTGTTAGAAATAAATATGAAGTAATTACATAATTAAAATAGGACGTTTGATCCAGGGAACAACTTTTACAACAGCGCAAGATAATCTGCTTCGCTCATTACTCAATTTTTTTTGCATTGCATTTATCGCATATATATTTTATGTGTTTTAACACGATTCGATTGAGCATAGTAAAAAATTTGAATTATAAAATAATAGATTGCTAAGCTAACGTACTATTACTGCATACTAAATCAATACACTCTCGTTGTTCGTTAATTCTCTGAGCTAAAAATGAATGTATACATAAAAATTACTTTAGGAAATACATGAAACGAATGTACACAATAGCCTATCAAATTTTATGTGCTAAGAAGCTATTTTAATCTTACCTGTCCTCGATTTACTCAGACGTTACTGTAATAACATTATAGCATTATGTCCATCTAGAGAAACTACACTTTCCAATGGTGAAATAATAATTAATTATACAAATCGGTTACTTTAGCTTCTGATATTACTTCATACAAACACAGAAAAATTCTCTGTAGGCTATGTTTAATAGCTTTCGATTGTTGATGTCCAAGGCCCCTGTTTCGATTGTTGTTGTCCAAGGCCCCTTATAGACGAAGTCATTTGTTCTTAATTCATTGCACCGTCTTAGATGGCGTTATTTTAATTTTAAAACTCATTTATCTCATTAAATATCAGTCCTATCAAAATTTTGTAAAGAATGAAACTTATCGGAAATCATTTTCAAAGAAGCTTTTGTTACGTAACATTTTTCATAAAAATCAATAATAAGCGAGATGTTTCGATTTATTTAATTCAGGCCCGCTTATAACCCCTCTTTTAAATAAAGTATTTTGAGTGCCATATAGCCTAAAATCTAAGTTACAGCGAACTTAATTTATATTCCAGTTTTAATATAAATCGGTTCAGCCATTATCGCGTGAAAAGGTAACAAACATACAGACAGACATACAAACAAAAATTTCAAAAAAGCGATTTTCGGTTTCAAGGTGGTTAATTATATATGTTAGGACCAATTATTTTTGGAAAATCGAAAATTACCAGAAAAATTTCGGCTACAGATTTATTATTAGTATAGATAAGCAGTAATAGGGCTTGTACACCTCAATCACACTCGTGGAAGGAAGTAATTATAAGCCAAAATAAATTAAATTAGAAATAAATAAGTTAATTAAAATGGAACTGGATAGGACATACACTATATTAAGAGGAGGCAAAAAAGATGGCTTTAGACTGAAATCCTCAAGGGAAGAGGAACACCAAAACAAACAAGTGGATGAACAGTTATTCAGAAAATTTCGAAGGACATGATGATGATGATGATGATGACGATGATGATTATGATGATGAATGAGCTAGCCGTATTTCCAGTTACTTTTGTAAGTTCACACTGGTCACGATCTTATTTTCATATGTTAACGTAACGTAGCTCTACATCTCTCTTGACGATGTGTCAGAAGAACAATAATTATTATTTGCACTGTGTACTGTACCACATTATCTCCTAGCTTAGTTACCTCATGAGTTATGTCTTATTGGTGTCATGAGATTCCAACCTGTCTTGGGTTAGTTGAGTACACAACAACAATGCTATTATCCGGCGATAATCGTCTTCCTTTTGTGTATATCCTCTTCCTGTTTTGTAACCAGTTCTATTTTTTCACAGTCCATTATGGCGTTATAGACAATCTGAAAGCCCTCTGTATACGTGATCCGCCTGCGGTATTATCGACTGTTATTTCAATCGATTTTCTCAGTGTATCTGTGATATAAGGTGCAATCAATATATTTCCGAACTACACTTGTATTTATTGTACCGTTAAACATACATGCCCGTGTCACTGAAGATCATTGCTTCCATGCCTGTTGAGTCAGTCTATCAAACAGCGTCAGATTGTCTTTAAGAACTGAGCTTCTACACGTGATTTTGTGCAAACATGTCACGGATCTACTGTGATTTTTCTTGGAATGTCTCCACACACACACACACGCACGCACGCACGCACACACACACACACACACACACACACACCCCTTATTGCTATAATGTTTTTGCTGTAAGAAAAATCCTAATGTAAACATCAGCACGTTGCTGTCATACCCGTGATTGGCTCCCAGACGAAACACTCACATGACGCAGGAAAATATAGTTCGTATTTGGAAACCATAATCTTGTATTATTTGAAAATAAAAAGTTGAATTCTAGTTGTTAAATACGATGAAACATATAACTTCACTTATATGTAAAACGCTATATAAAAGAAAAGCTACTTTTATATTTTCTTATGTACTATGAACGCGGATGAATACCAACACTAATACCGAGGTAGTCTGTTCTTGTAACAAGCTGGCGTCACTTGAGCTCGTAGTTGTTCACGTAAACACGTGATACTGTAGTATGGCTTCTGCATCCTCGGTGTGTTTGGTTATTAAACATAAGAGTAGAAACCCTCTCAAAAGCGGAGAAAAACAAATAGTGTTAAATGTATATAATAGTTAAGTGAGTTGAATCCAATGATATCTATTCAGAGCAAGTCAATCAGACCGCATGTTCCAGCTGGAAGGGACAACTGACGCTGTTGTGGACCGTCTCGTCATAAATCCTGCCGGCGATCTTTGTCCGGCAGCGATTGACCTTACATCTAAGATTAAAATAATTTAATTACAGTAATTATAAAGTATATGTTTCCTAAGCAAACGAATGCATAGTAGTGAGGTTAGGCCTACTACTTGAGTAACGGGAAATGTTTAACATGAAACAGAATTTACAACAATAGGCAGGAACACGTATACCTTATTTTATTTCATGGAGTACAGTTTCATAGAAAAGACTTTGCCGACAGACCTTCTACTGCCCACTACTATAGTCCCGACGGTGTTATTTCCGGCGTGACTCCGCCTCTTTGCTTACGTCTTAGAAAGTGAAGGCTCTATAAAGTCTAGATAGATAGTATGTTCGCCATTTTTGTTCTTACGTTGCCGAGCTACCATACGAGGAATCTATTTGCCACACCGTTAAACATTGTCATGTCGTAGCTCCTATGATAATAAATCAAACGCAATGTAATTCAGCAAATAATTGAGCGGCAAATAACGTCTTCGTGTGCTTTCTGCGAACGCCAACGAAAGAGCTAAAATGGCAGGCGATTATATTAAGTATTTATCGAGCCTTAAGAAGTGAATCAGCGAATCACAAGACGCAAATGTTTAAATGTAGCCGACCTGCAACGCGATTGGCTGCCGGAAATTAGAGCGACTGGACTATAATTGGTTGTCATAAATAAACGTCTTCCTTACTGTGACGGAAATCTTGTCTTCTCCTGTTAGTAATCAATCACAACCCTCGTTCAGAAGAATTGACAGGCTCCCGTCAAATCCACGTGGAGGCAGAGTTGCCGCATCTTTTCCGAATTCCAAGAATCCCGTCAGTTTCACTGCATAATTTCGAGGGTCACCAGGATTGTGGCAACTGTGCAATGTTGGGACGAGGGGACAGGATGGAATTGTCAGAGTTGTTTGTGTAGGAAGTCATAAATCTGTAAGTGGGTGTTCAAAGGAGCCACCGAACTGCACTCCTTGAAATAAAATAAGGTATACTGAGAATCTATGGCGCCAAACAGCGGCCAATGAAGCCTCACTTCACTCACGTGCTATTGTTTACATTAGGATTTTTCTTACAGCGGAAAGATTATAGTCTTCTTCTCTGCCGCTCAAATGATGTATTTTGTATACATTCCAGGCGTTTCCCTGGCTCTAGATAACTTCTCCGTGTCTTGTGCCCTGTCTGTTGCCTACATTCAGGGCAGTCCGCAAACTTATTGATTGCCCCTTGTATCTATTGTGACAATTTTTTAGAGTTTTGTACTGGTTTCTTATGCCAAAATTATTTATTTGGTAATATTTATTTTAATTTACAATTTATTTCACATTGTTATTCACAAATACAGGGACATCATTTTATTTTTACTAACATTTTTAATATTAACCTGTCTATACCTTTAGAGAACCGGAAACACCGCTTGCTCCCCCCCTCCAAGACTGGAGTTCGATGATACTGGCGTAAAACACAAATCAAGAAAAGTAGTTAATCCATTTACATAAACTAGGAAATATCACGATTTTGAGTTTGATAATTTTCATTAGGTTTTTCTTTAATCAAAGTACAGTACTGTATTAAGAATAAGTGTTTTTACTCACGAAGTGAGTTATCCATGCGAACGTATTCATTATGCAGTGTATATTATACTGTCTACAGCACATTAGCGTACAATATAGAGAAGAAGTTAAATTGAAAAATAATCATAATATGAATATTTAAACACAATTTTGAAAATGGTGGCCGTTCATTTCGAATCAGGCTTCAGTTCTTTTGTGCATATTATCGCACTATAGACTATTGCATCTAATTCCAATTGCCAGTTTCGTCCTTCGTACTAGTAACTCATGTTGGAATAATTCTGTACCTACTCTACGTACTGTAAATTCTATCTTCGCTTCTGCCCGACCCGAAAATATAAAATTACTCAGACATGCTATCTACTGTCCGTCCAAGTGGTTATGCCGCAGGATTGTAGAAAGGGAGGAAATCACGTGACAGTTAATTACTTAACGAGGCCCTTTTATTTAAGTTAAATTAAACAGCTGTATAATATTACGTAAACGTCCATTTCCTAAGAGAAATAAATGTTTTCAGGAAAGAGCTAAGACAGCCCAGCTTTTACAGAGGGGCGAGCAGAAGCAGGTGGGGGAAATCGGGATGCGACGTAGGCAAACGGACAGTACCTGTGCGAAAATATGATTCAATATTGAAAGCTCTTTCGTCACTGGAAAACGCGAACATATTTCTGGAACGTACTATACTCAGTAACTCAGTACTGCTTACTATCTGCGGTCTTGGTTCTGTGTGGAGTTGGAACTTCCTTAGTAGAAGGGATGGGAGTGAAGTACATTCAAAAACTCAGGTACAATAAAAATTGAAGTAAAAATAAAATGATGTCCCTGTATATGTTAATGAGATTCTGGTATACAGGTGTTAAGTTAACTTGCTGTCATATCGGTAGAAGTAGTAATAACTAATTTTCTAGTACAGCAAGTAATATGGTACGTCCATGTATGATAATGCTGTAAAGGACGTTGAAGTGTAAGTGTGATTTCCAGAATAGATGATGTATCAAACCTTTACCTTTTTGTATTCGTTACTGTAGAAATTCAGGAACATTAGCAAAAACATAACACTGATGCAAAGGAAGTACACTGATACTGCTTTTGGCTGATTGCAGTCAAACAGCAACAGGCTGGATGTGTATATAAATACCACACAAAACTGCACCTGCAGACGAAATACAGAAAATCATAAAAATATCCAACTATACTTTCAGAGGTTGTGTATTATGGTTAGGGACCGGATTTTTATGTAATATCAAGGTGTGAAATATGTACATATTTATGTAAGAAAAATAAGCTGAATATGTACCAAAATATGTAAAATAATGAAAATATTTAATATCAATATCTGGCAGGTATAGGATAGGTAAGACTCTCCAGTTGTGATTTCATAGAGTACCCGACTATTTTACCGCACACTTGACACATTACTATTTTTCCATCTGTAGTGAAAACAACGTCCTTCGTAATCCATGATTTTATTTTTGTCGTTATGGTTGAAGATACAGGGGCCATTTCAGTTAGTTAAAAACAGTAGATAAACTCACTTGCACTTTATACTGTAAGTACTAAAACTAGAGAACTGAGTGAAATGAATGACACAACAGTACTGCAAGCACTGTTTCGTTTTACTGGATTAGGAGAAAATAAGAGAAGATGTGGGACACATGCATTTTAGCTGCTTCCTGTAATAAACAAAGTACCTACTAAAATCAAACTATAGGCATTTACAAACTGTTGTTTGAAAAGTGACATTCCTGTCTCAGAAGGGTACGATTATTCCAGCCGAGAACCATACTTTATAATTGCTGGGAAAATCCCATTTCCGTATAGATCTACTAAATTTAAAGTAGACAGGTCAAGCAATAACCTGAAAAGCTGTTTATTTTAATCTTTCAACATATTTTCAGTTTGATCCTTTACTTCAGCTTCTTTTCAATAGTCGGCTACTTTATTGTGGCTCATGCCAGACTTGACATGGGTTTTCCCTGGAAGGATTAGGAAGAGAGCGGGTAAGGTTGCAAATTGCATGGGAACGGCTTGTTAAGACGTTTGCAGAACAATTATAGTTCGAGACAAATCATGTCGTCCTCGTCCCACTCCACCGCATGAAGGCAACGCTACTTTCTGAGTGATTTTTACAATACAATGTAGTTGTATGAGAAAGGTTGCCTTTTGTTCACTCATATTTACAGTATGGGGTGAGTGCCTCTATTACTTCCTGGAACTAAGAATGTTATGTTTCGTCCCGAAATGTATCCTTTGTTGCGTATGTAAAAAGGCTCTTTAAATCTGTGTATTTCAAATTGTAAACTTCTCCAGCAGAAGCTTTTATTTTCTTTTTTTCTTTTTAAAGACGTAAAAATGAATAAAACCCTTAAATATGTAGATTTATGTAATATCAAGCCATAATATGTAATGTGGGTTAAATATGTAAAAATATGTAGTATCAAATTTTAATATGTTAATGGTAATTACAAGATTCGCAAAGATTTGTTATTTATATACGGTTGAAAGGAATATAATATGTAATTACATAAAAATCCGGTCCCTAATTATGATCGACGTTTGTGACAACTATCTCAGTCTGCCGGCCATAACGAGTACAGAAATGCACACGCCGGACAGCCAGCTGTTTATGATAAATATGGAATTTTATGGAAACTTTGAGACAACATAAATAAAATATCGGTATTATAAAAATACTGTACCATTACAGTGCAGTTTTGCAAAGGCTTTGGAATAATATTGCTCTGAATTTTCAATGCAAAATATACTGTATTTGCAATTTTAAAAACATCATCGTGCAAAAAATGTTCTACAATACAAGTTTGTCAAGAGTCCATGTTGAATCTTGCGTACACTACTTTTAACACTTGAATATAATTAATTGATTAACTAGTGGACTTACTCGTGTTAATTGTGTAAGATTTGTCCGGCTTACAGCTGTTTCAGTGCTTCACGCACCATCATCAGAGCCTACTAGATCACTGCGTCATCTCGAACTTCTCTGCCTGTTATGTGGGTGTGTTTGATTGTTGAAAGGTGTTGAAGAGTGGAGTCAAATAGTGTGTGTGTGTGTGTGTGTGTGTACTGAAACTGATCTGTGTGTTGAGAATTTGATCGGGGTGTGTTTTAATGTGTTTGTATATTTCGTATTGTTCTAGTGTGTTGAGTTTTTGGTTCTTGGGTTGTATGTGTAGGATTTCCTTGTCCGTATTTATGTTATTGTATGTATGGTTAGCATAGGTTATGTGTTCGGCATATGTAGATGTGTTGTGTCCTCTGGTTATTGCTTTAATGTGTTCTTTGTAGCGTGTTTGGAATGATCTGCCTGTCTGTCCTATGTAGAAATTATCGTAACTATTACATGTGAGTTTGTATACACCTGTGTGGTTATATTTATTTGTTTGTGTTTTTTGTGTGTTGAGATGTCTTTGTAATGTGTTATCTGTTCTGTATGTTTTGTTGTATTTCTGTTTTCTGAATGAAGATGCGATCTTATGTGTGCTTTTGTTTTCATATGTTAGTGTGATGTATTTCTTGTGTTCTTGTGTTTGTGTTGTGTTTTGCGTGTTTTTGTGTTTGTTAAGTTTTTGTTTTGTCTTCCTTATGATGTTGTCTATTATGTTTGGATTGTATCCGTTTTCTTGTGCTATGTATTTGATTGTGTTCACTTCTTCATTGTAGTGTTGTTGGTTCATGGGTATGTTGAGTAATCTGTGTACCATTGTCCTGAATGCAGCATGTTTGTGTTGTATGGGGTGATTACATGTGTTGTGTATGTGTGTGGTGGTGGTTGTTGGTTTTCTGTATATTTTGAAGGTGTGTTTGTTGTCGATTTTTGTTATGGTGATGTCTAGGAAATTTATGGAGTTGTTGTTTTCAAGTTCTAGTGTGTATTGAAGTTTTGGGTGTAATTTGTTTATGTATTGGTGTAGTTTGTGTATTTGTCTTTTGTTTCCTTTGTATAGTATGAGTATGTCATCTACGTATCTGTGCCAGTATATTATGTTGTATGTATATTTGTTATGTTCATTGTTGAGTATGTATGTATGTATAACATACAGAACAGAAAACACACTGCAAAGACATCTCAACACACAAAAAACACAAACAAATAAATACGACCACACAGGTGTATACAAACTCACATGTAATAGTTGCGATAATTTTTACATAGAACAGACAGGCAGATCATTCCAAACACGCTACAAAGAACACATTAAAGCAATAACCAGAGGACGCAATACATCTACATACGCCGATCACATAACCAATGCTAACAATACATACAATAACATAAATACGGACAAGGAAATCCTACACATACAACCCAAGAATCAAAAACTCAACACACTGGAACAATACGAAATATACAAACACACTAAAACACACCCCGATCAAATTCTCAGCAGACAGATCAATTTCAGTACACACACACTATTTGACTCCACTCTTCAACACCTTTCAACAATCAAACACACCCACATAACAGGCAGAGAAGTTCGAGATGACGCCGTGGTCTAGTAGGCTCTGATGATGGTGCGTGAAGCACTGAAACAGCTGCAAGCCGCACAAATCTTACATAATTAACACGCGTATGTCCACTAGTTAATCAATTAATTTGTCAAGAGCATTAGAATATCTCGAAAATTGAAAAAGCTCTTCCCATTCTTGTATCGTAATATACTATTAAACACAATATAATTATGTGTGATAATTCAAAAGCTTTCTCTTGATATTCCCTTCGTGAGAAATTGAAAACCGCGTAAAATTTAGGTAATTGTTTCTCTGAAGAATATTTATAGGAAGTGTTGCAAATATGGAATACTATTTTGTTTTTTCGTTTTTGAACCTACATGTTATGAATACTGAACGTAAAGTATCGTCCTGTGCATTGCTGAATGTCCCTGTATATGGTACACCGGACATAGAAGTTCGTGAGATATTATAAAACGTTTTTAAAAAATGATTTTCTCAAAATCTAACATATTTCCTTCATAAAAATGGAGATAGAAATATGGAATACTATTAACAAGCATTCAGCATCTTCATTGGAAGGTGTTTTCCCAACCGTAATACTGAATCCTTATGAATCGTCTCTAACTTATTTTATAGCTTCTTGCATTGTCTTTTCATTGGACTGTTTTGTAAGTTTGTCGGAGGGTGAGGTGTTCCCTACCCCTAAAGGTGCCAACACTAGTAACGAAACAGAAATCCAGAATATAAAGATGGAATACTAATAATCAGAGTTTGCCAATTCATAGGTTTTCCTGCTAGATCCGGCGTTTTTCAGTGTTAGTTTAGCGGGTAAAATTAATGAAATTTGTATTCCTCATATAGGGATTTAGAGGGTTTTTTTAAAACTCACAGCGGTAAAATCATTTTATTTTTACATTGACAGTATAGCAATCCAGCGTTTCTGCAATGTAGCTTAGTGCGTTTTCAAGAATTCAATTGGCAACACTGCTATAGTAAGGTACACGTACCAAATAACGCCACCTTAACACTTCAGTCACTTTTGCTCTGGAAATAAGCTATGTACAAACATGAAAATTAAGAAATAGAAACTCTAATCTTATCTTTACAAAATAGCACAATGAAAATGGATATATTATATACCGAACAAGAATTAGAACTCAAATAGGAAAACTCTGTAAACTGGCGTTATTAGGAACAGGTTGTCCAATTAACGCCACCTATTTTCTAGTAACCTATACACTTATAATTGTTAATGAATTATTTTTCCTAAGCAACACAAATTGAACTAAGCGACTAAATTTGAGTTTCTGTTAATAAAAGATACAAAATCACTCAATACTAATGAAAGAATCTTGATCTGAAACTGAAACACCAGATGGATTAGGAAAATATGTTTTCCAATGACTCCTTACTTTAAAAAAAAGAGACAATGTGACACAGTAGAAAGTTATTAAACACAAAAGCATTTACCTTAGTTTAATATGAATGTTTTCCAATAAGTAAAACAAAAAAAATTAAGTTATGTAAAATAAAAAAAAAATTAAGAGTTCGATAAGCGATTGAACCAATATCATCACTGCACATTCTGAACATTTGTGAGTTGAAAGATAAGTGATTTTCCTGATGTTTTCACACTGATGCTGTACTGTCAGCCTTAGTACTAACATAACCTAAAATTTTGTCTGTAGACCTTTAACGCCACATGGCGTTAAAGCGCTACTGAGTACTTGATACCATGACATGCCTGTTTCTCTAACATTTTCAAATTTTATAGATAGCAAATACTTTCTATACATAGAAGAATGTTTAAGGATCACGAAAATATATAGTTTAATATAGTTATTATTTTCTCAACACACAAAATAAAATATTGCCTCTTACCTTGATATAAGAACAGCCATTCACTATCAACACACAACAGGAAAATTATGGAATATCATGTCACTCGTAAATGTCAGCGGACAGCTAGTAACTCATTTCATCACTAGATTGCAAGCGAATGCAGGCTACAGTAGTGCGCTACCGAAAACTTGTGTCGTTAACAAATTTTAATAGGGTGGCGTTAAAGGTAGGCCTATACATGGCGTTATTTGGCTCAGGGACCTTATTTCATATTTGTCATACACTGATGTAAGTCATAACCTTCAAAACATATCTTAATTTAAAAAACCAAATCAATTAAACATACAGTGTTATAAACGTAGATTATTTCTCTTTAAGAATATATATAATTCATATTTCTAACATTGAAGAATAACAATGTATATTGAAGAAAAGAACCTACCGCCAAAATTTTCACTTTCCTCGAAAACGCAATAATGATAAACGTTTCAACAGTTCTGCTTCTAACTGCAAAGTGCAAACTAACACATTCCCGCTAAAGAGAGTATCAGTGCGTAGTAACACAGTCTAGTATATACAGTCACGTAGCTCAATACGTAGTAAATATGCATCCATAGATAGTTGCTAACCACTAGGATCGCTACTATCGCCTCATTACAGACAATGCGAAATAGTACCTGTACAGTCTATTGTTTCTAGTACCCTCATAAACTCAAGCTTCGTGACTGTATATACTAGACTGTGATAGTAATTTGGAAGGCTTCCGCTAGAATACAACTCGTCTCAGATTATATTTCATATTTGTAACGCTTCCTGTACATACTTACCAGTTGTATCCTTGTCATATACTTTTTCCACCACAAATACTTCTGAAATCTGGGTCCCATCGCTGCCAACATGTAGTACGCGTACATGAACACGTGAACAAATGAGTTGAGGAAGGAGAAAATGACGGCTTGTTGACCTATGAAGAAAGAAAGTCATATCTTACCTTACTGATAATGAAACGATGACCACGAGTGTATTTTCGGCGTATTTTCTACTATTCCAACAGATGATAGGTACTGATAATAAGTGTCTTTTCAGCGTGTTCTCGACTAGCTCAATAGATGGCAGGCACGGCTACTTTTGCGTCTACGCAATATTTATTGACTTTTTTTTTTGCAGAGCTTTGGTTTGGAAATTTTAACCTCAAAGCAACACACATTAAAACAGAGGAAATGAGCTCATTTTATTAGCATGTTAAAACTAACATGATCAAAATTTATTTTATTTTAAGGGGAGAGGATGGTATTTTTTAAAACTTTTTTCTTATTTCGTTTAAAAGATTAATTTTTTGTATGTAGAGAGCTCATAGGTGTAGCAACTCAACCAAAAATAAATATTTTGAAAAAAAATTATTTGGGGGCCCAGATTAAAAAAAATATACCCAATGCAGAATTTTACTAAAACCGATATATCTAAACCATTTTTAAAGATAGATTCGTCCAGTTTTTTGCATAGTACTTGCAAAAGCATGTTCTACAAACTGTCTGTAACAGAATGTTGATATTAGTCCCTACGTTTGTAAAATAAACAATTAAAATTTAGTAACACTTTTCTGAATTCCTTTCTTGAAAACAAACGGACGTAGTTTTAAAATGAAATCAATTAACAAAATTCTGTTACAGAGAAAAGTTTCCTAATAGTCTAAAGAATGTGTATTCTAAATTTCATGCATGTATCTTTAATACACTGGTCAAAAAATGTTAAGCATAATTAGGCATATAACGGTTTTTATTAATTAAAATAAAATAGATAAATTATAATTGGGTTTCTTGGTTCCACAGAATAAACGTAAAAGTAGAAATACACTATTTGTTAACAATGAACTCAATATGAAATGAAAAAGTTGCATTGTTTGGAAACAACGGAAAAGATAAGGGAAGTTGAAATTCGTACATCAAAGAAAAGGAAATGGTGCTTTCAGTGCCCTGTTTAATAACGTGTTGGTCCTCCACGAACCCTGAAGCACTCTTGTATGCGACGGGGCATACTCAGTACCAACGCATCTAAGCTCTCCTGAGGCAAATTGTCCCATTCTTCCAAGGCAGCATTCCTGAGTTCTTGAATCGTTAATGGGTGATGTGGACGATTGTAAATGGCTCTCCTGAGAAAGCTCCATGCATGCTCTATGCAGTTCATATCCGGTGAGCATGCTGGCCAATCCATTCTTCGGATCCCATGCTCTACCAGATACCGCTGCACACTATGAGCACGATGAGGCCGAGCATTATCGTCCTGTAGAGTGAACCCTTCTCCTACAGTCTCTGCAAAACCACTTACTATGGGTTGGAGGATGTTCTCATACACGGCAGCAGTCATGTTTTCCTCTATTGAAACCAGTGGTGTGCGGCGGCCAAACATGACACCTGCCCAAAACAAGATTGAACCACCAAACTGTTGGTGACGTTTCACGGTCATTGAGGGATGATTTCGTTCCCCTGTTCGTCTCCATACGCGAATAGAGTTGTAGTCAGGGTGTAGGCCCATTCTCACTTCGTCTGAGAATAAAGTTCTGGCCCATTGGTCTCGTGTCCAATTCTCATGTGCTCTAGCCCATCTTGCACGAGCACCCTTGTGATGTGGACGGAGTGCTGGAGTCTTGAGTGGTCTTTGAGCATACAACCCTATGTCATGAAGTCTATTGCGCACAGTTTGGCTACTTACAACAACACAGTGGCTTCGCGCAGGTCATGGCGCAGAGTCGTAGATGAGGTTATAGGGTTCCTACGTGCAGATAACCTTACATACCGGTCCTGAACTGCTGTTGTTTTGCGTGGACGGCCCTCGCGAGGTCGATCTGCTATTGACTGGGTTTCCTGGAACTTTCTCCACAGTCTGGAGACAATACTCTGATTCACATGAAGGATGTTAGCAACATCAACTTGTCTCATGTTTTGTTCCATCAAAGTGATGATTTTGATGCGGTCTGCCATTGTAAGGGTGTTCGGAGCCATTGTACTGCACTATGAAGCACTATGAAGCAAAACGGCACTGATTGAACTTTGCTCGAATTACAGACTTTGTTTACTGCACTATGAAGCACTATGAAGCAAAACGACACTGATTGAACTTTGCTCGAATTACAGACTTTGCTTACTAGCCGTGATTTGGACGTTACCTAGTGATGCAGAATAAAACAAATGAAAGAGTTTGAATTGGTATACATAATACGTGCCACATAAAACCAAAAGAAACATAAATATCAGGTATTATTGGGTAAACTGGAAATATGCTTAACTTTTTTTGATCAGTGTAGTTTAGAAATTATATCCATTTTTGTCTGGCAATGTAGCAAAAAATGAAGTTACCGTAAACCGATAAAAGGGGGCAAGTGATTTAAAAATCCATAGCGCAGAAAGTTTAAACATGGCGTCTCAACTGCCGATAAGGGCACAAATACCCACAAAATATCATGCTATGCATTCGACTCATATCACAGAGAATTTTAAAGATTTTTTTGAAAATTTACTCATTTTTCACCAAAAAATACCACCCTCTCCCCTTAAATAGATGTTGTTCATTGTGCAGTTTGTGAAATTTATCTGGGGTATGGCTCCCAGTAGAATGTTTGAAGTTGGATTAATGTTTATTTTGAAATCAATCTCACAATCTCACTTTCAAAACTTGCTCCTGCCATTTTGGATTGCTGCTTTCAAGGCTTACAATAATAATCAATATCGCATACGCTTAGTTGGAAATCGACAGTTGGAATAACAGTGAATAGCAGTACTTTAATGTACTGTATGTTATTAAGATACAGTTACGTCACATTTAATTAGCGTATTTTACATAGTATGGTCGAATAACACATCTTTTACAAAATTCTGACTTAGCCTTCATCCAAGCTTATTACCCAGTTTTCTATGGCACAAATTATCTGCGATACTCTTGACTACACACTAAAATTTAGCGCATGGTATGATACCCACGGCAAATGCATACATGTTAAGGTATATGTACAACTTTACATACAAACAATTTTGTTTTGTATAATTTTGCTCTGTAAAATTTTTATACAATTGAGAATGGTACCAAAAAGATAATGAAGTGAACAGATTCCTTGAAATTATGTCTAAATTGTTTTTAAAAATTATTTCGTTTATAATTTTGACATGCAACTTGAAACATGATAGCTCATAAAGTTTTTAAGATAGAACCACCGTTTTTTCACTGTTTTATAGCTAAAACTATTCTTTAGTGCCTGATATAGAGCTATTTTTTATTTTTATTTACATTAATTAAATATTACCGTATATGTAACTTACAATAATATTTTATGTTGCATAAATCATGTAAAAATCCATAGATAATTATTAATTATATTAATGTTATTTTACTCATTGTCAGGCACTGGGGGACATTTCAAGCTTCAAAATGGCACCAATATCTTCTTGATATCACCATATTTGGCTGAGATATCATGTTTGAAAAATTAAATACTCTACTATTTACTGGAAATGAGACACAAACTTTCAGAGCCTAGAAGACTCCATCATCATATGTGACCCCTTAAGCAGTTTCATGTCGGTCCAGTTTCAGCTTCTTTCTGCCTCTCAAATACCTCCGCCTTGTTTTAACTTCAGGTGTTAAATGTTTTTTTTTTGGCATTTTTGTCCCTATTTCCATTGATGCAACAAATCCTGCGATAGTGTTTGTCCCAGGGTTTATGCCCATCCTCCTCAGAATTGTAATTTCTACTTTTGGACTCTTATTAAAATGATGTACAACATCATTGACACACAAATTTACAGTTTTATGACTAACAGTAAAAGATTATAAATTACTTCATTATGTAAAAACGTTTTTTCAGTCAAATGATGATGCCCAGATATCTATGCATTTATTTCGGGACTAGAAAGAAGTTTATTTTACAAGCAATGCTGGACGAGGGATTGACTGCTACGAAGATCACTCGAAAAGTAATGCACTCCAAAAGTAAGTGACCGTGGCTGATGACGCAGCATTTTGGAAAATGGGACTTATCTGAAAAACCATAAGGCATAAATCGAAAATTCTTATGTCAAATTAAAGGGGAGAAAATTCTCTATGAAAATAGTTATATTTTGAAAATCCTAATTTTTCTTCATTTTTTGCGTTTTGTGGGTGTACATATACCTTAATTAATTTTATGCTCGACCATGCCGAAATGTAGTAATTATACACCTGGTAGCAGTCCTTTAATGCATGTACTCATTAAAGTACAGGTGTTCAGCCAATGATAAGTCAGCTTACAGGTGTTCAGCCAATGACAAGTCAGCTTTCTACCGTTATAAAACCGCAAGTATCGATTATTCTCGGATATGCAATCGAAAGAGAATTAGCGAAAAGTCACGGAGGCTGGAAATCCAATACTGTCGCAGAAAGTTATGTTCTGTTACTATAATAATTAGCGATAATTGTAAATAATATCCAAATAAATTCAATTTGTCATCTCGTTTTTCAATGTCTAATTTAATTTCAATGTTATATGAAAGTTAATATTTAGTTTACTCTGTAGGTTCTTATAGGCTACCAAGGTCAATGTGGACATCTGTTCCTCTGAAAAAATCAATACTTTCGCGTCTGTGTATATCTCACAATTTACGAGGTATTGCTTAAGGTCAGTTAGATACAAATAAAATGAATAATTTCAAGTTAGAAATATGGTCGAGCATAAAAAGTCGTATGAAACTCGCCTATAATGGTAATTAAGACGCTCGTATGAAAATTATGAAACGAGCGCAAGCGAGTTTCATAAACATCCATACTCGCTTCTTAATTACTATCATTATAGGCTCGTTGCATAATGTACTATTGTGAGTTACAACTTACCAGGTAAATATTTCATTATAAACCAGACGATAAGTGATACAGATGTGTGATGAAAGACGTGCAGAAATGAAATCTGTCTCTTTTTCTTCCTGAGGACGAAAAAGACCTGCGTGGAAAAGAAACATAACTGAATCGGTGTTGGCAAAACCGAACTGACCATCATTTGGAAATAATGAACAAAAATTGATTTTTGAATTCATTATATGAAGAAGGTTTTATTTCCTTTGCATTAATATTTCTGGTTCAAATGAAGTCAGAAGTCAATTTTTCCCCATTATTATCAAATGATGATGAGCTCGTTTTTTACAGCCACCCATTCAATTTTATAACATACTAGCCGTACCCGTGCGCTCCGCTGCACCCGTTAGAATTAAATATAAAGTAATTACATAATTAAAATAGGGCGTTTGATCCAGGGAACAGTTTTTACAACAGCGTAAGATAATCTGCTTCGCTCATTACCCAATTTTTTTTGCATTGCATTTATTGCATATATATTTTATGTATTTTAACACGATTCAATTGAACATAGTTAAAATTTGAATTATAAAATAATGGATTGCTAAGCTAACGTACTATTACTGCATACTAAATCAATACACTCTCGTTGTTCGTTAATTCTCTGAGATAAAAATGTATGTATACATAAAAATTACTTTAGGAAATACATGAAACGAATGTACACAATAGCCTATCAAATGTTCTGTGCATAAGAAGCTATTTTAATCTTACCTGTCCTCGATTTACTCAGACGTTACTGTAATAATGTCCATCTAGAGAAACTACACTTTCCAATGGTGAAATAATAATTAATTATACAAATCGGTTAATTTAGCTTCTGATATTACTTCATACAAACACAGAAACATTCTCTGTAGGCTATGTTTAATAGCTTTCGAGTGTTGATGTCCAAGGCCCCTGTTTCGATTGTTGTTGTCCAAGGTCCCTTATAGACGAAGTCATTTGTTCTTAATTCATTGAACCGTCTTAGATGGCAGTTATTTTAATTTTAAAACTCATTTATTTCATTAAATATCAGTCCTATCAAAATTTTATAAAGAATAAAACTTATCGGAAATAATGTTTAAAGAAACTTTTGTTATGTAACATTTTTCACAAAAATCAATAATAAGCGAGATATTTCGATTTATTTAATACAGGCCCCCTTACAACCCCCCTTTTAAAAAAAGTATTTTGAATGCCATATAGCCTAATATCTAAGTTACAACGAACTTAATTTATATTCCAATTTTCATATAAATCGGTTCAGCCATTATCGCGTGAAAAGGTAACAAACATACAGACAGACATACAAACAAAAATTTCAAAAATGCGATTTTCGGTTTCAGGGTGGTTAATTATATATGTTAGGACCAATTATTTTTGGAAAATCGAAAATTACCAGAAAAATTTCGGCTACAGATTTATTATTAGTATAGATTACTTAAAACTCAAATTTATTATATGCAATTTACATGTAGGTGACTGAAAAAAATAGAGCATTATCTTACTCATTGGTTCCAGTGGTTCCCAAAGTGTGGGTCGCGACCCTCTGGACTTCGTGTAAAGAACTGAGGGGGATCCTGAGATAGTTTACAAAATAAAACAAGAAGCTCCTTATTGAGATCCATTTAATTTGTATTTTGAAACATAATAATAATAATAATAATAATAATAATAATAATAATAATAATAATAATAATAATAGTAATAATAATAATAATAATAATACTTACTTACTTAGTGGCTTTTAAGGAACCCGGAGGTTCATTACCGCCCTCACATAAGCCCGCCATTGGTTCCTATCCTGAGCAAGATTAATCCATTTTCTAATATCATAGCCTATCCCACTTCCCTCAAATCCATTTTAATATTATCCTCCCATCTACGTCTCGGCCTCCCCAAAGGTCTTTTTTCCTCCGACCTCCCAACTAACACTCTATATGCATTTCTGGATTCGCCCATACGTGCTACATGCCCTGCCCATCTCAAACGTCTGGATTTAATGTTCCTAATTACGTCAGGTGAAAGTATATGATTATGTCTCGTGACCAGAATATTGTACGAAATGGAAATATAAAAATTGGAGATTTATCCTTCGAAGAGGTGGAAAAATTCAAATATCTTGGAGCAACAGTAACAAATATAAATGACACTCGGGAGGAAATTAAACACAGAATAAATATGGGAAATTCCTGTTATTATTCGGTTGAGAAGCTCTTATCATCCAGTCTGCTGTCAAAAAATTTGAAAGTTAGAATTTATAAAACAGTTATATTACCGGTTCTTCTGTATGGTTATGAAACTTGGACTCTCACTCTGAGAGAGGAACATAGGTTAAGGGTGTTTGAGAATAAGATTCTTAGGAAAATATTTGGGGCTAAGCGGGATGAAGTTACAGGAGAATTGAGAAAGTTACACAACGCAGAACTGCACGAATTGTATTCTTCACCTGACATAATTAGGAACATTAAATCCAGACGTTTGAGATGGGCAGGGCATGTAGCACGTATGGGCGAATCCAGAAATGCATATACAGTGTTAGTTGGGAGACCGGAGGGAAAAAGACCTTTAGGGAGGCCGAGACGTAGATGGGAGGATAATATTAAAATGGATTTGAGGGAGGTGGGATATGATGATGTTGACTGGATTAATCTTGCACAGGATAGGGACCGATGGCGGGCTTATGTGAGGGCGGCAATGAACCTTCGAGTTCCTTAAAAGCCATTTGTATGTAAGTAATTACGTCAGGTGAAGAATACAATGCGTGTTGTGTAACTTTCTCCATTCTCCTGTAACTTCATCCCTCTTAGCCTCAAATATTTTCCTAAGTACCTTATTCTCAAAACCCTTAACCTATGTTGCTCTCTCAAAGTGGGAGTCCAAGTTTCACAACCATAAAAAACAACCGGTAATATAACTGTTTTATAAATTCTAACTTTCAGATCTTTTGACAGCAGACTGGATGATAAAAGCTTTTCAACCGAATAATAATAGGCATTTCCCATATTTATTCTCTGTTTAATTTCCTCCCGAGTATCATTTATATTTGTTACTGTTGCTCCAAGATATTTTAACTTCTCCACCTCTTCAAAAGATAAATTTCCAATTCTTATATTTCCATTTCGTATAATATTCCCGTCACGAGACATAATCATATACTTTCTCTTTTCGGGATTTATTTCCAAAGCTATGTCTTTACTTGCTTCCAATAAAATTCCCGTGTTTTCCCTAATCGTTTGTGCATTTTCTCCTAACATATTCACGTCATCTGCATAGACAAGCAGCTGATGTAACCCATTCAATTCCAAACCTTCTCTGTTATCCTGAACTTTCCTAATGGCATACTCTAGAGCAAAGTTAAAAAGTAAAGGTGATAGTGCATCTCCTTGCTTTAGCCGGCAGTGAATTGGAAACGCATCTGACAGAAACTGACCTATACGAACTCTGCTGTACGTTTCACTAAGACACATTTTAATTAATCGAACTAGTTTCTTTGGAATACCTAATTCAATAAGAATATTATATAAAACTTCTCTCTTAACCGAGTCATATGCCTTTTTGAAATCTATGATTAACTGATGTACTGTACACTTATACTCCCATTTTTTCTCCATTATCTGTCGAATACAAAATATCTGGTCAGTAGTTGATCTATTACGCCTAAAACCACACTGATGATCCCCAATAATTTCGTCTACATATGGAGTTAATCTTCTCAAAAGAATATTGGACAAAATTTTGTACGACGTCAACAAAAGTGATATTCCTCGAAAGTTACTACAGTTAGTCTGGTCCCCCATCTTAAAAATAGGTACGATTATGGACTCCTTCCATTGTTCTGGTACAATTTCCTTTTCCCAAATAGCAAGTACAAGCTTATAAATTTCGTTAAATAATGCACTTGCACCCTCTTGTATTAATTCTGCTGGAATTTGATCGATACCTGGAGACTTATAATTTTTCAGATTTTCTATCGCAATTTCGACTTCAGAAAGTGTGGGTTCGGGTATAAATGGCTCAGCAGTTTGTATTTCAATTTCGTCCCGATCATTTCTATTTGGCCTATGTATATTTAGTAGTTCAAAATAATTTTTCCTTCTGTTCAGGATTGAATGAGAGTCTGCAAGCAAGTCACCATTCTCATCCTTGATCACGTTAATAATAATAATAATAATAATAATAATAATAATAATAATAATAATAATAATAATAGTAATAATAATAATGTTTTATTTTCGCTGGCAGAGTTAAGGCCATAAGGCCTTCTCTTCCACTCAACCGGCCTTAATTAACACAATACATATTTAAATTACAAATATTTACACTACACTTAAAAGGTTCTCCAGCTATATTCTTCAGTTAAGTTTTTAAGTTTTAAAGTTTTAAAGACTAGTAGATTACATATTTATTTAAATTTAGATAAACCTATAAGGTAAAGTAGTAACTTAATTTATGAGCTAATTTATTTCAATCAATTACAATTAATTTGAGATTTGAGATAGCTAGTAAAATGATGAAAATTAATTTAATATAAGCTTACTAGAACTATGTTACAGGGAGAAAAAACAATATATATATATATATATATATATATATATATATATATATATATATACTATATTTCTATAATTAGAATATTAATGTAATTGCCATTAGAGGTTTTGTAAATCTATTTAGAGACATTAATGATAATAATAATAAGAATGGACAGATGTTAGTTTCATTATATGTAATAAATATTAATCAGCAATTAATTTGTTAAGTAAGAATTTATGTAATTTTGACCTAAATGAAGTTATTGTCCAACAACCCCTTACATCACTCGGAAGCGAGTTCCAATTTCTAGCAACTGAAACTGTATAAGATGAAGAATATAAAGATGTCTTGTGGTAGGGTGTGCTCGTAATGAGTAAATTGTTATGATGAGATCTTGTACTTGGATGATGATACGTGGATAAATTTTGAAAACGAGAAGCCAACTAGATTGGGGTAGTGGTGCGCAGAATTTGAAATAAGAGAACAAGAGAATGCAGGGCTCGTCGATCGCTTAGCCTTAGCCAAGACAGAGTTTGGAAAGACGGGGAAACATGATCATACTCACGAATATTACAAATATAACGGACGCACGCATTATGCACACGTTGTAGCCTGCTGCTCAAATTTGCATTTAGGTTACTTAATATAATATCGCAGTAGTCAAAGTGTGGCATCACGAGTGTTTGTACAAGGATTAATTTTAATTTATCAGGAAGATAGTGCTTCAGTCGCTTTAATGAGTGAATAATAGAAAATATTTTTTTGGAAGTGTGATTCACTTGTTCATTCCATTCCAGGTGACAATCCATATAAATGCCTAGCATATAACCATGTGATAAATGCGCCTGTTTTCCAGAAAGTACATCCTCAAATTTGGATTCTGTATTCGATCGATACACACACAGTGATAACTAGAGACGAGAATTGCATGCAAATACATGTTTTTATAGGAACATTGGACATTGCTGAAACTTAGTACTTATTCATTTCATTACTTTCCGGTTCCAAATATTTGTATTTTTCCCTTGCATATTTGCATGTTTTGGCCCTTTTGGGGATAAAACATGCATAATGCATATTTAAGGAGTTTTTAGCTTAATCATACTTATAATACTTTAGGCCTATATTCAGTTTAAATGTAATTTTTTTTATGGTTTTGAATGGACACCTCAGTTTTTTCGATTTTTATGTCCCTTATTTTAGCGTCATTAATCAGGACTGAAAAAGGAAAAGGAAAAGGAAAGAAAAACTAAATAACAGAAAAATGAAATAAAATGTTTAGATTTTCACAATAAGATGATAGAGGACCTTTCCCTGGACGGAAGTTCACTTTTACAACAGTTTATCAACGACCTTCTACAGACTGCGTGTCATAAATGGATTTATTACGTTGGATATTTTGAGAATAGTAGGGAGGAAATATAGAGGATTTAAGGAAACTGCCCACAAATAATTAAGGTCAAAAACACCCTTTTTTTGGGAGGTTGTAAATACTCTCGCTCTCTCTCTCTCTCTCTCTCTCTCTCCCTTTTCCAGTACTAGTAGCAATTTAGATTCTTCTAAAATTGGAATCATTCTCTAAACTGTCTTTGCAATGTGTGAACCTCCTAACAAGGGAAGGGTTTCGGCTCGAACATAAATTTTTGGTTAAAATTTGTACATAGGCTTAACTCACAAAGGTGATGAAGACCGTAAAATCATTCATTTGTGTAACTCTTCGTTTGGTTGGTATTGGTAAATACACTTCTTTAAAAATGTAACCTACATGAGGATTCTTTATAAAATGCATGAAACAGCATGGAGCAGAGCAATAAGCACAACACGCAGAAGCAACACCTGAACAATCTTCTGAACCACACTCCAGTGCTGAAAAATCAAATGCCACCTGAATTACATTTTTGAAGTCCGAGACTTGTTCAGGATTCACGTAACCAGCTGACAGCCAGGAATACTGAAGCATAGGGCGGTACACTGGAGCAGACATCTGGTTATGAATAGCTAACAGATTGCATTTTCATTATAAACACTCTCAACTGAGGCCCTTTGCGTCCTTACTGGTTTGACTCCTATAACCATTAAGTTACAAGAGATAGCTAAAAGCTATACGACAAAAAAAAGGATTACTAGACAGTAACATTGAAAGAGCTTTGGAACTCAGGGAATGGCCCCATCCAGCAGATTTTCCTGCTGTTACAGACACAAAGCTAAATGAAGATTACGCTTATGAAATCTACACTGACGGAAGTAAATCCACTGAAGGAGTAGGTTCAGGAGTAGCAGTATTTTTCGACGGCGATCTCGTACAACAATCTAAATTCAGACTTCATGGTGAAAGCTTAAATAACCAGGCTGAACAGTTCGCAATCCTAAAAGCACTTCATATAGTTAATGATCTACAACTACAGCACAACACCCCTAAGACTGCATCACTGTATTCAGACAGTAAGATCACCCTAGACTCCCTCGAAAACAGCAGGAACCACAATCCATTAATAGAAGACATCAGAAAAAAACTGACTTCCTTAAGAGAAACAGGCTGGAACATAACCTTCAGCTGGGTTAAGGCTCATATAGGGATATTCGGGAACGAGCTTGCGACCGCCTTGCCAAGAAACCTACAAGGGAAGACACAATACATTACAGCAAGATCCCCATGAGTGCCGTAACAAAGACTCTGAGAGAAGAAAGCCTTGCGAAGTGGGAATATCAGTGGCAGCAAGCAAGAAACGGAGCGGAAACAAGAAGATATTTTCCACAAGTTTCACAGAGACTAGCACTGAACATACCTCTTTCAGCTGGACTTACAACCATGCTAACTGGTCATGGAAGAATCAATGCATATTATTATAGATTTCACATTCTACAATACTCAACATGCAGCTGCAATAACGGTGACGAAACGGTAGACCATATTTTACTCGAGTGCACGAAGTACAACACTGCCCGAAACAAATTGGAAAGGCTCATAAATTCCAAAGGAGGAAGGTGGCCACCAAACAGACCTGATCTCATTTCCAAATACTTCAAGGAATATTGTAAATTCATACGAGAGGTAGATTTAGAAAGTAGACAAAGTGTGTAGCAATACGGAAACACAAATATGGACAATAGTAAATATAATTATCAAGACCATATAGAATTATGACACTCAGTCTCATCTCTGATTGTAAGAAAATAGCAATCTTCTAAGCGCAAATAGACATGTAGTATTACTTATGTAATGGAGCATGTTGTTCAGTAAAGACAAAAAAAAAAAAAAAAAAAAAAACACTCTATTTCCCAAGTTAAGTTCTGGATTCTCAGCAAGGGTCCTTATGTAATCTGTTATCCTCCGAGCATATATTTTGTATTGTCTAAGGAAATATATATTCAGAGGCTGGATATATTTAGCTTTTTTAGGTGGAATGATCATACATTGTATGTCCTAGCCTTGGAATGATTCATTTATTAAGTTGCGTCCTTGTGCGCATTCAATGACTCACACAACAATGTACACTTTTCATTAGCTGCAATATTTTCAGACAGAACGTTGGAGAAAAATGTCCTTAAATGGGCTTCAGACATTTTACCACTCGCACTAGCTTCTAGGCTAAGCTAGGCTTACGGGTAAGGTGTCCCATCCCCTTAACTTGTACAGTGCTCTAACAGACAAACCACACATTACACAAACGAATGCTTTTGGGAGCTTTACAGAGATGTAAAGATGGGCCTGTATACAAATTTTGGATACGAAATTCCTCTTCGAGCCGAAACCCTTCCATTGTAAGTGGTTAATGTGTTTGTTTGTTCTGTGTTAATGTGGCTTAATATGCCTCCCGTTAAAGGTTCCAAAAGTGTACTCTTTGCACAGTGAATTAAAGGAAAGAATCTTATTAGATCAGATGGGGATGTCGTATTCTACGATTGTTACAGTAAAGAGGTAAGCACTGCTATTCTGTTTCCGAATATTTTCTATGCTAGTTGTTCTTTGTAAAACATCACAAAACTTCTTTAGAATAATTAATTAAATTACGATGTCCGTTTTTAAATAATTTCCAGGTAACCGTAAGGTCTATTATAATTTCAGATAAAATGTAAGCTTACTAAAAATTTCAAGTCTATCAGCATGTCTCATCTGCTTCACATATTGCAAGATTACAAAAAAATATTGACTGACAAGCGCAGGAACCTCACAGAAACCAATTTAGAAATGTTGTTAGTTGTTAACTGTGCAAAAAAAAACTTTAGTGAAAAAAAACAAAAATGAAAGTGCATATTTTAATGTATTTTTCGCTTGACCTTACATGTTTCATAGTTTTATAGTGCATGATTGCAAGCATATTTTGGGATTTTATGGTGCATGAAATTCTCGTCTCTAGTGATAACATTTTCAAGTTCAAGGAGATTCCTTGCTTTTGTTTTGGTGGCAGTCATTGATGGGAAACTTAATTTGCATAAATAAGAGTTTGCAAATTTAATATTATGAAAGTATTAAAGAGCTTCTTTTGCAAGGCGAGGTATTGTTTTTGATGTTATTTTGATCCAAAACTGGTGTATACTGTGGGAGAAAAGTCTACTGGCAATATTTTGTCAGTAGTTATAGATATTTCAATGGATTTTCCAGTCATATATATATAAATATATATATATATATATATATACAGTATATATCTATATATATAATTTTAACTGGTAATGGAAATTACGAGAAAACGGCTGAACGGATTTTAATGAGTGACCCCACATTTTCATGCCTGGCATCCAAAGTTTTTCGGAAAAGTAGTAGTTTTCAGTGAAATGTCAATTTTCCTACATAATTTTCCTATTTTCCAAAATCCATCTGTTGTCAGTTTTGAGAACTAATTTTATTCAATCACGGCTGAATTGATTGAATTTCAGAACAAAACACACACTACAATAAACAATAGGCTATTTCACGAAGGCCATGAGCTGCAGGATTGCCGACATATTTAGAGCTCAATTCAATTTGTTATTAAAAACTGATTCTGCAGTGTATAATTTTCTGAGTACAGCTGTGTATTGGATATTCAAATCTACGAAACTTGAGGTGGTTTGATGATATTATTACCATTAGAAATTAAATATTATAGTTAATATCATGATGCGTCTATTTTTCATTAATTGTACACAATATTGATGCTATATTGATGACATGAAAGTGAAACGTTTTGAGGTTATGTAAGTAAATGTAGAGAATATCTTAATTTAGATCTTCATTTCTATAATTTACTGAGTGACTGCTATATATAACTACAAAACTTAAGTAAGATAATAATATTGTTATTAAAATCAAATATTTTTATACTTATTAAACCAGTGGGTTTGGGTCTTTTTCATATACTTAATGGCGGTGTAGTGTAGATATTGATATGTGTCATTGTCTTCAGTATTGGCTAGAGAGAGCGCAAAAATTACAGTTCCTAAGGAAAGATCAAAAGGTATTACTTACTGATAAAATAAGAGGCCTAAAAAGTTTTTTAGTCTCCAGATCATTTCAGCAAGATCTCTTAGTAGGATAAAATGATTTTACGCTTTACATTTCAAGTTCTACATGCAGCAGCTATACGAAAATGCTATTGTTCGAAAGCTTAGCAAACCTGACTTTTTTTTTTTAACTTTTGCCTACAATCCACAATGACCTGAAATAGCTACTGCTATCGTCCTGACATTGATACTTGCGTTTTCGCGTTAAAACTCTAAAACTGAAGTTGGATAGGTTGAAGAAAAAGTATTTGGGCTAAAAAAATCCACTCAGAGGGAGTATGTTTCATTATTATGGAAGCAAATAACTATCAAAAAAACAAGTATTGTTCATTGAAAATAAATCTGAAACATTTTTATTTGAACGTCTAACGAACTTAGTTTGCAGCAGCATTTGCTGCACAAGCCACTAGTATATATATATATATATATATATATATATATATATATATATATATATAAATATATATTTTGTGTAATATCAGCCACTTTAAAACAACAGTCTGAAAACAGAATCAGCATCCATCTATGACTATTTTAATAATTGTTTTGAGTTTCTTCCTGAAAATACTGTAAAAGCTGTTGCTTAAAGTTGTTCTTTGGATGGTATGCACTGGTTTTGAGTAAAATTATAGTTGTTTGCGATTTTACTTGGATTTTCGGATGGGCTTAAGAATCATCACGGTAGTGGAGGTCACAAACCGTAGTCCAGATCAAAAGTGGGTCGCTCCTTAAAAATTTCGGGGACCACTGCGTTGGACTGATAACGGGCTGCATATAGTTAATATTTTTTTGCAGTTCACTATAGACTCATCTCAACTGGGAGGAGTTTTTCATCTGCCGTTATGTTACACGTATCGTTTCTTATGAGAACGCTCTATGTCAGCCGTGGCGAAGAAGAGTTCGTGCGCCGAGCCACTGTGTAACTTGCAACGTGCATAGCACCTATGGAGGGAGGCGGACACCCGAAGGGGAAATGAAGCAACTATCTGACTCAATAACGGATTTTCATTTTCCTTACGTCCAGCAATTAAATATAATTTTATATAATACAAGGCTACAAACTAATGTTTCGTACGTACAATGAAAAGAGAAATGTACAAGAAAACATAGGCCACATTATCACGACCTGAAATTAACTGTCTTCAGAATGTCTCTGCGACAGAGTTTCAAAATCAGGAATTACGTCATTTACTGCCAGATGTAGTTGATCACGAAGGTGTTTGTCTGTCAGTCGTGATCTACATTTGGTTTTAACTATTTTCATTGTTGAAAATAATTTTTCACAAACGTAAGTTGTAGCGAACATGGCTTCAACAGAGCAAGCGAAAGAACGAAGCTTCGGATATTTATTTTTTGACAAAGATTTGAAAACTTCAACATCTGTCAACTCCTTACATCTAGCTTTCATTGCAACATCACATTGTAAATCTATGAGTTCAAATTGAAGAACTAACCGCATCATTCGTATATCTGCTGTAAAAGGGTTGACGTACAGAGATGATGATGATGATGATGATAATAATAATAATAATAATAATAATAATAATAATAACAACAATTACCGTTCAATGTTTCATAATGTGGGTGACATGTAGTATAATGCCGTTTTATGTTATACAACCGTTTTCCTCGTAATACTTGTGAACAAATCATACATTTAATATTCTCACCATATTGGCAGCAAAAAATGCGTCCTCCCATCCTACTTGAAACTTTCGTTTTTGTAAATGTACAGTACATGTATTGGAGAGAGATATTGCGACGATATGCCACTCGCAGATCAGAGGCAAATACAAATGGAACGGAGTTTGACTCCAGTGAGTAAGAGGGTGGGGGTTGTGGGAGGTAGAAATGCACAGGTATCACTGCGAGCCACAATGTGCTCGTGAGTCGCATTTTCGCCGCGGCTGCTCTATGTCACCACATCAGCAATTGACGTAGTCCTATAGCCCTGATAAGCTTGGTAATAGACGCAATACTTACGGTGTCTGCAAGTTCTATTATTTTTGATGCCATATACCACCAACCGTATGACGTCATCTGTTGAATGAAAATATAAAATAATATAATATATAATATGCCACAATAAATAATAATAATGATAATAATAATAATAGTAATAATATAAGAATATAAACTATAAAAAGTAATATAATTTGCAATATGATAAAGACTTGAATTGCTGTGGTAATAATGAAAAGTGTAATGGAATAAATTTGTGGCATTTTTTTTAAACTAATGTCAATATGGTATAATACTTACTTTGTAGAGAACTTCTAGAGAAGGATGATGTCTTTCATTACAGTGGCCTTCATTGTACATATGCGCGAATATACCATTGATAAAAGGCTGTAAACAAATAAACTAGTCAACAACTTTTTACCTTCCATGCTTCTTAGCTCTGACACCATTTTACTAGGTTATCGTCATTTTACTCGTGATTATATTCGTATTATTGTGAGTTAACATTCTTATGGTAATTAAATACGCAATTCTCGCCATTCCAAAAGACTGAACACTTCTGTTAATGTCATTCCTTTCGTGCTGAAATTTATGACAAAAGCTCGTTTTATCTACACTTCGCAGGGTGATACGTTTAGGGAGAAATAGCCTAAAATAAAAGTGATGTAATATGACGACAGTTGTTTTTTTACTTTTCAGTAATGTATCAGTTTATTAAAATAAGTCCAGAATTAAGTAACGTTGATAACATTTTTAACTTTTAACTTTTTTTTTCGTATAGATGTTTTTTCCTTTTCTTTTAAACTAGTATTTTTTCTCAAATTATCCCTACTTAAAATGTTAATATACCACTTAACTTACATTATTATACGATTATTATGTAATTTAAACTGTCCTGAACACTGGAATTTGCCCTTTTGTTTGCAAACTTTAGGCCCTATGTAAGTTAATATTTTTAAATATGTTTATTTAGCCTAATTTGTTATTTTAATAAATTCAAATGTGCAAATACATTTTAGAAAGATGGGAGTTTTCAACACATTAAACCTCAACGTGCTACTGTACAGAGTATTCCGAATCTCACCGGACCGGTGGACAACAATGACGTCACGCTGCAGCGAAACAGGAACAAAACTGCTGGAAGGTTCGATGGCTGTCATGGCGGCTGTACAAGTTGTTGTCTGTGCTACGATAGCAAGATTTTGCGAAATTTCCGTACTGTCATCTTGTTCAAAGAAAAGAGAGCATAAATAATTTATTTCTTGAACCAGTAGTAATAACTGGTTCGTTGACATGTTCGCTCATAAGCCATTAACATATTGTTTTTACGTTGTGCTCATGACAAACAATACAGCAGAACCAAAGCAGAACACACACAGTAATCCAATGTAGTAATGTCGGGTGACCTCGGTGGCCAAGAAATGACTCCACCGCGACCGATCCAACGCCCAGGATACGTTTTATTAATCCTAGTACAACCTAATATCGTTTTGGTTGTGTCCGCTTGTGAATGCTGACGAAGGACATGAGACTGACGACCGTGATTTTCAAACACCTGTATGTCAAATTCTGTTAAGAACAGAGCATATGTTCATATAAACTTTATTGTTCAGAATCACCAATATTATCACATCTCATATCATGTACCTTTCCTCCTGACTCACCCTGTATGTGGAAAGAGAACTATTACTACGACCATAACGTCAACGGAAGATGTCAGTAATACATCGTGCCAGCTGACCATGAAAGTTCTTCTATTCGCTGCTTTGAAATACCTGAGAACGACCAAGCTCCCGATTATCTGGAAGGTTTATCAAAATAAAATTGTAAGCGGAAATTTTACTCACCAACACAGTAAGAAATAAGCTGACTAAAACCAGGAAGAAGTTGTAGACGACCAACAGAGATTGAAGTCCAAAGGGCTGCCTTTTGGCCATTAAGTTCGGTCCTACCTTGAGAACGAACAGGAGATATATCCCCAATATAGAGAAAAGTGGCACAGGACCTCCCAAGAGTGGCCATGACTCTACCTCCGTATCTGGAAACGTACAGAAGTTTATTACTACAACGAATCGTCTCTTCCACTACACATTTTTGTTATTAAGGCGTCACTCTGGTAGATTTCAAAATGTTTTTCTCTATTTTACAAATTTCAACCAAATTTTCACAGTTCGTTAACATTGGGTCACAGTCTAGTATATACAGTCGCGAAGCTCAATACGTAGTAAATGTGCAAACATTAGGTAGTTGCTCACCACTAGGATCGCTAATATCGCCTCATTACAGGCAATGCAAAATACAGGATTGGGCAGATAAAACCGGCCCCATCTCATGTCATATGATTTGGAAAATAAATTATGTAGGGTATTGATTTCTTTTCTTTCTTTTTTCTTGAAAATGTAATTATGTTGGCTATACTGTATCTTCCGCGTGTTTTGTGTCATTGTTGTTGCGCCATTGTTGCTTATAACCTCTTCTGGTTGCTGTTTAAAAGTAAAGACGTTCTAAACACATGTAAAGAGTTGTTCTTTAAATAAGCATGAATTATTCAATACCAGAGCGAATATTCATTGTGGAGGCGTACGTACAGACCAGCTCTATTAAGGGAACACAACAATTATTCAGAGACAAATATCCGCTTCGCTCAGTACCAGCGAAAAGCAGCATTTAAGATTTGGTGCGAAAATGGCGTACGACTGGATCCATAAAAAATGTAACAAGGAACAGAACTCCTTCTGTCCGGACTCCTCAACTTACGGCGCGAATTAATTAATTTATGACTAGGAGTCCTCGAAAGTCTACCACGAGATTGGCTCAACAGGTTCATATGAGTAGGAGAACTTGCGGACTGCATCCGCAGTATCACCCACGAGGAATTGACACGTGTTTTCACACGTGCACAGAAGTGTCTAGATGCAGATGGAGGGCACTTCCAACATTTATTATGAAGGTAAATGCATTTTATTTTCATTCCATTTGAAGTTTGTTTCAAATCATTAGTACCTATCAATGTCATAACACGGGCCGGTTTTATCTGCCCGACTCTATAGTACCGTCACAGTCTATTGTTTCTAGCACCCTCAAAAACTCAAGCTTCGTGACTGTATATAGTAGACTGTGATTGGGTGACGGACTCCTGGTCTTTCATCTGGGCAGTTCAGGGTCGATTCCTGGCCTGTTTGTGATGGAAATTGTGGTACTGTTTTCTCCCTTTCATTTCACCAACACACTCCACCTCTTTATAGAGCTAGGACAAATATCCCGATGCTTGCAATGTATGCGCGTTACGAGTATAGCATGTCTAGACACAATCCAGGTAACCTGAAACTGTAAACAAAAGAGACAGGGGTGTATAAGGAGATGACTACAGTACAGAGATGTGAAAGAAATGCATGATATACTGGTACAGTAAATAAATTTAGTTTACACTAGCCGTACCCGTGCGCTCCGCTGCACCCTTTATAAATAAATATAAAGTAATTACATAATTAAAATAGGACATTTGATCCAGGGAACATTCGTGTTTGATAGAAGGATAAATCGTTTATTATGTTACTTAATTTAAATTGTAGTAAAAAAATTAAAATGCGATCATTTTGATCCAGAGACCACTCATTTGGTCATAAAAATTATTTTAAGAAATACAGGAAACGAATGCCTATCAAGTTTTCTGTGCATAAGAAGCTATTTTAATCTTACCTGTCCTCGATTCACTCAGACGTTACTGTTATAACATTATAGCATTATGTCCATCTAGAGAAACTACACTTTCCAATGGTGAATTAACTTAATAATTAATTATAAAAATCGGTTAATTTAGCTTCCGATATTACTTCAAACAAACACAGAAACATTCTCTGTAGGCTACCATATGTTTCATAGCTTTCGATTGTTGTTGTCCAAGATCCCTTATAGACGAAGTCATTTGTTTTTTATTTCATTACACCGCCTTAGATGGCGTTGTTATTGTAATTTTGAAACTCATTTATCTCATTAAATATCAGTCCTATAAAAATTTTGCATGGAATAAAACTTATCGGAAATTATTTTTAAAGAAACTTTTGTTATGTAATATCTTTCATGAAAATTAATAATAAGGGAGGTATTTCGATTTATTTAATTCAAGCCCCCTTATGACCCCCCTTTTAAATAAAATATTTTGAATGCCATATAGCCTAAATTCTAAGTTACAACGAACTTAATTTATATTTCAATTTTCATATAAATCGGTTCAGCCATTATCGCGTGAAAAGGTAAAAACATCCAGACAGACAGACAGACATGAATGAATGAATGTTAGCCATGATGTCCCATGTTGGGCACCGGCCTCCTGTGATGGGGTTAGAACCCCCTTCGACAGGGATGGCTCAAGTGTACTCGCTTGGTGAGCCAATCCAGGCGAGCTTGTCGTGTTCACTACTTTTGTGATATGGTTAATAATTCTATTAGACTTTAACCAGTCTCAGCACTCTGTTCTTTGTTCATTTTTTCTTGTATTACACACATTATACTGACACTGGCACTTTGACAAACACTGATTGCTATTTACACTATTTACCTGGCACTTTGACAAACACTGATTGCTATTTACACTATTTACCTGGCACTTTGACAAACACTGATTGCTATTTACACTATTTACCTGGCACTTTGACAAACACTGATTGCTATTTACAGTATTTACCTGGCACTTTGACAAACACTGATTGCTATTTACGCTATTTACCTGGCACTTTGACAAACACTGATTGCTATTTACGCTATTTACCTGGCACTTTGACAAACACTGATTGCTATTTACACTATTTACCTGGCACTTTGACAAACACTGATTGCTATTTACACTATTTACCTGGCACTTTGACAAACACTGATTGCTATTTACACTATTTACCTGGCACTTTGACAAACACTGATTGCTATTTACACTATTTACCTGGCACTTTGACAAACACTGATTGCTATTTACACTATTTACCTGGCACTTTGACAAACACTGATTGCTATTTACACTATTTACCTGGCACTTTGACAAACACTGATTGCTATTTACACTATTTACCTGGCACTTTGACAAACACTGATTGCTATTTACCTGGCACTTTGACAAACACTGATTGCTATTTACACTATTTACCTGGCACTTTGACAAACACTGATTGCTATTTACACTATTTACCTGGCACTTTGACAAACACTGATTGCTATTTACACTATTTACCTGGCACTTTGACAAACACTGAGTGCTATTTACACTATTTACCTGGCACTTTGACAAACACTGATTGCTATTTACACTATTTACCTGGCACTTTGACAAACACTGATTGCTATTTACACTATTTACCTGGCACTTTGACAAACACTGATTGCTATTTACACTATTTACCTGGCACTTTGACAAACACTGATTGCTATTTACCTGGCACTTTGACAAACACTGATTGCTATTTACACTATTTACCTGGCACTTTCACTAATACTGACTTTACTATTTACAATATCTTAACACTGGTTACGTTATATATTTACAATGACCTTCCCTAGTTCTTTCCACAAAACTCTGTTCTTTGCTGTCCTCGACCATTGTTTCCCCGCCTCTCTGGTAAACATGTCAGACCATCTGAGCCGTGGTCTTCCCTGTCCTCTCTTTCCGACGTAGGGGTCCCACATCGTGACTGCATGGGTCCATCTTGCCTGGTGTAGTCTCGCCACATGTCCCCCCAGGTCCACTTCGTTGCCATGGCTCGTTCTGCTGCGTCAGTAGTGTTCGTCAGTCTTTGTAGTGTTTCGTTTGTCATTCTGTCTCGTAGCGTGGTGCCCAGTATTTTTCTTTGCATCTTCCTCTGGCATGTTTGTATACTTGAGCGTTGTCTCTCGGTCAATGTCAAAGTTTGGCAGCCGTATAGTAAAACTGGGATTATACATGTCTCTAGTGCCTCGAACTTGAGATTGCGGTTGATTGTCTTGTCCGTCCATATGAACTACAAACAAAAATTTCAAAAAAAGCGATTTTCGGTTTCAGGGCGGTTAATTATATATGTTAGGACCAATTATTTTTGGAAAATCGAAAATTACCAGAAAAATTTCAGCTACAGATTTATTATTAGTATAGATTATTGTATTGTATTGTATTTATTAACATTCCATGGTATTCATACATTGCTTCACAGGTAGAATATGGAACAAATAAAAAAACTTAATACTATTATAAAGTATTAATTTACAGTCACAGTGTAGTTGAAATATATACAGAAGAGATTTACAATATAGTCTACTAGTACAGGGACATCATTTTATTTTTACTAACATTTTTAATATTAACCTGTCTATACCTTTAGAGAACCGGAAACACCGCTTGCTCCCCCCTCCAAGACTGGAGTTCGATGATACTGGTGTAAAACACAAATCACTCTAGTAGGTATAGGAAGGAAGAAAAGTAGTTAATCCATTTACGTAAACTAGGAAATATCGCGATTTTGAGTTTGATAATTTTCATTAGGTTTTTCTTTAATCAAAGTACAGTACTGTATTAAGAATAAGTGTTTTTATTCACGAAGTGAGTTATCCATGCGAACGTATTCATTATGCGGTGTATATTATACTGTCTACAGCACATTAGCTTACAATATAGAGGAAGAAGTTAAATTGAAAAATAATCTTAATATGAATATTTAAACACAATTTTGAAAATGGTGGCCGTTCATTTCGATTCAGACTTCAGTTCTTTTGTGCATATTATCGCAATATAGACTATTGCATCTAATTCCAATTGCCAGTTTCGTCCTTCGTACTAGTAACTCATGTTAAAATAATTCTATACCTACTCTACGTACTGTGAATTCAATCTTCACTTCTGCCCGACCCGAAAATATAAAATTATTCAGACATGGTATCTACTGTCCGTCCAAGTGGTTATGCCGCAGGATTGTAGAAAGGGAGGAAATCACGTGACAGTTAATTACTTAACGAGGCCCTTTTATTTAAGTTAAATTAAACAGCTGTATAATATTACGTAAACGTCCAATTCCTAAGAGAAATAAATGTTTTCAGAAAAGAGCTAAGACAGCCCATCTTTTACAGAGGGGCGAGCAGAAGCAGGTGGGGGAAATCGGGATGCGACGTAGGCAAACGGACAGTACCTGTGCGAAAATATGATTCAATATTGAAAGCTCTTTCGTCACTGGAAAACGCGAACATATTTCTGGAACGTACTATACTCAGTAACTCAGTACTGCTTACTATCTGCGGTCTTGGTTCTGTGTGGAGTTGGAACTTCCTTAGTAGACGGGGTGGGAGTGAAGTACATTCAAAAACCCAGGTACAATAAAAATTGAAGTAAAAATAAAATGATGTCCCTGTACAACACAAAGTTTTAGTATCAATTTCATGAAGCGTTGTTGAATGTCATGAATTCACCTACAGAATAGAAGGCGTGAGAAATTAGGCACTTCTTTAATTTGGCTCTAAATAATCTTATGTTTTGAGTTTCATTTTTTATATCGATAGGGAGGCTATTAAAAATTTTTACTGCCATATCTGCAGTGCTCGGGAAGAATGACACAAGTCAGTTTCCACAAACCTTTTTTGATAATTTATTGACAACTTACGGAACATCTGCTCCTTTGGAAAAGTACATAAGTATTTCTCCCATTACAATAATTCATACAGAAAAAAATTAATTCGACATAAATCGTGTAAGATGTCAATAAATTATCAAAAAAGGTTTGTGGAAACTGACTTATGTCACTTTTCCCGAGCACTGCAGATATAACGCACTCCTTTTTGATAGCACGATAGACTTGCCGATGGAGTATGAAAGTCATTTTTTTGACGTGTATTTATGCTATGAACTGTTGAATAAGTCACAAAGTTTTCACGATTATATAAGTGGAAGATTATTAATGAAAAGATATACTGACAAGCCATGGGCATTATTTGTAGTTTTTTTAAAACAGTCCTACACGATTCCCTAGATTTGGCACCTACTATTATTCTAATTACTCTTTTTTGTAGTAGGAATATACTGTTACTATCTGTGGAATTTCCCCAGAATATTATTCCAAAACTCATTACCGAGTGAAAGTATGCAAAGTATATTGTTTTTAAGGTATTGATATTTACTATCTTTTGCATAGATCTAATAGCAAAACAAGCTGAATTTAGTTTGGGGGTAATTTCTTTAATATGATTTTTCCAATTTAACAAATTATCGATTTTTAAGCCAAGAAATTTGGTTGTTGTTGTTTCTAATAGGGATCTATTGTTAATTATTACGCTAGAAATTTGCGACGTTGAATTTGGACAGGATTTAAATTGAATTATGTTAGTTTTGTTACAACCTAATAATGTAACTTATAATAATTATTAGTTTTGTACATTACAACATATATGAAGATACGTATCTATCTGGGAAATAAAACTAATTTTTAATGAAAAATATATTAGACATCAATAATTTATATCGTCATGTTCTCTTTGTTCCAATGAAAAATTAAAATTGCGGTTTATTTAACGACGCTCGCAACTGCCATGGTTATATCAGCGTCGCCGGTATGCCGGAATTTTGTCCGCGGTAGTACTTTTACATGCCAGTAAATCTTCTGACATGAGCCTGTCGCATTTAAGCACACTTAAATGCCATCGACCTGGGCCGGATCGAAATTAGTTACCACTGCCACCGGGTATTTACCCATTTGCAGTGTGAATAAATACATACATAACTTACATAGCTACATCTGCAAATTTGTTTTTAATGAATAACAAATTTACATACAGTTTCCTTGAAACAAGTATTTGTGCAGATCTTATGTCAAAGCTGTCTTGAGTATTACAGTGTTGCTTTAATGATTTTCGTTTGCGATCCTTAATTTATAATGAAAATTTGTCTACCAGATTTAGGCTATCTAAAACCGTGTTTAATATGGCGAAACGTGGTGTTTCTGACATTATTAATTGATCTTCTCACAGTCGTGGAGTAGAGTATAAACTCGGATCGACTACAAACCTGTCCGTATTGCTGTCGTACTATAGACCAGCCGTGGCGAAAATGTGACTCGCGAGCACATTGTGGTTCGCAATGATAGCTGTGCATTTCTCTTGCTTCCTACCTCCCCCAACCCCCCACCCTCTCACTCACTGGAGTCAAACTCCGTTCAATTTGTATTTGTGTCTGACCTGCGAGTGGCGTATCGTCGCAATGTCTCTCTCGAAACCACGTACCTCTACAAAATCGAAAGTGTCAAGTAGGATGGGAGGACGCATTTTTTTGCTGCTAATATGATGAGAATATTAAATGTATGATTTGTTCACAAGTATTACGAGGAAAACGGTTGTACTGTATAACATAAAACGGCATTATACTACACGTCACTCATGAAACATTAAAAGGTTAAGTGTTATCATCAAAGCTCGGAACTTGGGGACTTGTGTCTTTGCACGTGGCTAAGCGACCGGACTTCAATGTCAACAAACTCCCGCTTCCAGCACGGAGGTACTGTCAGGTCTGCTATAAAATTGGTTTCTGACTGGAACAACATATTGATAGTATTATGGTAGGTTAAAACACGTAATTTTACATCATATATAATAAAAATAAACATGAGAAATATATCAAATTTACTGTTCTGCTCTGTACACTTAATTACAGTGTATGACTACGTACATTCCAATATTTTCAAACCCATAACTTCTTCGCTGATATGAAACAAGAAAAACTTATTTCCAAGTCACATAAAGTGACGGGAGCAAACTTAAAATACTGAATGTTTTCACTGTCACTGTTTTCTGTTTGATTTTGAGCAATTGCTAGCTGATCTCGTATGTGAGAAAGATAAGTATATCCTAAATTTTTCTCAAAAATAGTTTTCAATTTGTTCTACGGTAGGTTCCTCTGCTACTTGATCCATGGCTATGGACAAATTTTCCACTAATTTAAGGGACTGTAATGTCTTTCAATGAATGCCGGTTTCCAGCCTTTAGTTTGTGTGTAGCACAACTTACAAAATATAAACTCTCCATTCGAAGAAAATAATGTATCTCCTTCGAATTCCTCCACGAAATTCTGTACCTAAAGTTTACAAAAATGTATTTTGAAACTTGTATAATATGCATTCGAATAACACGTATTTTCTAATTCCTCAAACAGACTGTTTATCTGTATTTCTCTGAATGTCATTGTCTTCGACATGCCACAGTTTCCTCGTCCGTCTTCCTCTCATTCGATGTGACCACTTCTTAGTACACACGACTGTCCCTGAACACTTGCAGCGTGAGCTGTGTGTACGTTGTACCTGTAACCTTACTCATGCACACGACACACAAGTCCCCAAGTTCCGAGCTTTGATTATCATCATCATCATCATCATCATCATCATCTCTGTACGTCGATCCTTTTTCAACAGATGTACGAATAATGCGGTTACATCTGCAATTTAAACTCACAGATTTAGAATGTGATGTTAAATGAAAGCTAGATGTAAGGATTGACAAATGTTGAACTTTTCAAACAATGGAAATAGTAAAAACCAAATTCAGATCACGATTGACAGACAAATACCTTCGTGATCACTACGACTGACAGTAAGTGACATAATTCCTGATTTTGAAACTCTGTCGCAGACACATTCTAAAGACAGTTAATTTAGGTTGTGATAATGTGCCTTATGTTTTCTTGTTCATTTCTTTCCTCGTTACACGTACTAAACATTAGTTTGTAAGCTTATACTAAGTTATATAAAATTATATTTAAGTGCTTGACGTAAGGAAAATGAAAATCCGTTAATAAGTCAGACAGTTGCTTCACTTCCCCTTCGGATGTCCGCCTCCCTCCATAGGTGCTATGCACGTTGCAGGTTACACAGTGGCTCGGCGCACGATCACATTTTCGCCACGGCTGCTATAGACTATATAGCCCCTAGTCAGTTGGTGCCGTACGACTCCACGGATAACTATGCGCGTTGTAGGTAAACTGATTACTTTTTCAGTGGATACGTGTCCCAGCTTAAAATTTGTAATGGATAAAAATAGGCTGCGGTGAAGTCCTGGGGATAGTACGAGTTTCCGATTTTTATATAAGTTCTAGGGGAATCGGTCTCCTGACCCTGGGACTTATCAAGTACTGGTGAAGAAATGGAACCTGGCTCTATCATATCAGAAGCCTGCACGATTATCGCGTGTTGGCGTACAATGGGGCAAAGAATGCCTACGCGAATAAGTACGGCCTTCGAAAAGCGAAACCTGTTAGGCGAACGCTTATTATCAGTAGTTGCGATTAAGTTTACGTTATCCTTGAAACACAATAACTTGCAGTAGAAAAATTAACAGGGGAACCACGCCTCCCAAGTTACGAGGAGTGACTGGTGAAATTGATATTTCATACAATTTGCAAGGTAGAAATTTCTTATTTTATACACTTCGCCCCTCTCCCTAAAAGCATTATTCTATACAAGTTTCATTACGATCATGTGAATTGTTTCTTAATAAATTATTCAAGTTGTAAAGAAAACTGCGTATTTTCAAAATCTATGTCCTCTTACAAAATATACGGGAGAGTTGGGTAGTATCGGACATCGGGTAATTTCGGACAGTGAGTTTCTTTCATCTACCACGAGATGATAGTACCTGAATGACATGGTTAAGTTTCTGTGTTATCGCATACAGAAACGTAACCATGTTATTCAGGTACTACCATCTGGTGGTAGATGAAACAAACGCACTGTCCGATATTACCCGATGTCCGATATTACCCAACTCTTGATGCATGACTCTTTTTTACGACATCCCTGGTATGTTTAGAAAATAAATAAATATCCAGAATTTAAAATTTACGACTATAAAAATATATGTAACTTCTAAATTTAAATTATTTAGTGTCCGCTAAAATATAAGTTTGGAAAGTATTTACTTACTTACTTACTTACTTACTTACTGGCTTTTAAGGAACCCGGAGGTTCATTGCCACCCTCACATAAGCCCGCCATTGGTCCCTATCCTGAGCAAGATTAATCCAGTCTCTACCATCATATCCCACCTCCCTCAAATCCATTTTAATATTATCTTCCCACCTACGTCTCGGCCTCCCCAAAAGTCTTTTCGCCTCCGGCCTCCCAACTAACACTCTAAATACATTTCTGGATTCGCCCATACGTGCTACATGTCCTGCCCATCTCAAACGTCTGGATTTTATGTTCCTAATTATGTCAGGTGAAGAATACAATGCGTGCAGCTCTGAGTTGTGTAACTTTCTCCATTCTCCTGTAACTTCATCCAGCTTAGCCCCAAATATTTTCCTAAGAACCTTATTCTCAAACACCTTTAATCTCTATTCCTCTCTCAAAGTGAGAGTCCAAGTTTCACAACCATAAAGAACAACCGGTAATATAACTGGAAAGTATTTAGTTTATTAAAAAAGTGCTACTCTGTATACAGGATGTAAAAATATATATGTTCCAAGGCTCGATGGTAGGTAGATAGGTACCATGTGATCATATTTTGTTAATAAACCCACGTCCAGAATCGCTTTGTTTGCGTGCTAGCGTCTGTCAAATGTGGAGGAGGACATAGGCAGTACGGATCACAAAAGTTAGGAAAGAAGTAAGAAAGACAATTGAAATACTGTAAGTAAACAGCATTTTAATCAACTACAGAAAGTGCTCCAAATGGCTGCACATTTTGTGCATCACCTGGTTATGTCATGTCGAACTCTTGGAAAGATTCCCGGCATATCTCGGATGACTCCAGCTGCTACTTGAATTCGTGCCACAAGATCTTGTTGTGTCTCTACGGGAGTCGCGTACAACAGGGTTTTCATGTACTCCCAGAAATAGAAATCCAATGGTATCAAGTCGGGTGAGCAAGGGGGCCAAGCTATTGGGCCTCCACGTCCAATCTATTTGTTGCCAAAGGTGTTATTCAAGTGGCCACGTATCTCATGATAGAAGTATGCTGGAGAGCCATCATGATGGAACCACATCGCACAACGGATTTCCAAACGCAACTCTTCCAGCAACTCGGGTAAGACTTGTCGCAGAAATACTAGGTAATTGGGACCATTAAGAAGTGAGGTGTGAGATACGGACCTATTAGATGTTCATCAATGGTCAATAGCTTTTTTTATCCATACTGCCTACGTCCCCCTCCACAGTTCATAGACGCTAGCACGTAAACAAAGCGTTCCTAGACATGGGTTTTTTTTAACAAAATATGATCACACGGTACTCATCTACCTACCACCGAACCTTGTAACATATATTTTTTACACCTTGTATAGAAAATGCAGTAAAATGTTCATGTTCCTAGCTTCAAAATTGTAAGAGCTTTTACACTTATGACGAAATGCGCTGAAAAAAAGTGAGATAAAACAGCTTGTAAAGTTTGCATGCAATTCAAATTGAAAGTGAAGCCATTTAGACATGACCAGGCTTCGAAATTTCGGACCCAATAGAGCAGTTCAGTGGGAAATCCGCATAACGGCGTACTGATGTTGTTGATGTTTATTGACTTTACTGGCTTTGAGCCAGAGGCCGTTTTAGGGTCTTACACGTGCAGGATGCCCTCTCCAGCCATTGTACATAAATAACAATAAATATATATTTACATACGTATACACTATTTCTGGCTTAAGTGCCAGTAGGTGTGTGAGTGCGGTGATTGGCTTTTTATTTATTTTATTTTATTTTATTTTTTACTTTATTTTTTTGTTTTAATTATTTTGGTGTAGGCCTAATTTGTTAATTTGGAATGCTTAAGGAATGGTGAACGGGACAAGAGTTCGGGGTAAAAGATATCAGTTGATAGACAGCATTAAAGTATTATATGGGGAGATTAAGAGGAAAGCAAGAAAGAGAAATGTTGGATTTGCAGTTAAAGACCTGCTCTTGGGCAGAACACTGTGCATACATACATATATTTTGAGTTTCCCCTTCCGGTGGGAGAAGCGCCTGAATCGTTATGGAGACTTTCATGGTGTGGTGTTATTTTATTCATCTGCCTCTCTGTTGCTGTCGTGTGTCCTCTCAGACAGTATTCAAATTTCCAACAGTGTTTGCGGTTTTGTTTGTGTGTTTTAGTTTGGTGGTGGGGGCTGGTGGTAGTTGTAGAGGAGTTTCTCCAGTGTTGTTCTGTTGTTTGTGTTCGGTGGATTTGCGAAGATGTGTTGTGTATATACGCGATTTACTGCCGAATGTGTGTATTTCCTGTTTATGTTGTTTAGGTGTGTGAAGAGTGGCTTTGTTTTTGTGGTAGTGTAAACTGTGTTATTTCTGGTGCGTCTGTGCAGGTGGAAGATTTGGCGGAGAATTCTTCTTTCGCGTGCTTCAAATTTCAATTGGGTCGTTGGAGGGGCTTGTGCGAGGAAAATGGAGGGATATATGCATAGGGATCTAACCAATGCTTTGTATAGGTGGAGGAGTGTTTCGGTTATACAACCGGGTCGATTGATGCCACTTAGGTAGCTTATTGCTCTGGTGGCTGCATTATATTTCCTCCAGGTTTCTTTAGCTACTTCGGTCCAGGAGAGTTTGGAGGTGAGGGGTATTCCTAGATATGTGAGATTCCGCTGGAGTGGAAGTTGAGTGTTGGCTATTGTGATTGGGTTGTTCTGGAGGACCCGAGTCCGGAGTTTTGGGCGGAAGACGCATATCTGTGTTTTGTCTGTGTTGACTGTGATCCGCCACGTGTTGGTCCAATTTAGATACTGCCTGAGTGTTGCGTTTAGTAACTTCCTAGCGGAGGGGAGTCGGGGGTGTGTTGCCCAATATGCGACGTCGTCTGCATATTGTGCCAGTCCTACTAGCGGGTTATTAGGTAGGGGAATATCTGCCACATAGATGTTATACAGAGTGGGAGATATGACACTGCCTTGGGGGACCCCAGCTTCTATTCGGAAGGTCCGAGAAAGTTCGTTCCTTCCGAGTACTGAGTATAGTGGTAAAGCGTATAGTGGGTGCGGGTACTGTAGAATGAATGCCAACAAATACGCAAAGGAAAACGCTCTGGATTTGAAGGTTCTGACGAATAATTTGGTTTTCATACAAACATATTTTCAAACTGTGTCTGAAACTATTACACGGGTTAGAAAAGTCAGAGCAAGAGATGCCGGAAGCTCTCAAATTAATTGAAGAAATGACACACGGAATTAATGAGACACCAAGTACATCGGTTACTGAACGTGTGAAACAGAAGTGGAAATCAATTTTATGTAAAAATAACGGATATGGAACATTGTGTAACATGAACAGGAAATTAGTGGACAAGAATCACCCGAGAATAAAAGACTGTCTCTTAGGGACTGCAATGATGTTAGGTTTCTTCGTTTTGCTCCTATCACATCATGCGACGTAGAACGTAGCTTGTCACAATACAAACTGTGTTTGGCAGATAACCGAAAAAGATTTACGTTTGAGACACTGAAAATGTATCTTGTAATACATTACAATTCGGTACTGTAACTGCACTTCCTAAAGACGACCAATAGGATAAATGAAGAAAGTAAAATTGGTACATGTTTATTTTCACCATTAACACTGTATATAATTAAACACAAATGCTTGTAAAAGACAGGAGAATAAATGATTTTCACATTAATGTCATTGTGTAATGTGTATTTACTTTCAGAATGTACTTATGTGTATGTTTCCCCATACTACCGTACTCTATTCTAAATAGCAACGTTGCTACCTCAACACATCTCTACCTTTCACTACCTGCAGCGAGTCAACTACCTATAGTACATGCACAGTAAACTTATTGTATCGGGTCCCAAGTCTCGAAGCCTGGTTATGAGATACGGACCTATTAGATGGTCATCAATGATCAGTAGCTTTTGTGAACCGTACTGCCTTCTTCCTCCTCCACATTTCAGAGACGCTACCACGTAAACAAAGCGTTTCTGGAAATGGGTTTATTAACTAAATATGATCACATGGTACCCATCCACCTACCACCGAACCTTGTAACATATATTTTTTTACACCCTGTATAGAAAATGCAGTAAAATGTTCATGTTCCTAGCTTCAAAATTATAAGAGCCTTTACACTTATGACGAAATGCACTGAAAAAAGTGAGATAAAACAGCTTATAAAGTTTGTATGCAATTCAAATTGAAAGTGAAGCCATTTAGACATGACTTAATTTTTATGCTTGCAAGCGCCACAGAGCATTGAAGCTTGCTCAACATACAATGCCCCCTAAATAAGAGATTGCGGATTCATTTTTCAGAAAAAAACACAAAAATGCGATTTTTGATTGAAAATGACCAAAATTTTACCACTCGCCCCATTTAATGTTGAATAACGGGTCCAGGGTTCTTAAATGGGATGTTTTGAAATGGGAAGGACATTAGTTTTTCATAATATAGCTCGTTCATTCATTCATTCATTCATTCATTCATTCATTCATTCATTCATTCATTCATTCATTCATTCATTCATAGTGTTCTGTCCAAGGGCAGGTCTTTGTATGTATGTCTGTATTTATTCACACTGCAATGGGTATATACCCGGTGGCAGTGGCAACTAATTACACTCAATAATGACAGTAATAAACTTATTAATTAAAAATACAGTTAATAATACCAATAATTAATACTAACAATAATAATAATAATAATAATAATAATAATAATAATAATAATAATAATGATAATAATAGGGAATATCCTAAATTAAATGAAGCACGATCACTTAAAATAACATTTAAAATAAATCTAATTTGTATCCTAAATCTAAGTTCGAACTAAAACCCACGAGTATATGTTCATATCTGCACAAGTACCTTTCAACATTACACTCATTTCGCTGTCAACTCACTCACTGCACTGGAACTACGACACATTTCACTGATTCTATCCTGATTTCACAACACGTCAAAAACATTTCACTGTTCAAATACTTTGCACTGCCACTATAAACTATAAAGGTTCACTGACAGGAACACGTTTCACTGACACAACACACTTCACTGACATAACACACTTCATTGACACAACATAATTCTTCACTGATACAACACTTCAATAACAAAATATCATTTACACCCTTTAAATACTGTGTATAATTACCGTCTATTGGTAAAGTCCTTAAGCCTATTTTTAAATACGTTTTTGGTTGTTGGTAAAGCCTTTAGTAAGTCTGCAGGTAAAACATTCCAGTCCCTGATAGTACGATTGAGAAAAGAAAACTTTCCAGTGAAAACTTTGACTGCTTATCTATCTTTCTCGAATCTTTCCTATATTCTGACTTTCTCTTTCTCTCCGCATATGATCCATATATCTTAATAATAATAATAATAATAATAATAATAATAATAATAATAATAATAATAATAATAATAATAATAATAACTTAATAATAATTTATTTAACCTGGCAGAGTTAAGGCCATACGGCCTTCTCTAACACTCAACCAGGAGTAAAACTGCGTTACAAAAAAACACTACAAATTTACAAAGTACACTGCAATTTTACACACAAAATTGAATAAGATAATAATAATAAAATGTAAACAACAAGTAAGTAGAAATCAGACATAATATATAACATACAGAAAGAAAGAAAAAAGCATAATAAAATGTGAACAGCAGGTCAAAATAAATGAGACATGCAAAATATATAAAAATAAGACAATTATTGATAACAATAATAATAATAATGATGATGATAATGATAATAATAATAATAATAATAATAATAATAATAATAATAATAATAATAATAGTGATAAAATAGTGCAGTACAAGCATCCAATGAATACAATATTTTTAAGTACAAACAGTAAGGAAAATTATGATTATATATAGCTCAACTTATCACATTATAGATATACCATTATCGGAAAATATGAAAACAAAAATATAAAATAAGTTAAATATCACTAGAACATAAAAAAATGTGAATACGTGGAAACATGAATACAACACTTGTCATAATAGTAATGTCGTCTATCATCTGATATCTGCTTTTGCCTCGAACTCTTCTTCCGTTTACCGTTCGTACCAGTGCATCCTTCAGTAGGCAGTTTCTTCTCAGTCAGTGACACAGCCAATTCCTTTTTCTCTTGTGATCAGTTTCAGCTTCATTCTTTCTTCACCCACTCTCTCCTACAAAGCTTCATTTCTTATTCTGTCTGTCCACTTCACACACTCCATTCTTCTCCATATTATCCATGTTTCTGGTCGCTTATAAGAAACTTTTTTATTAACCGTTTATTTTTTCGTTATAGAGTAACACAGCACAAAATAGACTTGAGAGGAGTTGAACGGGAACAAAATAAATATCAGTTGCATACATTACACATTATCTACCCTCAAAACCCGTTTTCCCTTGCGAACGGCCGTGACGTGTACGTTTTGAAATTAGTGTCGTTATGATTCGAAATAGACACACGTTACTTTAACCGTGGATTCGTAACCCAGGGTTACTTTGTTTTTAACCGTTCACATCGTCATAAATGCTGTCAGATAGAAATAATATAAAGTTAGAGTTGTTAGAAGTTTTATACAGAGTGGAAGGTAACTACTGCACCAAAATGAAACTGATAATAGATCATGAGGAGAGATTTTAAAAACTAAATAAGTTTTTTCTCTAATATTCACCGTTAGAGGAAATCGTTATGTTTCTATGAAACATTTGACATCACGGCTACTGCAATAACTTTATCAAGCGCGACCTGCACTCCTTACCTTCCCCTCCTCCTCTGCTGTATTTAATCGGTGACGCGCGACAGTGCACTGCGTTGCAAGATTTATTTTAACGATTTTCGCAATTATTCAATTTAAATTCATGGCTAAACGGTTTTATATGCAAAAAAAAAAAAAAGATTCAAGACATTAACTGTTCAGATTATTTTCACTTATCTAAGGACTACTTGTATAGTAATCAACCATTTCTCTCGGGCCATTATGCAATAGAGCATTGCAAACAATGGACAAAGACTATCTTTTTTCTTGTTTATCGGTGCTTCATCGAATGAATAGGGTAATAAAATTTTGTTAATGGGACACTCAACTTAAAAATTGGAGAAAAAGTGTCATAGAAATGAAAAATTAAATTTCTGCACTAATTTACGTGATAGAACTAAATCAATAAGCAGAATTCTTCCCCTATTCATTGAGAAATCACAGTCAAATGCACACAGCCAAAAAATAAAAAATGATAATTAAAAGTGATATTTCAATTAATGATTGATTAAAAATTGAAATATTTTTTTTATTTTGAAAAGTATTGGATCTAATGAGCTGAGATTTTGCATGTTACTCTCCATGTGTATATTAAACTTTTTCTCCAAATTTGAAAAAGGTTGGTCTAATACGAAAAAAGTTCCAAAATATAGTTGAGTATCCCCTTAAATTTAACGTGAATGTAGAATCACCTCTTAAATTTTGGTGCCTCGCTCCCCTTCCACCCTGTATTGTTTGTTTTGTTTTTCGTCAACTGTCCGAAGACAGGTCTGAACCTCACAACTGATACCAAGAAGGTACCACTTATGAGGCTACTAGGCCAGGAGATAATGGGGTAGGGTGGCCAGTTCCTTTCCCTCTCCATTGCATACATCTCCGACTGTTGCATAAGTTACATTAGTCAGACTTCAGATGCATACAAACAATTGCTATTTCTCTGACTCATATCGTCAATTGATATGTACAGCCTGATAATAGATGGACATATCAGCCTGATCCTCTGTCAGAGGATTCACTCTGTATAGAGTGTCAGAATGAAATATATCCAAACGTATCCGAAATAGACTTCCCGTACTCCTCAGTTGTCCCATAAGTGCACTCTTTTTCGTTTTACAAGTCCATGTCCATATTGCGTTGTAAAACTGCGCTGGACAGCTGGGCTTCAACCAGGCTAGCCACAACCCGCATGTAACATTCTACAGTATTGCGGTGTGGACTTTGTAACTGATCTCGGTCTAGTTGGTTCATGGACTTGAGTGATGAATGGATGAAACTTCGAGAGTTTCGCCTTGGGATGGACCAAACTGGAGGTTTGTAAAAGGAATACTTCCCGATGTGTATTTTTTTTGTTTTTGATATGTTTCATCGTGACACCCGGTATGCCTGTAGAACTTTTACTCATAAATGCTTACGTTTGTTTATTTTGATGAGTTCGTCGTACTGCTGCATTAAGCGTGTATAGTTGAGAGTAGACATGACGGGAAGACGTCTTCTGTAATAATAATAATAATAATAATAATAATAATAATAATAATAATACTTACTTACTGGCTTTTAAGGAACCCGGAGGTTCATTGCCACCCTCACATAAGCCCCCCATTGGTCCCTATCCTGAGCAAGATTAATCCATTCTCTACCATAATATCCCACCTCCCTCAAATCCATTTTAATATTATCTTCCCATCTACGTCTCGGCCTCCCTAAAGGTATTTTTCCCTCCGGTCTCCCAACTAACACTCTATATGCATTTCTGAATTCGCCCATACGTGCTACATGCCCTGCCCATCTCAAACGTCTGGATTTAATGTTCCTAATTATGTCAGGCGAAGAATACAATGCGTGCAGTTCTGTGTTGTATAACTTTCTCCATTCTGCTGTAACTTCATCCCTCTTAGCCCCAAATATTTTCCTAAGAACCTTATTCTCAAACACCCTTAATCTCTGTTCCTCTCTCAAAGTGAGAGTCTAAGTTTCACAATCTTACAGAACAACCGGTAATATAACTGTTTTATAAATTCTAACTTCCAAATTTTTCAACAACAGACTGGATGATAAAAGTTTCTCAACCGAATAATAACATGCATTTCCCATATTTATTCTGCGTTTAATTTCCTCCCGAGTATCATTTATATTTGTTACTGTTGCTCCCAGATATTTGAACTTCTCCACCTCTTCAAAAGATAAATTTCCAATTTTTATATTTCCATTTCGTACAATATTCTCGCCACGGGACATAATCATATACTTTGTCTTTTCGGGATTTACTTCCAACCCTATCTCTTTATTTGCTTCAAGCAGAATTTCCGTGTTTTCCCTAATCGTTTGTGGATTTTCTCCTAACATATTCACGTCATCTGCATAGACAAGCAGCTGATGTAACCCGTTCAATTCCAAACCCTCTGTGTTATCCTGAACTTTCCTAATGGCATAATCTAGACCGAAGTTAAAAAGTAAAGGTGATAGTGCATCTCCTTGCTTTAGCCCACATTGAATTGGAAACGCAGCTGATAGAAACTGACCTACACGAACTCTGCTATACGTTTCACTGAGACACATTTTAATTAATCGAACTAGTTTCTTGGGAATACCAAATTCAATAAGAATATCATATAAAACTTCTCTCTTAACCGAGTCATATGCCTTTTTGAAATCTATGAATAACTGATGCACTGTACGAATGCTTGTTACGAATCCTTCAAATAATAATAATAATAATAATAATAATAATAATAATAATAATATTAATAATAATAATAATATCTCTTTATTTATTCTGGCGAAGTTAAAGCCTTCTCTTCCACTTCAGAAACAAAGAAGCTGATACAATTTTACAGACTAATATTTAAAGAACACTAATAAAAAGTTATATAGTTGTACAAGCACAAGTCGAGTAAAATAATGCGAACATACTAAATAATAATTACAAATAATATAAGTATTGATGATGCGATGTAGGAAAATTAGTGAATGGATATATCTTCGGTCCTGTAATCTTACTCATTGGACCGTTTCAAGGGAAGATGTAATGTGGTCGTATTTGCGGATGTCGCGAATGAAATGTATGCAGGCATTATGAACGCGCTGCAATCTTTGGGCTAAGTTAGAATTTAAATATGTTAGTAGAATGTCGCAATAGTCAAAATGTGGCAGCACCAATGTTTCTATGAGAATTCTTTTTAATTGAAAGAGTAGAAAATTTTTCAGGAGATTTAATGAATAAAGGATGGAGAAGACTGTCTTGCATGTGTGTGTGACTTGGACATTCCACTTGACGCCCTCGTCCATGTACACACCTAGATATTTAACAGAGGGACTGAGTGGGATTATGGTTTCATTAAATTTTATAGAATTTATAATAGCGGTTTTGAAATGCGTAAGAGTAATAATAATAATAATAATAATAATAATAATAATAATAATAATAATAATAATAATAATGATAATTAACTGTCATAAACATAAACTTTACGAAACTAGTTAATAGCGATCTTGTTACATTTCCGTTTCTCAGGCACTCTCCTTAACCCTTATAATAAAAATCCATTTAAAACTACTTATTTTTCATACTCTTTAATACCAGTCGACTCTTGTTAGGTCTAAAACATTTTTCACTATCCTATCTAGTCACTAATTGTAACAAGACCACGAAATTTATAACATTTTATTTATAATCTCCCAGCAATGCAATCCAAAGTTTATAACTTGACTTTCTCTTCCATCTCACCATAACTGTAGCCTAAACAGAAGCTTTACCTAATGTTTTCAAATTATTTTTAACTAGCCGTACCCGTGAGTTCCGCTGCACCCGTTAGAAATAAATATAAAGTAATTACATAATTAAAATAGGACGTTTGATCCAGGGAACATTCGTGTTTGATAGAAGGATAAATCGTTTAATATGTTACTTAATTTAAATTGCATCCAAATAATTAAAATGCGATCATTTTGGTCCAGAGACACTCATTGGTGCAATGACAATTCCTTTAACATGTTTCTAATTTTTATTACATGCAACCACAGTTTAATGAACATTGACATCATTTAGATTTAATGTGTATACTTTATTTTACTTGTTATAGGTTTCCATTGAATTATGGTAATAACTTAATTTTAACCCTTGTTTTCTACGTATTCAGTAAATGGCGTTTGGCCCACTGTGGTTCTGAACCCTTCAAATAATTTAAATTATATTATATAATATTACATTACATATATTGTATTATATTATATTATATTATATTATATCAGAAGTTACTGTAATAACATTATAGCATTATGTCCATATAGAGAAACTACACTTTCCAATGGTGAAATAATAATTAATTATACAAATCGGTTAATTTAGCTTCCGATATTACTTCATACAAACACAGAAACATACTCTGTAGGCTATCTTTCATAGCTTTCGATTGTTGCTGCCCAAGGCCCCTTATAGACGAAGTCATTTGTTTTTTATTTCATTATACGGCCTTAGATGGCAGTTATTTTAATTTTAAAACTCATTTATCTCATTACATATCAGTCCTATCAAAATTTTTCAAGGAATAAAACTTATCGCAAATTATTTTTAAAGAAACTTTTGTTATGTAACATTTTTCACAAAAATCAATAATAAGCGAGATATTTCGATTTATTTAATTCAGGCCCCCTTATAACCCCCATTTTAAATAATGTATTTTGAATGCCATATAGCCTAAAATCTAAGTTACAACGAACATAATTTATATTCCAATTTTCATCGAAATCCGTTCATCCATTATCGCGTGAAAAGGTAACAAACATACAGACAGACAGACATACAAACAAAAATTTCAAAAAAGCGATTTTCGGTTTCAGGGTGGTTAATTATATATGTTAGGACCAATTATTTTTGGAAAATCGAAAATTACCAGAAAAATTTCGGCTACAGATTTATTATTAGTATAGATTCCAGTTCCATATAATTTCTTACTCACTATTCTGTTGTTTAGTTTCAGAATTTTCTCATTCTATAAATGATTTTGTTAAGTTTTGTGTTTCCGGACATAGTAACATTAATATGTGCATCGTATCTTCTCTCTAGCTGCAGAAGGGGCAAACATATTTGCCAGTGTTTCCTCTTTTGTTTCTTAACTTTCATATTCCTAATCTTCACCGCGCTGAACCCATCTTCTTATTATATTATTCTTGTTCCCATAAATTTTTCATTCCACTATAATTAATTAACGAACGTATCTTAATTAAATTAGCCTATTGAAAAAAATGTATATGTCGTAGCCAGAGCCTTCTTCAGTTACAAGCCGGAGCCAAACGTCGCAACACTGTAAATTAATTGTCACATGGAGACCTACTATCCAGAACACGTGTTTGTGCTAATGCCGATTTTCAATGTAAATTAATGTTACATTATAAGTGCGTGTCGATGGAATTATGTTCGCGGTCGTACCAAACGTTAATTGTTGATGTATTATAAACTAAGTGCGTGTTGGCGATAAAAACAAGACAGTAAATGAAAATATGGCTGCAGTCTTTCACAATTTTTACGGTTATTATTAATGACAAAAATAATGATTGACAATTCTTCCAAATATTAAATATTGAATAAACTACATTTTTATAGTCTTACTTGTGGTTTGTGGTGTATCAGAATTCTAGCCAAGTTGTTGGGTCTCGCCTGCTATAACAATAAAGTTACGCCGTTATTTTCAAGTTTATTGTAACAGTTATTTTGTGATCCCATAAATGTTGCAGTTTTGTTGAAGATTCGGAATGCCTGCTATACGTCAGGACTACCTATAATTTGTAGATGCATACACTCACTTTGTTGGTTTTCAAGGTTTATTTATTAATATTATTTCTTTTGTTATAAACTAGTTATAAACATGTTTCTTTTCACTTCGTATTTACAGGATTTAAAGTTCACTGAGTTTACGCTAATTGGTACATACTTAATAGATAATGATGTGCTTTGTTACGTATTATGTTGAAGGTATGTTTCTTCATTTTTTAATAGATCTTTATACTTGACCTTGGCCCATTTAAAATTGTATTTTACAAAATTTGTAACAAATAATTCAGGATAACAGTATTGTTATGGTGACTAGCGAGGTTCAAACTAAAACTGGCTTCCTGGGCATCTGAAATTTTTATAGAAAAGCACGACATGAAATTAAAATATATATGATATCCTTCACCTTTCACGTCAGAGGTGAAACAACATAAAGCTGCAAAACATTGTCAATTTACTACCCATATAATGGTTAACTGATTGGAATAGGGTACTGCGAAAGTCCGTCGTTATTTTATTTACTTTTGGTACGAATAACATTTCTTTAAGTATTTATTTATTTTCCCTTGTACTATCAATAAAAAAACACGTATGCTTTCAATTTTTTTAAAGTTATAAGTGGCTGTATGCAAGTACTTACGCGGTATTTTGAAACTCAAATAAAATACCATTTCGGATTTCGTAATAAATTACATACATCAATACACTGAATCTTGATCATATGCACTTAGTTTTGTATCAATTAACGTCGAAAATGTACATGTGACAACGAAATCAAAGCACTAAAACAGCTCTGCAGAACTCATAAGTAGGGGAAATATGACGTCAGCCTCACTCCACTTCTACTGGGGATGATCGACTTCCGCGTAGAGTTCTTTCGCCGTCAAAGATCCATCAGTGGCGGCATGTGATTTTCAAAAGTGATTGTAATAAATTCAATGTTTTTATAGTGCGTTACCTCGTTTCAAGATTTACAATTATGCTAGATTTCCTGTCGGTAGTTTCTTTGAGATTTCTTTGCATTTAACCTGCTTTAGATTTTCGAAAACTTTCCTCCTATCATCACCTACGGAAACATAAATTTATAGCATTTAAGTAACGAACCTTGAAAGTCAATATTAATTTCAATTCAAAATGAACACAACAAGTGACGTCCTTAATTTAACAGTGTATAAATGAATAATCAATATACAGTTCGTAATAATGAATTTACCCGAAAGTTTGTGCATTCCATAATTCTTAATATGGGCTTTGTTTAAATGTGGTTTAATATTGAAATGACGAGTAGAAATAAATTAAATGGGACACAGTAAACAAGCAAACAACAAAATAATCATATTCCCATTTTCTTTGGAAGTAGTATTTCTTCACGGGTTTAGATTTTGCCATGTTCCAGTTCTCTTTAAACTGCAGTACGCTTATTTATCCATCCACCCACCCACCCACCCACCCACCCACCGACCCATTTGCAATTCTCGATAGCGTATTGTATACCTGCCACCGTGTTGATGCAGCAGTCCGTAACTAGAACGTCATGACCAGGGAAAGGATTTATATGTAAATACATATTTACTTATAAAGCTAATATAATTTATATTTTGCATTATCTTTATGTTTCACAATGTGTAGGGTTGAAAAATCCTACTTTTATTTTCCATATTTTTCCATATTTTAGAGTTTAGTACATATTTTCGTTAATTTCCATATATTTTCCATATTTCATATAAAACAGTCCATATTATATTAGGTTTAACAATAAAACAAAACAAAATTCCATTAACTTTTAAAAATACATTTCAACAATAGAGATTTAAACACATGTTCAGTAATCCCTTTAACATCAGAGTTATTTGAAAATTGGCAGTCCTATCAACAATGGGAAAGTAAGTTACAAAACTGTATTAATTTAATTTAAAATTTTTAACAGACTTCAGTTGTGCAGCTCAACAGTTAAATGCCAGTCAGAGTACACATAGGTTCAGTTTTGTAAATCATACTATAAAGACGGTAAATATGCCAAAAGTACGTCATTCAGTCAATTTAAAATCAAAACTAACAAGTTACATTTCAGAATTTAAAGAAGATGGTTTATCAACTGACAATAAAATATTATTTTGTAATTTGTGTCAGTGTGCAGTATCATCTACACAAAAGTTCCTGGTGCAACAACACATTACAACTAGTAAACATCAGGCCAACAAACAACTAAATTCCAAGCAGAGACAATTGTTTTTAACACAACCAACAACATCGAATGTAAGATCTGAGTTTAACATCGACCTGTGCCGTTCTCTCATCTCTGCTGATATTCCTCTCTACAAACTAAAGAATAAGGTCTTCAGGGAATTCCTTGAAAAATATACTCAACATACAATCCCGGATGAGTCAACACTTAGGAAGACGTATGCTCCATCCATCTACGATGAGACAATACAGAAGATAAGAGATGAAATTAAAGATAGTTCAATTTGGGTTTCCATTGATGAGACTCCCGACAAAGAAGGTAGACTTGTTGGTAATGTAGTTATCGGTTTGTTAAGTGAACAATATTCTGAACGAATTCTTTTACATTGTGATGTTCTAGAAAAGTGCAATAACAAAACTATAGTTAAACTGTTCAACGAAGCTATGGGTATCCTGTGGCCAAAGGGTATTATGTACGATAATGTGTTATTCTTTATTAGCGATGCTGCCCCTTATATGGTCAAAGCTGGACAAGCATTATCTGTTGTATATCCTAAATTGACTCATTTTACTTGTGTGGCGCATGCATTTCATCGTGTGGCAGAAGTGGTCAGAGACAATTTCCCTAAAGTAGATTTGTTGATTTCATCAGTGAAAAAAGTATTTCTCAAAGCTCCCAGTAGAGTTAACGTGTTGAAAGAAATGTACCCTGAAATTCCATTGCCACCAAAGCCAATTTTAACTAGATGGGGTACATGGCTAGAAGCAGTTGAATATTATGCCGAACATATAGACTCTATTAACAATGTTCTCCTTGCATTGGACTCTGAAGATGCAGTCTCAATTGATACTGCGAAAACAGTTACCTGTGACATAAGTGTGAAGAATGACTTAGCTCACATTCAGCATACATTTTCATGCATCATAAAAACGCTCAAAAGTCTCCAAAATAGGCACCTTTCACTATCTGAAAGTTTTGAAATTATAAATAGTACTGTGGAACAACTGAATCGTGGTAGAGGTAAAGTTGCAGATGCAGTAAGAGCTAAGGTGGACACTGTACTTTCAAAAAACCCTGGATATGAAGAACTACAAAAGGTTGTTGCTGTGATGAGTGGTGAATCAACAGTGAAGATTAACTTGGACTTATCCCCAGCAGACATTGTGAAATTGAATTATGTACCAGTTACTTCTTGTGACGTCGAACGCTCTTTTAGTCAGTATAAATCTATCCTCAGAGACAATAGAAGAAGATTCACTTTTCAGCACTTGAAAGAAATGTTTGTAACCTATTGTTATGGTAACAGACAATAAAAATTGTGTTTTGTTGAAACTACATTGGAAGATAAGGTACGTCCATTATATTTTTTGTTTAGTTTGATTAAAATGTACCAATATTTAACGTACATAGTCATTTTTTTATAATTTTAAGTCCATATTTAATTCCATATTTTGGTAAAAATCCATATTTAATTCCATATTTTGGTAAAAATAACTACATATATATTTACATATTTCATATATTTTTAGTCCATATAAATCCGTTCCCTGGTCATGACCGTCCTGATGGGGTAAGAAAGGGGAGTAAAGCAGTCGCTCTTGGGAGCTACAGTTCTGCAGGTCTGCACTAAAACGTCAAACGCCATGCCTTTATTTCGCCTCCGCCCGCCTCCTTTCAGCGTTGCCAAATCTACCCATGCTCCTGCTTGTAACTGAAGAGGGATCTGACTATGAGCTGTGTGGGTTTGTTGCAATCACTGCGGAACGGTTAATATTTATGGTTCTAGAGAATCGAGACGTAAAGAGTGCGACAAAACATCCTCCCTAGTTTAAAATTTAAATAAAGAACAGATGGATCAAAATAAGGAAACTATATTAATATGATTGGTATCTAAACAGTGGGAAATTTAGGTTTACATGCGTTGCCATAGCGATATCAAATGACATGCGCAAAACAACAAGAATTGAATAGGAAACTTTATTAATATGAATGGTATCTAAACAGTGGGAATTTTTCATTTTTTAATAACGTGTCTCTCAAGTGGTGTCCTTCACTATCAATGCATTGTTGAATGCGACTTCGGAAATTCTGCATCAATAAGACCAATTTCTTCCTGTATTGCATTTCTTAGGTCTGGCTAAGACCTCGGCCGATGTTTGAACACCTCAGCCTTAAGATGTCCCCATAGAAAAAAATCGCAGGGTGCTAGGTCTGGTGATCGTGCTGGCCAGGGGTGAAGAAATTAAGGGTCCGGGAAACATCTGTCTCAGGACTTTGAGAAAAATCTGAGCTGTGTGAGGGGTGGCTCCGTCCTGGTGAAACCATACCTGGTCAATCTGCAACGCACTGAGTCTTGGTGCCAAAAAATTGTTGATCATAAAAGTGTACCGCTGAGAGTTTACTGTCACAGTAGCACCATCCTCTTCAAAAAAGTAAGGACCAAGTATCCCGACTCTTGCAACCGCGCACCATACAGTAACACGGTCATTATGTAGAGGTTCTGTCCACTCCAATATCGGAAATTTTGATGATTCACGCATGTAAACATAAATTTCCCACTGTTTAGATACCATTCATATTAATACAGTTTCCTTATTTTGATCCATATGTTTTTTATTTAAATTTTTAATTAGGGAGGATGTTTTGCCGCATCCTTTATTTTATCCACGAGCATGTTAATTTCCGCGAGTGTATACATTTGTCTTGATTCTCTTGTACCATACAATATTTTATCCAACACTGACTTATAAAGTTTAAGAGACTACTTATTTTTTAAATTAAAATATAATAAAATTGTAAAATATTAGTAATTCACTCCTGGAATATATTTAGAGCACGGCCGTCTGGATATGTAGGCCTATGTCAGAAACATCGTAATACGAAATATGAGAGAATCGATGTAGGCTAATAGTTTGTAAGGCAATTGTTTTCATTGTTGTAGTTTGAATGATGCGGTAATTGATCATTAATAATACAGTGAGGCCCTTCGCAACATCCGTCACCATGCTGTCCGTTCTTTGCTGGCCGAGGCACTGAAGGAAGTAGGGTTTACAGTCCATCAAGAGGTGCAGGGACTAGCCACACAAGGAAGTGTTCGGCGAATTGATATTATTGCCATTAAGAACAACTCGGCATACATTTTCGATCCCACCATCAGATTTGAGACACATGCAGATCAACCGCATGAGGTGGATAGTGAAAAGAAACGCATCTATGAACCAACAATCCCGTTCTATAAAGATAAATATAGCCTGTCCTACATTGATGTAATAGGTCTGATGGTGGGAGCACGAGATACCATACCCTCCTTCTTTGCCAACAAATGTAAAAAAAAAAACCTGGGGCTAACACACAGCATTGTGAAGGAAATAGCCATTAGTGCCCTCACAGGATCGGTTCAAATATTGAGAAATCATTTGTATGGGAGTGATAATGGAAATTTCAAGTTATCTTAACCGATGGCTGTTGATTGGTTTAGATATCAATGCCAATACGTAAATCCGTACTATTATTTTTCTCGCTGTATATGGCATTCATATCATTCTAACCTATCTGATGATATTTTTTTTCCCCTTTCTTAACTGTAAATGATCACAAACGCTACTTACTGTAGGTGTAAATTTTTCTGACATTTTGTATATTCGATTCCCTAACCGTTTCAAATGTATATCATTTTACCTTTTAGGTCTGTTTACAAATTATATGTAATACGCTTTGTCAAATCTGGTAACCTTTTCGTAAGGGAAGCTAACTTTCTTCTAGGAAAATGTTTAGCGATACTATTGTGAGAGAAGAAGAGAAGGTAATTATACCAGACAAAACTTTGAAGGAAGCCAAGTGTGTTATATCGGATTCTCTGTGATTGAAGAAGATGCAATGATATCAGAGGTGTGAATGAAGTTTGTTTAGGCATATTTTTCTGAAAAATCTCAGAAGGTAAGCGTTTCAAGCTTATTGTCTTATCGTTCTATGCTGAAAGCGACATGATGTTGATTTACATTTCACTGTTTTTAAATTGAACTAAATGTAATAACTGTAATAAATATTATAACTAACATGCATTGTTTGTACTTTATTCATGCAGTGGTTAAAATGATACTTTATCCATTCTTAATGTTAAAGTGTTACTCTAATAAGTTGATTTCAGTTATTAAAGTACAGCTTTATAAGTAAGTGTTGGATAAATGTATGAAAATGCCTACCACCAATTTATCAGTTACTGGAAGTGTCGCATTAATTACCTTCATTTAAAACGTCCGTCTCCAAACTCCCTTACTACCTAATATAACGTATTATGCAAGTTTTTCATACAATGTATTTAAATGTTATTTTGGTAATTTCCTAGTATCCGGTACTCGTTACATAGGTCGTTTTTATGTTTACACAGTGGCTCCTTTCTGAAAAGAATTTTAATAGTTTGTTACTAGATGTGATTCTAGTCAGTTTGCCAGTGTTTGTGAAACGCCATTTCGGGTGAGAGACATAGGCCAGTTTTACACCAATCCTAAACATATTTAGTATAACTTGTTGCTTGTGGGCCATCCCAAACCCCGATCTCTACCCCTAAGAGCGCCAGTTCTTATATAACCGTCAGTCAAGTCCTTCTGACAAATAAAAGCAATTGACAATAGATATCTCAGTCGTGACAACCTCATAAAATATCGTATCAATTGAATAATCGATCTTGCTACGTACAACATAATTATATTACCCATTTCAGCGAGTACTGACGATCACTGCAAAATACGACAATTTGGTCCAGGGAGCATTCTCTTTTGGCACAAGGGTGATTTATGTAACATGTTTCTAAATAGTCTTTTAAATACCGGTACATTCTTTAATAAATCACTGAAAAACAAATGTGAATATATAGGATGTGGAGTGAGTACGAAATTATTATTATTTTTTTATATTTGGCGCATCATTTTTACGTAAATAACGACAAATAAAAACTAACATGTCACATAACATTATTTTAAGAAATACAGGAAACAAGCATGAATAATATTCACCATTCTTAATGATCGTGGGATAGAAAAAAAAACGTATGGAATAGAAATTACATACAAATATGCGTGTAATAAACAATAAGCAAACCATCTACGATTAATCATTTCAAAACAACGTGAATATAGCGTGGATTGTGCAGGAAAATAATTTCTTATATGTTGCTCCCAATGTGCATCATTGTTAACTTATGAAAACAAATGAAATTTAACATGGCATATGAACACTATTTGAAGAAAGATAGGAGATATTAAGTAATATTCATCGTTCTTAATGATTTTCGGATGGAAAATAACAATGAAATATGTATAAAATAGAAATTACAAACAGTTGAGCATATAAGAAAAACAGTAAGTAGAATCATATTATTTGATTAATAAGCTTAAATTTCTCCAGGTTTAGTGTAAGAGTGGTCTATGTAACGAGTACCGGGTACTAGGAAACAACCATTATTTTAAAACCACTTTCCTTTCCTGCTCTGTAACCTACAGTTTTTGCTTATCTTAGTTTAGTAAAATATTAGGCCTAACTATAACAACATCGCGATCTTTGCTAAATCTAAATATTTCGAGTTTGTTTACAAGCATCTTAAGGTATAGTAGGCCTAATGAGAAAGGTAATAAACATCATATTTAACACTTACGCTTTTCACCTCGAACACAATAACTGTACGTCAGACCTTAACTGAAGGCAACAAGGTAATGAAGGATATGTCAAGTTACGTCACTGCTTTTGTATTATCAGCCTGTTTTGGAATCCCCACCTCAGCACGAGTCTTAATCATTCAGGAGTGGGCTAGTTTATCTTTCATTCTATTTATTAATTTGTATTCATTTCGAACTTACTAGCAATAAATAAATAAATAAATAAATAAATAAATAAATAAATAAATAAATAAATAAATAAATAAATAAATAAATAAATAAATAAATAAATAAACAAACAAATAAATAAATGAACGAACGAACCAAGGAACTGACTGACTGACTGACTGACTGACTGACTGACTGACTGACTGACTGACTGACTGACTGACTGACTGACTGACTGACTGACTGACTGACCGACTGACCGACGGACCGACGGACCGACCGACAGACAGACAGACAGGAATGCTAGAAAACATGTTACCATAAAGATCTCGTGTCATGTCATGTCATGCTAAGTAACAAGTCAACTTACAGTCACGTTTTGTTTTTTTGGAATGAGACAGACAAGGACAAGTGTATACTTTAAAATTTGCCATGTGTGTTGGAAAATTTCGCCTCCCGACTTGTATTTTTAAATTTTAGTGTAATCAAAACAAGTTTTCAACGACCCTAAAAAGTTGCCCTGTTGCTCTCGAAAGTTCCAAAAGAAAAACAAGAGAAAATAATTTTGTGAAGCGCGAGGACCTGTGTGTCTGTCTGTCTGCTTGCCAACAATGGTGCAAGATTTTCAAATTAATTTTGGTTCCGATAAGTTGTTATGATATAGCTAAGTACAAATCTTTTTAATATTTCCATCTTTAACTCATCTTTATTTTTTCCCCTCTTGTTAACTTTAAGATTTGGTTTTAAAGGTTTTTAACTGTTTTCAATTGAGTAAGTCTATTTTTAGATTCTGATTTTCAGGCCTGAGTTCATTAGTTCGTAGCAAGTAGGTTTAGATTTTCAGGCCTGAGTTCAATAGTTTATAGCAAGTAGATTTTGTTTTTCAGATCCGAGTTCAATAGTTTGTAGAAAATAGATTTTGATTTTCAGACTTAAGTTCAATAGTTTGTAGCAAATAGATTTTGATTTTCAGGCCTGAGTTCAGTAGTTTGTAGCAAGTAGATTTTGATTTTCAGGCCTGAGTTCAATAGTTTGTAGCAAATAGTTTTTGATTTTCAGGCCTGAGTTCAATAGTTTGTAGCAAATAGGTTTAGATTTTCAGGCCCGAGTTCAATAGTTTGTATTAAGTAGATTTTGATTTTCAGACCTGAGTTCAATAGTTTGTAGCAAATAGATTTTGATTTTCTGATCTGAGTTCAAAAGTTTGTAGCAAGCAGATTTTGATTTTCGGGTCTGAGTTCAATAGTTTGTAGCAAATAGATTTTGATTTTCAGGCCTGAGTTCAATAGTTTGTAGCAAATAGATTTTGATTTTCAGGCCTGAGTTCAATAGTTTGTAGCAAGTAGATTTTGATTTTCAGACCTGAGTTCAATAGTTTGTAGCAAATAGATTTTTGATTTTCAGGCCTGAGTTCAGTAGTTTGTAGCAAGTAGATTTTAATTTTCAGACCTGAGTTCAATAGCTTGTAGCAAGTAGATTTTGATTTTCAGACCTCAGTTCAATAGTTTGTAGCAAGTAGATTTTGATTTTCAAACCTAAGTTCAATAGTTTGTAGCAAATAATTTTGATTTTCAGGCCTGAGTTCAGTAGTTTGTAGCAAGTAGATTTTGATTTTCAGACCTGAGATCAATAGTTTGTAGCAAATAGATTTTGATTTTCAGGCCTGAGTTCAATAGTTGGTAGCAAGTAGATTTTGATTTTCTGACCTGAGTTCAATAGTTTGTAGCAAGTAGGTTTAGATTTTCAGGCCCGAGTTCAATAGTTTGTAGCAAGTAGATTTTGAATTTCAGACCTGAGTTCAATATTTTGTAGCAAATATATTTTGATTTTCAGATCTGAGTTCAAAAGTTTGTAGCAAGCAGATTTTGATTTTCGGGTCTGAGTTCAATAATTTGTAGCAAATAGATTTTGATTTTCAGGCCTGAGTTCAATAGTTTGTAGCAAATAGATTTTGATTTTCAGGCCTGAGTTCAATAGTTTGCAGCAAGTAGATTTTGATTTTTAGACCTGAGTTCAATAGTTTGTAGCAAATAGATTTTGATTTTCAGGCCTGAGTTCAGTAGTTTGTAGCAAGTAGATTTTCATTTTCAGACCTGAGTTCAATAGTTTGTAGCAAATAGATTTTGATTTTCAGATCTGAGTTCAAACGTTTGTAGCAAGCAGATATTTATTTTCGGGTCTGAGTTCAATAGTTTGTAGCAAATAGATTTTGATATTCAGGCCTGAGTTCAATAGTTTGTAGCAAATAGATTTTGATTTTCAGGCCTGAGTTCAATAGTTTGTAGCAAATAGATTTTGATTTTCAGGCCTGAGTTCAGTAGTTTGTAGCAAGTAAATTTTCATTTTCAGACCTGGGTTCAATAGTTTGAAGCAAATAGATTTTGATTTTCAGACCTGAGTTGAATAGTTTGTGCCTAATAGATTTTGATTTTCAGGCCTGAGTTCAATAGTTTGTAGCAAGTAGATTTTGATTTTGAGACCTAAGTTCAATATTTTGTAGCAAATAAATTTTGATTTTCAGGCCTGAGTTCAATAGTTTGTAGCAAGTAGATTTTGATTTTCAGACCTGAGTTCAATAGTTTGTAGCAAATAGATTTTTGATTTTCAGGCCTGAGTTCAGTAGTTTGTAGCAAGTAGATTTTGATTTTCAGACCTGTGTTCAATAGTTTGTAGAAAGTATGTTTAGATTTTCAGGCCCGAGTTCAATAGTTTGTAGCAAGTAGATTTTGATTTTCAGACCTGTGTTCAATAGTTTGTAGAAAGTATTTTTAGATTTTCAGGCCCGAGTTCAATAGTTTGTAGCAAGTAGATTTTGATTTTCAGACCTGAGTTCAATAGTTTGTAGCAAATAGATTTTGATTTTCAGGCCTGAGTTCAGTAGTTTGTAGCAAGTAGGTTTAGATTTTCAGGCCCGAGTTCAGTAGTTTATAGCAAGTGGATTTTGATTTTCAGACCTGAGTTCAATAGTTTGTAGCAATTAGATTTTGATTTTCAGACCTAAATTCAATAGTTTGTAGCAAATAGATTTCGATTTTTAGGCCTGAGTTCAATAGTTTGCAGCTAATATATTTTGATTTTCAGACCTGAGTTAGCAAATAGATTTTGATTTTCAGATCTGATTTCAATAGTTTGTAGGAAGCAGATTTTGATTTTCATGTCTGAGTTCAGTAGTTTGTAGCAAATAGATTTTGATTTTCAGGCCTGAGTTCAATAGTTTGTAGCAAATAGATTTTGATTTTCAGGCCTGAGTTCAATAGTTTGTAGCAAGTAGATTTTGATTTTCACGCCTCAGTTCAATAGTTTGTAGCAAACAGTTTTTGATTTTCAGGCCTGAGTTCAATAGTTTGTAGCAAGTAGATTTTGATTTTCAGACCTGAGTTAAATAGTTTGTAGCAATTAGATTTTGATTTTCAGGCCAGAGTTCAATAGTTTGTAGCAAGTAGATTTTTATTTTCAGGTCTGAGTTCAATAGTTCGTAGCAAATAGATTTTGATTTTCAGACCTAAGTTCAATAGTTTGTAACAAATATATTTTGATTTTCAGGCCTGAGTTCAATAGTTTGTAGCAAGTAGATTTTGATTTTCAGACCTGAGTTCAATAGTTTGTAGCAAAGAGATTTTGATTTTCAGGCCTGAGTTCAATAGTTTGTAGCATGTAGATTTTGATTTTCAGACTTGAGTTCAATAGTTTGTAGCAAATAGATTTTGATTTTCAGACCTAAATTCAATAGTTTGTAGCAAGTAGATTTTGATTTTCAGACCTGAGTTCAATAGTTTGTAGCAAAGAGATTTTGATTTTCAGGCCTGAGTTCAATAGTTTGTAGCAAGTAGATTTTGATTTTCAGACCGGAGTTCAATAGTTTGTACCAAATAGATTTTGATTATCAGGTCTGAGTTCAATACTTTGTAGCAAATAGATTTTGATTTTCAGGCCTGAGTTCAATAGTTTGTAGCAAATATATTTTGATTTTCAGGCCTGAGTTCAATAGTTTGTAACTAGTAGATTTTGATTTTCAGGTCTGAGTTCAATAGTTTGTAGCAAATAATTTTGATTTTCGGGCCTGAGTTCAATAGTTTGTAGCAAGTAGATTTTGATTTTCAGACCTGCGTTCAATAGTCTGTAGCAAATATATTTTGATTTTCAGGTCTGAGTTCAATAGTTGTAGCAAATAGATTTTGATTTTCAGGCCTGAATTCAATAGTTTGTAGCAAATAGATTTTGATTTTCAGGCCTGAGTTCAATAGTTTGTAGCAAGTAGATTTTGATTTTCAGACCTAAGTTCAATAGTTTGTAACAAATATATTTTGATTTTCAGGCCTGAGTTCAATAGTTTGTAGCAAGTAGATTTTGATTTTCAGACCTGAGTTCAATAGTTTGTAGCAAAGAGATTTTGATTTTCAGGCCTGAGTTCAATAGTTTGTAGCATGTAGATTTTGATTTTCAGACTTGAGTTCAATAGTTTGTAGCAAATAGATTTTGATTTTCAGACCTAAATTCAATAGTTTGTAGCAAGTAGATTTTGATTTTCAGACCTGAGTTCAATAGTTTGTAGCAAAGAGATTTTGATTTTCAGGCCTGAGTTCAATAGTTTGTAGCAAGTAGATTTTGATTTTCAGACCGGAGTTCAATAGTTTGTACCAAATAGATTTTGATTATCAGGTCTGAGTTCAATACTTTGTAGCAAATAGATTTTGATTTTCAGGCCTGAGTTCAATAGTTTGTAGCAAATATATTTTGATTTTCAGGCCTGAGTTCAATAGTTTGTAACTAGTAGATTTTGATTTTCAGGTCTGAGTTCAATAGTTTGTAGCAAATAGATTTTGATTTTCATACCTGGGTTCAATAGTTTGTAGAAAATAGATTTTGATTTTCAGGCCTGAGTTCAACAGTTTGTAGCAAGTAGATTTTGATTTTCAGGTCTGAGTTCAATAGTTTCTAGCAAATAGATTTTGATTTTCAGTCCTGAGTTCAGTAGTTTGTAGCAAATAGATTTTGATTTTCAGGCCTGAGTTCAATAGTTTGTAGCAAGTAGATTTTGATTTTCAGACCTGAGTTCAATAGTTTGTAGCAATTAGATTTTGATTTTCAGGTCTGAGTTGAATAGTTTGTAGCAAATAGATTTTGATTTTCAGGCCTGAGTTCAATAGTTTGTAGCAAATAGATTTTGATTTTCAGGCCTGAGTGCAATAGTTTGTAGCAAATATATTTTGATTTTCAGGCCTGTGTTCAATAGTTTGTAGCAAGTAGATTTTGATTTTCAGCCCTGAGTTCAATAGTTTGTAGCAAACAGATTTTGATTTTCAGGCCTGAGTTCAATAGTTTGTAGCAAGTAAATTTTGATTTTCAGACCTGAGTTCAATAGTTTGTAGCAAATAGATTTTGATTTTCACGCTTGAGTTCAATAGTTTGTAGCAAGTAGATTTTGATTTTCAGACCTGAGTTCAATAGTTTGTAGCAAAGAGATTTTGCTTTTCAGGCCTGAGTTCAATAGTTTGTAGCATGTAGATTTTGATTTTCAGACCTGAGTTCAATAGTTTGTAACAAAGAGATTTTGATTTTCAGGCCTGAGTTCAATAGTTTGTAGCAAGTAGATTTTGATTTTCAGACGGGAGTTCAATAGTTTGTAGCAAATAGATTTTGATTATCAGGTCTGAGTTCAATAGTTTGTAGCAAGTAGATTTTGATTTTCAGACCGGAGTTCAATAGTTTGTAGCAAATAGATTTTGATTATCAGGTCTGAGTTCAATAGTTTGTAGCAAATAGATTTTGATTATCAGGTCTGAGTTGAATAGTTTGTAGCAAATAGATTTTGATTTTCAGACCTGAGTTCAATAGTTTGTAGCAAATAGATTTTGATTTTCACGCTTGAGTTCAATAGTTTGTAGCAAATAGATTTTGATTTTCAGACCTGAGTTCAATAGTTTGTAGCAAAGAGATTTTGATTTTCAGGCCTGAGTTCAATAGTTTGTAGCAAATAGATTTTGATTTTCAGGTCTGAGTTCAACAGTTTGTAGCAAATATATTTTGATTTTCAGGCCTGAGTTCAATAGTTTGTAGCAAGTAGATTTTGATTTTCAGACCTGAGTTCAATAGTTTGTAGCAAATATATTTTGATTTTCAGGCCTGAGTTCAATAGTTTGTAGCAAGTAGATTTTGATTTCAGACTTGAATTCAATAGTTTGTAGCAAATAGATTTTGATTTTCAGGCCTGAGTTCAATAGTTTGTAGCAAATAGATTTTGATTTTCAGGCCTGAGTTTAATGGTTGAATTATTGTCTGTTTTGTTTCCTACATTAATATATTTAATTTACGTTATTAAGCAGTGAAATAACATGTATTTAAAACTGAGCTACGTAAGCACGACTTCCTTTTGAAATATAATATGCATTTAAACTTTCATGTCTGGGTAGCAGGTTCATATCATAATGGTGAAAAGACATTAACTACAACGCGTTGTCCTAGGTCATGCACAGAGTTCCCAGGTTTGAGTCATTTGAATCTATGGATTTTTTATAAAAATCCCTAAGTTACAGTAGGTAATGCTTGTTCTAAAGTTAAGGCCATGCATTTTAGATACTGACATTAGAAAATGAGAAGGAAAGTATTATCTTACAACAAAAAACACAAAGTCTTCTCGTATGTCATCGAACTCAACTACTCTCTCCAAGTAAAGGCCGCGCCTTTGTTTCTTAAAGCAATATTCCAAATAAGTTGTTCACATCCGTATAGTTAGTAAGCCTATGGGCAACTGCTTCTTACATTTATCTCTGTGCTGATAAGAAGTTTCGACGTTAAATCATTAACAGTTCCATTGTTATAGGTTAACAACTGACAAAACTCCGATGTAGGAGGTTACTAAACCTTACAGCTGTGGGAGGCGGAGTCGGAGTTTTCCCTCCGTTAATCTGAACTATTGTTGACGCTACTGATTGACAAGTCATCTGATGCATCACTGCTATCAGTACGCGGTATTATTGGCTGACAATTAGGAAGGAGGAGGTGAATAGTACATTGTGCAACTCTTTAAGATTGGCGCATGCGCAGACCAACGGAGTTTTCTGAGTTGTTTCCCGACTTTCAAAGGCTAAGTCTGCTATAAATGCCTGATGAAAATATGGAGAACTTTTGCTATCGACATTTTTTGTAAGAAAATTTAAGTTAAAAGTTAGTAAAAAAATGTGTTAAGTAAGATTGAAACATGGGAGTTAACAAGAGAAAGAACGCCGCTGCCTTTAAGATGAGACAGTAGGCCAAAAATGAAGAAAAATATATTTTTTTGTTTTGTACGTATTTGAACTTTTCAAACATTTTTGCACATTTTGGTGTATAATTTAGCCATGTAACCCAATTATAAAATTAAAAGCGCGTTAATTAATTTTTTTATATTTAGTAACAGCTGTCATTTTTGGTATTACGAGCCACTTCACAAAAATTGTGATATCTCTGGAACTTTTGCACTTAGATAGTTGTGGTCTGTTTTATTTTCTAGCATTTCTTCTGGTTTATGTGTTGGTAGACGTGCCGCAGCGTATTTCGATAGTCGTATATTTGTTACCGCGCCTTTAGAACTGTCAGATAGTAAATCTATAAAAAAAAAAAACCTCTGGAAAACTAACAAAGTTATTTAGTAACAGCTGTGATTTTTGGTATTACGAGCCATTTCACAAAAATTGTGATATCTCTGGAACTTTTGCGCTTAGATAGTTGAGTCATGTCTTATTTTCTAGCATTTCTTCTGGTTTATGTGTTGGTAGACGTGCCGCAGCGTATTTCGATAGTCGTATATTTGTTACCGCCCCTTTAGAACTGTCAGATAGTAAATCTATAAAAAAAAAAAACTCTGGAAAACTAACAAAGTTATTGATGAACTCCAGGAATACTACGGAAATGCCATTAGGAATAATACAGACAGCTTAGAGGCAATGAAAAGAGCTGTGTGAGCCACTTACTACCATAGAATTTCAATAGACGAGAAGCCATGTCACTATCTTTGTCCACCTCCACCTGACACATGGTAGAAATATAGACAAGCCGAGGAAGCTGGCACCCACAAGTTCACCTCACAAACACTCCATTTCTGAAGTTTTTGCGTAAGAAATAAAACCTGTATATAGAGATCTGGCCAAACCTGGCCTTTTAGAACAGCGATGGGCGTTTGAGTGCATTTGCCCTCCGTGCGCACGGGGTATTCAAAGTGCGAGCGCTGCAGCACGCTGTAGTGTGCCAGCAGCTGTAACAGTTCTTACAGCTTTTAAATGAGCTAAATTTAGGACTTCAGGGAAAGGAATTCTTAATACACAATTTGCTGATAGAATTGCAGCTCTTAAGGAGAAATTGCTGTTATGGATACGTCAAATGCAAAAGGGCAAAATATATCATTTCCCATCCTTATCTAAGCGCACAGAATTTTGAACAATGAAAATTTCGAAATGTCCGCATGTATTCTATCCGGTCTATTAGAGGAATTTACATCAAGGTTCCACGATTTAGATTGCCTGGAAATGGATTTGCGTATTTTGTCTACATGTTCCGACTCCAACTGATTAAATTATTGATAACGTTCCCCCTTCATTATAGTGTGAATTGATTGACCTGCGATGTGATCGAGAGATGCGAGCGAAATATGATTCAAGGTCGAGTCTTATGCAGTTTTATGACGAATTCCCAAGAGGACGCTTTCCCAATCTGCATAAGCTGTGTGAGAAAGTTTTGTGTTTATTTGGTTCCACTTATAGGCCTAGATGTGAACAGTCATTTTCTATTACGAAAATAAACAAATCTCAAACAAGAAATGATGGGATTTTAACGGCAGTTCTTCGCATAGCTTGTGCTAATACAGTTTCTCCAAATCTTGAGAAATTGAGTAATATGAATTAATATGCAACAGGTATGTTTTGTTTTCTGTTTAAGGAAGTGTTTCATTACTTTGTGTTCTTATTTAGTTTGGTAGAAAGAATAACATTTTCTTTTGAAACATACAGTACGTACCGCAACTTGAATAAACCGGTTATCGTGCACTCTGGAAGCACACTTCTCTCGTAGTACACCGTGCAAGCACAGAGTGCATAATTCTGCCCAACCCTGTTTTAGAAAATGTCTACATGGCAAGACTCAGAATGTGAACGAAGCATTCAATAACACAGTCTGGTCTCGTTTGCCAAAAAATGTATTTGTTGACTATAAGATCCTACAACTCGGAGTGAGTGATGCTGTTATCACATGCAACGATGACAATATTTCCAGAATAAAAGTGCTAAAACAGGTGTAAAGACAGGAAGAAATACTGTTACCATTCTGCAGTAACTTGGCACGCTACGTGTATCGAAAGTAGAGTACTTAGCACAACAGATGTTCAAAGAGGCTAGGAAGAAGGAAAGAAGAAAACGTCTATGTCTAGAAGATGAAGAAAGCTCAGACTATGTGCAGGGTGCTTTTGATCATCATTCATACAAAAAATTTAAGTTAGAATAATAATTTACATAGGTTGGATAAAATGTAATGACAACACTGCTGTCACGTGACGATGGTGCGTTCGAGAGTTGCCAGCTGTATGGACATGAACAAGGATTGTTAGATGCGTTAGTGTAGCCAGCGGTGACAGTTGCTAGAAATTGGAACTCGCTTCCGAGTGATATAAGGGGTTGTTGGACAATAGCTTCATTTAGGTCAAAATTACATAAATTCTTACTTAACAGATGAATTGCTGATTAATATTTGTTACTTATAATGAAACTAACATCTGTCCATTCTTATTATTATTATCTTTAATTTCTCTAAATAGATTTACAAAACCTCTAATGACAATTACATTAATATTCTCATTATAGAAATAGAAATATATATATTCTCCCTGTAACATAGTCCTAGTAAGCTTATATTAAATTAATTTTCATCATTTTACTAGCTATCTCAAATATTAAATTAATTATAATTCATTGAATTAAATTAGCTCATAAATTAAGTTACTACTTTACCTTATAGATTTATCTAAATTTAAATAAATGTGTAGTGAAGATTATTGCTGGAGAACCTTTTAAGTGTAATGAAAATATTTGTAATTTAAATTTATATATTGTATTGATTAAGGCTGGTTGAGTGGAAGAGAAGGCCTTATGGCCTTAACTCTGCCAGCGAAAATAAAACATTATTATTATTATTATTATTATTATTATTATTATTACTCTGTCAATCTACTGCAGTGTGTAGAACGTTGACTTTAATAGGGATAGTGCGAGCTCCCTAAGATCATGTTTACAAAACTAGAGCAACGTTCCTGGATCAAAATTGAAGTGGCACTAGGTCGTAGTGCACAAGAATGTTTTCAGGGACTGCGTGAAGCATGTGGCGATGCAGCGTTGCCATATCGCACAATTGCACGATGGGTTAAAGCGTTTCGGGAAGGTCTTGTTGGAAGTGCTGTGAAGGTGATGTTCATTGTGGCGTATGACATTGATGGGGCAATACTGCACCACGCTGTACCTCCAAGGCAGACGGTAAACGCGGACTACTACTGCAGGTTCCTGCAGCACCACCTTCGTCCAGCCCTCAGGAGAAAAAGACGACACTTGGGGGTACAGACCACCATCATTCTTCATGATAATGCAAAGAGTCATACCGCTGCTGCTGTCAAGGACATCTTGCGTCGCTGGCAATGGGAGATTCTGGAACATCCTCCGTACTCACCCGATATGATCCATGCGATTACGGTCTCTTCACCAAAGTGAAAGAACCACTGCGAGGGACCCGGTACAATACCAGAGATGAACTTATCCGTGCTTTAGGGCGGTCAATACGGAACATCATCAAAGATGGACGCGCTGATGGTGTACGACGCCTTCCAAACATTTGGCAAAAGGTAATAAATAAGGGGGGCGACTATATAGAAGGTACGTAAATGTTGTACCCCTGTGAATAAAGCTATGTCAGAAATATCGAACTGTTTCCATTACTTTTTATCCAACCCAAGTATGTTGAAAAATTTTGAAGCTCTTTTTCTCAGATATGAAATTTTCGAAATATTTACCCCATTTTCTCAGAAACTATTTAGAGATGTTTTCATGAAACTTTCACAGATTGTCAAGCTTATTGTGCTGAATCTGTGGATGTACAAACGTAATATTTCATTGTGTAGTTCCTTTGTAATCACAGTTTTTACATTGAAAGTTCAGAAAAAAATAATGAATTGGGGAAAATGTTATATACACATTCAGACTACAAATAGAAACCACATAATATATCAGTGACCCCTACAAGGTTCACATAAAACACTGTGAAGAATTCATGTGTGTACATTCAACAGTTCCTGAAAAGAATGGGTTATCAATTTATATGTTTTAACATTTTAGTGGGATACGGATTACCGCCTCACCTTAAACAATGTTAATTCATGTAAATTTATTTACGTTACTTGACAGGACTTTGCACTTAATAAATATCTGATAAAATACTGGACACTTTTACTAATCGATGTTTTTTGTAAGGAAGTTTAAATTAAAAGTTAGCGATAATGTATTAAGTGGCTCTGAAACTTGGCAGTTAACAAAAGCAACAACGCTGTTGCTTTTGAACAATATTTATTCATGTGAATTTATTTATGTCACTTGAAATGACTTTGCCATTATTTTTTTGTCCGACAGTACCATTCAAGTTAAATTAAATGAGATGTAAATTCATAAAGTTAAGAAATACTCTCTTGAAAATTTTAAGAAAAATGACAGTATGTTCTTTCTGTGGACCCTTCTTAATGCTAGGTAACTTTCGGCACTGGACCCTGGACTCATTTCGCTGGCATTATCACCTTCATCCAATGTTGAATCCAGTCACTTTGCTTCGGGGAGGGGGGAACGATTCTCCAGGAGGGATTGAAATTGTAAAAACATTTATTGCCGGGACTATTTATTTCAGAGTTATTTTATGTATATTTAAAATTTTGTATTGTGAGATACTATTTATATAACAATTTTTGTATGTTAAGGTTCGCGTATTTCTCTTTTGTTTACTATAAAAGGTTTTTGTGCTAGATCGTGCGTATTTGCTTGTTTTCCGCAAAGAACCAATACGCGGTAAGTGTGAAATACCACATTCCGTATTCCCAACGTAACACACATAACAATTTCCCTCTTCTTACCGCTTAAGCGCGACATTCATTTTACTGCTTTAGGCTTTTAGCATATTATTTTTAGAGACGTTTAACATAGTAATAATTATAAATTGGAAACTTACCACTGCAATTTCACCTAAATTGCAATGTTAATTATTGTTTTTAAATATTTGCAAAAATTAAGTAAAGTCTACTACTCCACGAAACTTATTGCATTCCTGATACAAGTAACATTAAGGAAGCCGTGAAAAAATCAACGAGATTCCAGATGCCGATGTTATTACTGCAATATGTTATGTAAATAATATTGTTAAAATATTAAAATGAAAAATAAATCATTATATAACCTTACCGTTTGTTTTAAGTTCGCATTTATAGACTGGGGGAAAAAAAAGACAGACGTATATCATGGCCTGCTGGAGTATAGTAAACACAGAAAACGTGAAGAAAGATATTTTGGTGTTCCGAAGTTGGCGTCATTAAACAGAAACCAACATGGAGATTTCATTGCAACTAATTAGAAATTCGTCTTTCAGGTATGTAATAAACGATCTTCGGACAAAATAATGTACGATACACGAGCGGTATGTTTGTTTTCATGTTCTCGAAAATTAAAAACGTTCAACTACGTTTCGCTTTTTCAATCTTTTCCTCGACCATGAAAACGTCAACATACCGCTCTTGTAACGTATATTACTATTAAGCAATATTTTAGGACTCTGAAATAAAAAGTTCCAATGAGTACACAAAAATTCAAGCAAATAATAATGAATTTGAAGCTTGTACTTTACCTTTACAAGATTTTTGCTTGGCATACAACTCCATCACTTCCTCGATGAAATTGGTAGTAATTCCTCTGGTTCTTCAACACAAATTTTCATATAGGCCTGTGCATTAAGTCCCTCTTGTTCTATCCTATTCGATTTCGGAGTCTTGTGCAAATGCGATTCATTGTGCTGATTGATCGTTGTGCTGTGGCTGTAGAAACTGGCAAGCACCGCAAACGAATACAAAGTTCTTTTAGATATTCGTACTCAACGTTAGACCGAAAAATATAAGATACGAGGTTATACTCGTTGCCTCGATTGTCTTCATAATAAAGCCAGTCACATTTTGCTTCCAATTTCTTGTTGTATTTCACATTTACCGATTTTCTTTTTTCCGAGAAATACACTTCTGCTTTTTCCCTGACCTGACATAGCACATGCAATCTTTACTTGCTCTCGTTGTTCAACTGTTAATGATAGAAGTCCGTAGAATCACTGTTACAATAGTAATATGCGTTACAAGAGCGGTATGTTGAAGTTTTCATGATCGAGGAAAAGTTTGAAAAAGCGAAACGTAGTTGAGCTTTTTTAATTTCTGAGAATTGAAAGAAAACATACCGCTCGTGTATCGTACATTATTTTGTGCGAAGATCGTTTATTACATACCTGAAAGAGGAATTTCTAATTAGTTGCAATGAAATCTCCATCTTGGTTTCTGTTCAATGACGGCAAATTTGCAAAACAAAAATATCTATCTTCAACATTGTTGCTTTAAAATATTTTCTGTGTTTACTATACTCCAGCAGGCCGTGATATACGTCTGTCTTTTTTTCCCCCAGTCCATAAATGCGAACTTAAAACAAACGGTAAGGTTATGTAATGATTTATTTTTCATTTTAATATTTTAACAATATTATTTATATAACATATTACAGTAATAACATCGGCATCTGGAATCTTGTTGATTTTTTACGGCTTCCTTAATGTTACTTGCATAACGAATGCAGTAACTTTAGTGGAGTTGTAGAGTTTACTTAATTTTTGCAAATATTTAAAAACAATAATTAACAGTGCAATTTAGGTGAAATTGCAGTGGTAAGTTTCCAATTTATAATTATTACTATATTGAACGTCTCCAAAAATAATATGTTAAAAGTCTAAAGCAGTAAAATCAATATGTCACTTAAGCGGTAAGAAGAGGGAAATTGTTATGTGTGTTAGGTTGGGAATACTGAATGTGGAATTTTAGACTTACCGCGGATTGGTTTTGTGCGGAAACCAAGCAAATACGCACGATCTCGCACAAAATATTATAAACACACAACATGTCGATTGTTGTTGCATTCTTAAAATGACACCGATAAATCAGAATTGCCACAATAGTTATTTTATAACTAAATCTAGTGGAAAATTTAAAAACCGAATTAGATTGGAGGCATCATTGACTTTTGGTAGGAATACAATAAATAGAGCCAGGGTGGAAATTCAACACTGCCTTCATTTCATTCAGACGCTAGATAGCCATCGCAGTTGATAAAGCGTCGTTAAATAAACCAATTAAAACCATTCAGACATACTTCATTCATGGTCTGTGGGTAAACTTCGGGGCTTCTACCGCGTTGTTTTGGTGTTGGTGGCTGACGTTTCGACCGCTGTGTTGTGGTCATCTTCAGAGCAGTTGGACCACAACAGAGCGGTCGAAATGTCAGCCACCAACACCTAGACAACGCGGTAGAAGCCCCGAAGCTTATCCACAGACCATGTACACCAGCCGCAGAAGCCTACGCGAACACTATGCTTCATTCATGTTTGCTAATTTCAAAATCAAACATTTGCGAACATTTATAGAATGAAAAGAATAATTTCAACATTAATCAATGAAGTAAACGTTAGTTAGAGAAATGATTGATTTTTACATTATGAAATGAAGTTTTATTAAAATACAAGATATTTGTGCGTCCCTACCAAAATTACGGGGACGTTGGACACCTAGGGCAAAAAAAGGGGGATTGTCTCGTTTTTAAGGGACATATGGTAAGCTTATCAAGGACTAAAGTGACCATAGGTAGCATCCTCTCTGTCCCTTCTCACACTTATATGTAAATACTAGGCATATTTTTCGCAGTTCTTTTAACAAGATCGTGAAATACGCTTGAAAACGTTTCACGTATTTTCATTCTTATAGTTATTTATTTTTGCTGAGATAAGCTTATGGCGTATTTCTGAGCAGGATAATACATAAAGGAATCATAATGAAAAGTTTATTCGACATTTGTTTACACTAACCGTTACATAACGTAAGGTTGTCCCCGAATTGATAATTGAGTGGTTGGTTGGAAATGCACGTTATTTTCCCCAAGAAAGGACAGCGTGCTTGACGCAAATTGTTGACAGACAAGTCTTTGCAGTTTATTGCGCAACATTTTAAGAATATCTGCACTAGTAATGACGTAATAACTCATTCTCATATCAATCTTATGATAAAGGTCAGTTTGTAATGTTGGTATTTAAGAACGCTTCAGCACTTATTAGGTGTGACATTCTCAACCAAACAAATTAATTTTACACTGCATTCTTCATACCAGGGACCTGTTTCATAAACACAGTAGTAATATTATAATATTAAGTAATATTATTACAGTCATGAAAATAATTTTATTAACTGACTAAATTCTATTTCATAAACGTTTTGCACAACTCATAAAATACGTACAGTAATATTATTAATTTATTACTGAGCGTATTCTACTGTATATGAGATTAAGTCGTGTATGGTCATGCGTGGTAAACATTGGTTATAGTGTGTTTATATCGTTTGCTTCTTCTTCTTCTTCTTCCCTTCAAGTATTAGGCCAAATAGCCTGTTACGATCTCACAGTTGAATTTTCAATCCAGCGCTTCTTTGGACGACCGAGAGATCTCTTCCCGTTTGGACGATAGTGGAGCATGACTTTTGGGATTCTATCTCTACGCATGCGATGCAGATGATTTATCCAGTTGTTGTGATAATGTTTTACGTGATTAATTACAGGTTCTAGTTGTAATTCTTCCATTACATCTTCATTGCGTTTGTGATCCCATTTCGTATATCCCGCTGTATATCTCATAAATTTCATTTCACTAGCCGTTATTCTGCTTTCGTCTTTCTTCCTCAATGTCCATGTCTCACTGCCGTAACAAAGTACAGGTCTCGCCAAGGTCTTGTAAAGGCGAATTCGAGTATGCCTTTGTACTAGGGAAGGTTACATAATGGTGTTAATTATTCCCATTGTTTTGGTGTATTTAGAAATTTTCTATGAAATGTCTACTTTATCGAAAAAAGATCATGTGTATCCGAGATATGTTTGCAGCCATCATAAATAAATGATTTGAGGTTAAGGTTGGCAAATACTGTATAACCAAGTATTGGTCTACAGCTTTTTATATTACCCTCTCTGTTAACAGTTACAAATTGAATAATAGTACATTATGCAACGAGCCTATAATGATAGTAATTAAGAAGCGAGTATGGATGTTTATGAAACGAGCGCAAGCGAGTTTCATAATTTTCATACGAGCTTTTTAATTACCATTATAGGCGAGTTTCATACGACTTTTTATGCTCGACCATATTTCTTACTTCAAATTACCGGTATTCAGATGTATACATTTTATTTGTATCTGACAAGATCGGAAGTGACCTTGTTCTAGGTCGCGAATTGTGAGATGTGCGCAGACGCGAAAGTATTGATTTTTTCCGAGGAACAATAATGTCATTGACCTTGTGTAATCCCGTTAAACTTAGTATAACCTTGATTATTGAATTCGACATTGAAAAACGAGATGACAAATTGAATTTATTTGAATATTATTTACAATTAACGCTAATTATTATAGTAACAGAACATAACCTTCTGCGACAGTATTGGATTTCCAGCCTCCGTGACTTTTGGCTAATTCTCTTTCGATTGCATATCCGAGAATAATCGATACTTGCGGTTTTATAACGGTACAAAGCTGACTTATTATTGGCTGTACACCTGTAAGCTGAGTTGTCATTGGCTGAAAACACTGTACTTTAATGAGTAGGTGTACTTTAATGACATACATTAAAGGACTCCTACCAGGTGTATAATTACTACATTTCGGCATGGTAGAGCATAAAATGGGTTTCGATGTAGGCCTACTGTGTTTAATAGCAACAACAGAGTAAATCGTAATATGTATAAAATGTTTCGGAGACAATTTATTTCAGATAGGATTGTATATCATTGCAACTCGAAGTTATTCTTTCTACTATATGTTACAATTTAAAAGGAAAATTTGACAAATATAAAATACTATGAACGGACATTTGCCATTCCTAATGACCAAAGCTCGGAACTTGGGGACTTGTGTCTTTGCACTTGGCTAAGCGACGGACTTCAATGTCAACAAACTCCCGCTTCCAGCACGGAGGTACTGTCAGGTCTGCTATAAAAGTGGTTTCTGGCTGAAGCAACATATTGATAGTATTGTGGTAGGTTGAAACACGTAATTTTATAGCATATAATAAAAATAAACATCAGCAATATATCAAATTTACTGTACTGCTCTGTACATTATATTACAGAGTATGACTACTTACATTCGAAGATTTTCGAACCCATAACTTTTTCGTCAGTGAGTTAAACATGATTTGAAACGAGAAAAACTTATTTCCACGTGACATGAAATGATGGGAGCAAACTTAAAATAAATGTTTTAACTCTCACTGTTTTGTTCGATTTTCAGCAGTTGCTAGCTGATTTCCTATCTGAGAAAGATAAGTATATCCTAATTTTTTCTCGAAAATAGTTTTCAATTTGTGTGTCGCTACTAAGGCAGATCCCTCTACGTCTTGATCCATGGCTATGGACAAATTTTGCACCAATTTAAGGGACTGCAATGTCTTTCAATGAATGCCGTTTCCAGCCTTTAGTTTGTGTGTGGCACAGCTTACAAAGTATAAACTCTCCATTCATAGAAAATAATGTAGCCATCTCCTCCGAATTTCTCCACGAAATTCTGTACCTAAAATTTAAAAAAATGTATTTTCAAACTTCTATAATACCCATTCGAATAACACGTATTTTCTAATTCCTCTAACAGCCCGTTTATTTGTAATTCTCTGATTGTCATTGGCTTCAACATGACACAGTTTCCTCGTGCGTAGATGTGACCACTTTCTTAGTACATACGACTGTCCTTGAGGGCTTACAGCGTGAGCTTTGTATACGTTGTACCTGTAACATTACCATGCACACGACACACAAGTCCCCAAGTTCCGAGCTTTGCTAATGACGTGTCTGCTGGTGCAAAGTTCGAAATCCTAAAATCGGTGTATCAGTCACAGAAGTGTACGCAAGTGCTTATATAAAAAAGTACTCCGAAGTATAACGGAACTTGGAATTGCGATAAGACGCTTTGCAAGGACTGCTAAACCTGTTGTGTAACTGTCCCAAGGCTGCTACAACATTGTCATCAAAAGCTTTCACTGTTTCACTTTCTGATATGGTAGGCCTACTTCTTTAGTTAATGAGGTTGCTAGTTTTACACACACGCAAACCCTTTCCAGTTATTCTTCTTTCTAATTAGCAGTGGCGTAGCATAAAATTTTGAGCAGGGGAAGCTAACTCAAGTTGTCTTTCATGCAATATGAGAAAACGTATTACAAAAATACAGTCTTAAAATAAATAGTAGTCAATTTCAAGTCAGCAGTCGAAGATTGGTTGGAACATCTTAAGTAACACCAATAAGGCATGACCCCAAATGAAACGTAGTAAAATATGATTTCACGGTTTACACATATCTCTAACAAATAGACACGTATAAGTATAACATTAGCTCACTCCCTGTCATACTTAGAGGAATCACAATATTAGTATCATTACGTAAGTACGCGTCTGTCTTTTGGTTGTTTCCTTCATTGACAGCAAGGGAGTCGGTCATTTGTTTTTAAATCACACTTTTGTTCATAAGTTAGTCTTGATAATACAATTATCCTAAAAAATTCAAGTAAATTAGTGTCAAGAACTGTTATTTCGCTCATTATTTATTATATCAGCCACAATGCACACTAACACTTCAACTGAACACAACTGACGAAAAGGGATAACTCGGAAACTACGGTACTTATTTTAAATGTTAAAGCTAGCTTCTTGAAAGCCTTGCGACTAGGGTAGTTTAGTTAGAAAGGGATGTAAAATCTGCGGGGTGGATTACACAGAAAAAACCTGTCTGCTTGGAAGCTGGTATGTGCAGGCTTCTTGTTTACTGCTGCATCACAAATCATCCTGAGCTGCCGCATCACAATATTTAACGCATAAATATAAACTCTATTAAAATTAATAAATAATTTTCTTCATAAAATGCAGGTTTATTATGAAATTATTATTAACTGGGGAAGCTAAGCTTTTTAGCTTACATTGACGCTACGCCACTGCTAATTAGATAAAAAAAAAATCAGTCCATTTTTTTTTTTTTTTTCTAATTTTAAGCATAATAGATACTGTAGTAGATTTGAATTTCAACTTGGTCTATCTACATTGGCGCATGTGACAGTCATTTGTAAGTACGAAGAGATGGTAATTCATTTTGTCCACATCTGTGGAGTAATGGTCAGCGCGTCTGGCCGCGAAACCAGGTGGCCCGGGTTCGAATCCCGGTCGGGGCAAGTTACCTGGATGAAGGTTTTTTCCGGGGTTTTCCCTCAACCCAACACTAGCAAATGCTGGGTAACTTTCGGTGCTGAACCCTGGACTCATTTCACCGGCATTATCATCTTCATTTTATTCAGAAGCTAAATAACCTAAATGTTGATACAGCGTCGTAAAATAATTCATTTTGTCTCTAATACTTTTTAAAATGAGGAAAAGAAGTGAAAAGAGTTTGAAGAGGCATAATTATTTGAATCAGAATTATTCATTTCAAATGTTTCCGCTGTTGTATCTTCAAAATCTAACCCTACACTGCATTTACCTTTTACCAATTATGAAATTATTGGTTAAAATACACTCATGGAACTAACGCTAATAATATTAATCAATTTTATTACTTTTGCTGCTTTATGAAACACTTTACTAATATTATTATTTATTATAGTAATATTATGAGCGTTTACAATAATAAATAATACATTAACTAATAATTTTATGGTCCACACCTGTGGAGTAACGGTCAGCGCGTCTGGCCGCGAAACCAGGTGGCCCGGGTTCGAATCCCGGTCGGGGCAAGTTACCTGGTTGAGGTTTTTTCCGGGGTTTTCCCTCAACTCAACACGAGCAAATGCTGGGTAACTTTCGGTGCTGAACCCTGGACTCATTTCACCGGCATTATCATCTTCATTTTATTCAGACGCTAAATAACCTAGTTGTTGATACAGCGTCATAAAATAACCCAATAAAATAAAAAAAAATAATTCATTTTGTCTCTAATACTTTTTAAAATGAGGAAATGAAGTGAAAAGAGTTTGAAGAGGCATCATTATTTGAATCAGAATTATTGATTTCAAATGTTTTCGCTGTTATCTTCAAAATCTAACCCTACACTGCATTTACCTTTTACCAATTATGAAATTAGTGGTTAAAATACACTCATGGAACTAACGCTAATAATATTAATTAATTGTATTATTTATTTTACTAATATTATGAGCGTTTACAATAATAAATAATTCAATAACTAATAACTTTATGTTTCACACCTGTGGTCAGCGCGTCTGGCCGCGACACCAGGTGGCTCGGGTTCGAATCCCGGTCGGGGAAAGTTACCTGGTTGAGGTTTTTTCCGGGGTTTTCCCTCAACCCAATACGAGCAAATGATGGGTAACTTTCGGTGCTGGCCCCCGGACTCATTTCACCAGCATTATCACCTTCATTTCACACAGACGCTAAATAACTTAGATGTTGACAGAGCGTCGTAAAATAACCCAATAAAATAAAAAAAAAATTATGAAACAGAGTAATAATATTACTTAATTTTGTTAGCATTTTACTAATAATATTAATTTATTACTTTTGTGAAACGTACTTTTACGTCCATCAACTCTGCGGCTGCCACTTCTGTCTTTTTTTTTTATTATTGTGTATACAGTTCCAGCTTAGTTGATATAGGCCTAATGTAAGTCATAAATATATCCCCAGCGACCAATTTTCATGTTAAAAAATGTACACCGAGCACTGAACATGTGGGGTTATGTGAATATAACAAAGTCACCGGCGTAACTCAAGCGGTAGCTCGTTTCCATGCTGATCCGGAGTTGCACTCGAGGCTGGGTTCCATTCTCGTATGGTCTGATTACCTGGTTAGATTTTTTCCGAGATTTTCCCCAGTCGTAGATGAGGCGAATTCAGATAATCTATGGTAAATCCTCGGCCTCATCTCGACAAATACTGTCTTGCTATCACCAATTCTATCGACACTAAATAATAATAATAATAATAATAATAATAATAATAATAATAATAATAATAATAATAGTAATAATAATAATAATAATAATAATTTATTGCCAGAACAAGGTTACATATTTCTTTTTTATATAAAAACACTCTAGCACCCCCAGAAAGAATAAGTTACATACTCGTGCTCAAGGGGCATTCCACATAATGTTAATATATATTTTATGCTCGACCATGCCGAAATGTAGTAATTATAATGCATGTCATTAAAGTACACCTACTCATTAAAGTATAGGTGGCTTCAGCCAATGACAACTCAGCTTACAGGTGTTCAGCCAATAACAAGTCAGCTTTGTACCGTTATAAAACCGCAAGTATCGATTATTCTCGGATATGCAATCGAAAGAGAATTAGCGAAAAGTCACGGAGGCTGGAAATCCAATACTGTCGCAGAAGGTTATGTTCTGTTACTATAATAATTAGCGTTAATTGTAAATAATATTCAAATAAATTCAATTTGCCATCTCGTTTTTCAATGTCGAAATCAATAATCAAGGTTATACCAAGTTTAACGGGATTACATCAAGGTCAATGACATTATTCTTCCTCGGAAAAAAGCAATACTTTCGCGTCTGCGCACATCTCACAATTCACGACCTAGAACAAGGTCACTTCCGATCTTGTCAGATACAAATAAAAGTATACATCTGAATAATTTCAAGTTAGAAATATGGTCGAGCATAAAAGTCGTATGAAACTCGCCTATAATGGTAATTAAGAAGCTCGTATGAAAATTATGAAACTCGCTTGCGCTCGTTTCATAAACATCCATACTCGCTTCTTAATTGCTATCATTATAGGCTCGTTGCATAATGTACTATTGAGTCACAAAGTAAAAAAAAGGAGGAAGAAGAAGAAGAAACACAGACATCACAATAATTGAACTTTAAATTTTCTCTCTAATCAGCAATTTTTTAAATAATTTTTTGAAATAAGGAGCATTAGCAAATTGTATGTTTGGGAATTTACCTATTATCATGTTATAAATCCTTGGACCGAAGTTGCTACTGTGATTATATGCTACAGTTGTGGTACATTTAGGTTCTATCAAGCAAATGTTGTCTGATCTTTTGATTTTATATATGTTATGTGAATAAGAATTAAATATATTTACGGTTTTTTGTACGAAATTCAATAATACATTTTTATAAATTTGATGGAAGTCAAATACTTTAAATTTTGAATACAACAATTCTGAAGGATAATCAAGAGGAGAATCAATTAAGACATATTTTTATTATTGTTTTCTGTAGCAGAGTTATTGGCATGAGGGAGGTGCTATATGCACTAGCCCATCCTATAATGCCGTATTGTAATATAGCCTGTATTAATGCGAGGTAAATCAGTCGTAAAGTATGGACAGTCAACTAATTTACTAATTTCGTAGGATGACAAAATAGTGAATAATTTTCCTTAATGCGTTGCACAGCAAAAGAACATGTTTATCTCAACATAAGACTTAAATGTTTGTTACGAGCATCGTTAAATAACCAAGTAAAAATATATAAGGTAGGTATCTCTAAGTTCGCCACTCGTCATTTTCATTAAGATACGATATTTGGCCAAAAGTTGGCAGCAGTAAATTGATACATGATGCGTTGGGATTTCGTTGAATACCCAAGGTGCATTACCAGTATCTCTTGATATGAGATAGTCGCCATATTATGTTAACTGTGGTTGCCGGTATAAGATTTGCTCCGTAAGCATCCGTTTCATCCAATGGAATAAGTAATGAATTTAAAGAGTTTAATATATCATTTTAAAACCTATTTTGTGTAATTTCTGGGTGCAGTTTTAGAATTAAATTTATTATAGTGATGTCCTACTTTATGACATTATTATTAAATGATGGAGTTGTTCTTAAGTTCGCCACTGCAGCTTCTTCCATGGCCAACTTAGAATCATTCGTTGCTGCCTCTCTGAGATCGATTTAAACAGTTGACGGTTTAAATAACGGAATACATTTTAACTTTAGTATTTAAGTTAGTGATATTTTAGATATTTTATAGGTGAAGGAATACTAAAATTATTAATCCTGTGATAATTTATTAATGATAAAATTTTGTTTTTCCTACTATAACCATTTTTCTGCATTAAAATATATTACATCTGTACCCTGATGATATTAAAATATTATTTGAATACAACAGGCGCACAAGTGGCGAAATTAGAGAACACATGCGTTCTAACTTTGCCAGTTGCATCCCTCTGTCTCTTTTGATTTTGTACGAGAAGAAGTGCCTTATTCGTTACAATTTTTTAAATTTAAAATGCTCTTTAGTATGAATATTGCAACGCAATTATTTATACTTTCGAAATATGACTTCATCATCAATTTAAAAATAAATTTGCTTAAGGTGGCGAGCTTAGGGAGGCTTAACTTATTACAACCATAAGAAATACATAATTTGAGAAAAATTGTGTCTTGTAAGGTTCCTGCAATTCGGGTTTGAATTGTACCGGATTCACTGTTTGAGGCGAAGTAGACGTCTGCGGTAAAAGCTACGTCTCGCCGTTCTACAATCACAGAATCCACGGAGCTCGCTAGGCCCGCCGCTCTCTTGCGCTCTCTGCCGTCTCTTGTACTCCGCAGCGGTGGTCTTGGGCTTGTTTGTTTTGTCTTGGGATGTCATTTTCTCCTGTTGTATACTCGTCTCCTACTCTAATACCACAGTCTAGTATATACAGTCACGAAGCTTGTGTTGTTGAGGTTGCTGGGAACAATAGACTGTGCAGGTATTCTTTCGCATTGTCTGTAATGAGGCGACAGTAGCGATCCTAGTGGTTAGCAACTATCTGTGGATGCATATTTATTACATATTGAGCTTCGTGACTATATACGAGTACTAGACTGTGCTAATACTACTACAGGATCGGGAATTGAATTCATATGAGGCTTATAATACTGATATTTTATTATATATCTGCCTCTATGCAACGTCAGAGTTTGCAGTAAGGGGGAAGAGGAATAGCAAAAGTTTGTACTACTCTGTGAGAAAAAAATATGTCTAAACTCTGACCTTACGCTCAGGAAAACTGTGACCAGAACATTGGAGTGACCTCAACCAGTTATATTTTGTTTTGTCTTTTACTAGCCTAGCGTCCATTTGAAATTCAACGGTCAGTTACCGGCAAACGTCTGTGTTATATTGTGTAGTTTTTCTTTTTCACTCCTCTTTTTAGGTTTTTTTTTGTAAAAAAATAGATATCCATCCCATACACAGACAAAAAGCTTATCTTCAACGACTGATTGCTTTGCTACTGCACATCGAGTTTTGAAGCATCAAGTTATTCCAAGTAATACTAATATACGTTACAAGAGTGGTATGTTGATGTTTTCATGTTCGAGGAAAAGATTGAAAAAGCGAAACGTAGTTAAGCTTTTTTAATTTCCGAGAACATGAAAACAAACATACCGCTCGTGTATCGTACATTATTTTGTGCGAAGATCGTTTATTACATACCTGAAAGACGAATTTCTAATTAGTTGCAATGAAATCTCCATGTTGGTTTCTGTTCAATTACGGCAACTTTTAAAAACTAAAATATCTATCTTCAACATCGTTGCTATAAAATGTTTTCTGTGTTTACTATATTCCAGCAGGCCGTGATATACATCTGTCTTTTTTCCCCCAGTCTATAAATGCGAACTTAAAACAAACGGTAAGGTTATGTAATGATTTATTTTTCATTTTAATATTTTAACAATATTATTTATATAACATATTGCAGTAATAACATCGGCATCTGGAATCTTGTTGATTTTTTCACGGCTTCCTTAATGTTACTTGCATTACAAATGCAGTAACTTTTGTGGTGTTGTAGAGTTTACTTAATTTTTGCAAATATGTAAAAACAATAATAATTAACAGTCAATTTAGGTGAAATTGCAATGGTAAGTTTCCAATTTATAATTATTACTATGTTAAACGTCTCTAAAAATAATATGTTAAAAGCCTAAAGCAGTAAAATGAATATGGCGCTTAAGCGGTAAGAAGAGGGAAATTGTTATGTGTGTTACGTTGGGAATACTGAATGTGGTATTTCACACTTACCGCGTATTGGTTTTGTGCGGAAAGCAAGCAAATACGCACGATCTCGCAAAAACTATATTATCTGATTGTGAGTGAAAGGAAGGGATGTAGAGACACAATACATAGAAAATGAGATAAATTAAAATTTATTGTGAGTTGTGGTATTAAGATAAAATTATAGCTATTTGTGAATTATTATCATTTTAAAATATTTGCAATAAAATGAAGCCTCAATTTTAGTCAGTTTGGTTTTAGGCAGTTCGATTCTAAGATGGAGCACATCGACTCAGATTTCAGCCACCTTAAGGTGCGTACACACTTAGCGAACGAACAACGAACGAATGATGAAGCAAAACTTCGTTGTTCGTTCGCTGTTTGAAGCGACGTACAAATCATCAGCAAATTGTCAGAAAACATTCACATTCGCTGATTGTCCGCTATAAAGGTAGACGAAAATATAATTATAGCAAGTGCAGGCCTGTTTCATAAACACAGTAATAATATTAAGTAATAGTATTACAGTCATGAAAACAATTTTATTAACCGACTAAATTCTGTTTCATAAACGTTTTGCACGAGTCATAAAATACGTACAGTAGCCAGATGATTTGAGGTTAAGGCTGACAAACATAACCAAGTTGGTCTGCACTCTACAGCTATTTATATTATTCTCTCTGTTAACAGTTGTTGAATTAAATAAGTTTTGAAGTACTATCTTTAATAGCAACAACAGAGTAAGTCGTAATATATGTGAAGGTTTGGGAGGCAATTTATTTCAGATAAGATTGTAAATCACTGCAACTCGAAGTTATTGTTTCTGTTATTTGATTCAGTTGATTTACGAGTAAAAGAAACAATATGATAAATCTAAAATATTGTGAACAGATTTTATCATTCCTAATTGTTCACGTCTCTGCTGTTGTAAAGTTTGCAATTACAAAAACAGTGTATCAGTGACAGAAGCGTGTGTGCGCGCGCGAGTGTGTAAAACTTGCACCTCGTTATCTAAAGAAGTACCATATGAAAATGTTAAGCAGTGAAAACTTTTGATGACAATATTGTAGCAACCTTAAGGACAGTGTTAACGACAGGGTTAGTGGACCCTGCAAAGCGTCTTATGTAAGATATTTCAAGTTCCGTTATAATTCGGAATACTGCGCAAGTACTTATATAAAATGGCTTAAAAATTATTGGTGCAAGCGTAAATAAATACACATAAAAATTACTCTTTTACCAAAAATAAATAAATAATGCAATAATGACATAAGTACTTACGCGGTGGTCGTTCCTAGAAAATATCGTGTTTGAGTTTGAAGGTGTGGATGTTGTAGAAGATTAATGTTATGACGAAATTAATAAAAATACTGAAATTGTCTTAATGGGTTTTTATTGCTGATAATGTAAGTAGTATTTTCAAGAAGTTACCTGACTATACAAAATGCAAATATGTTCTAATTAGAGATTGTGATGTGGGATTGCAGTTACGGTATCTATAAATCTCGTAAGTTAATTTTAGTTTATGCCCTCAATAGGGGTGGTTTAAAGTAGTCCATATATTTTGTAATAGATCTACTTGTTGATATATGTCTGCAAAAGATTTTGGCTCACCAAGATCTTCACAATGTTAATTAGTGAAGAGTATATAGATTCAGGTTGTCACAAGTATTTTGTGATGTAAATGTCCCATAGGCATATATTTCTGAACAATTGTTATAATTTAAAAAATGACGAGAAAGGAGGGGAAAAACCGTTTAGTTCAATCATTCAAATAACATAAAATAATGTAAAATATACAGTAATTACTTTCTAACAGTTCTATACTGCAACAGTTTGTAAGTATTTGTAAGTATGGAGAGGGACTTTGTTAGTAATTCATTTTGTCTCTGATGCTTTTTAAAACGGGGAAAAGACGTGAAAATAACTTGAAGAAACAGAGTTTTTTGCGAAAAGTTCTCGAATTGGAAGGTCAACTATTTCATTATATTCGTAACTTTCTTACATATGGTTGTAGGATATTCGTTGTCTAAAATTTCTTGGACGTCGGACAAACACTTCCTCTTCATCACTATTTGAGTCAGAATTATCCATTTCAAATGGTTTCATGGTTTTATCTTCAAAATCTAACCCTACATAGGCATTTACTTTTTACAAATTATTAAACTATTACTTAAAATACAGTCATGGAACTAACGTTAATATTATTAATAACTTTAATTATCTTTGCTGCTTTATGAAACACTTTAGTAATATTATTTATTTTAGTAAAAATTTGAGCGTTTACAGTAATAAATAATATTATTAACTATTACTTTTATGAAACAGAACAGTAATAATATTACTTAATGTTATTACCTTTTTAGTAATGGTATTAAATTATTACTTTTATGAAATAGGCTCAGGGGAAAGTTTCAGTGCACTGATACCTCACTGGCAATAATTATCTTAAAATAATAAAAAGAGAGATTTGTCTGTGTTTGTCGTATGCGCATTCATGCTTACGAAAAGACACTTTTCAGTGCCAATAATTTATTTTGTGTGCACAAGGTTGGAGCTTTGTTTTTTCTGGGCGTGAATTTGTCCAAAAGGAACGACATATGTTTATACGCGAACCAAGTTGACTCGTACACTTCATCACTCCCTATTCCAGATCTTTTTGTGGACTTTTGTCTTTCCCTCCGGAATGATGTCAGTAGGGATTCAATTTTCAATTTTCTTTTTCACTTCTGCTCCCTACAATAAACAAAATACATGTATCCACTGAAAATAAATAAACAAAAATAATTTTCAAATTTTGCACGTGTTTGACTCGCCTATCTTGCAGCTGAACATCTTTCCAATAGCTTCCCAAACATCATGTTTTCTTACTTTATTGTGGTAAGTAGGATACTTGGGATTCCATGAAGTTTCCTGCTCCCTATATGCATTAATAAGATTTATAACAGCGTCTTCCGTCCACTCCAGTTTCGACATCCTGTTAGTGAAATTGAACTAAGCGCTGCGTTCTGCTACGAACTACAAGCTAGTGGCAAATCCCGTCCACAACGAATACCAACTTCCTTTGATGTACCGACAAGCGACGGATCACTTCCGAAGGCAAACCAAACGATCGGTTTGCCTTTGCTGCGACGTACACACGTACCGATTTCAATCAACGAATGCAATCGTTTGTCGTTCGTTCGTTGTTCGTTCGCTAAGTGTGTACGCACCTTTACAGGGTCCGCAAGAAAAATGTTCACTATTTCGGTTCTCATTGTATATCGTAATTTTACCAACAGAGAATCGAGGCAATTTCGTAAATTAGATCGCAAGAATGTAAAAAATAGGTATATTTTAAAAGAAATGAATTTATTGCGGTTGAATTTAAACATCTGATAAATAAATGGGCGATTATTGAAACAAGGAAAATTTTTAAACTTTTGTGACATCTTTTCCATGGAAGAACTCTGCACTGTAGAGAATTTAAAAAATACTCATAAATAAAATGAAGTTAATTATTGCTTGTGCTACCGCATAAAATATATGTACTTTCTTTATATATTACAGTACATACTGATCATTTTGAGAGAGCAAAGAAAGAGCGTAATCTGTCCATTATTCATAGTTGATCTCTTTACTGTTTTTCTGTTTTCAAGAATTGAACTGGAAATAGTATCAAAATCACTGTTGCCAGTAATACTCCTCTTCCACTTCTATAATGTAGGCCTACTCTCTGGTAAGGACTTGCCATACTTTCACCTTTCTTTAGTCTATCACAGCAAATTTAGTTTTCATCGAGTATGAATTTCTTTTTCTTTTAAGCGTGGTTGCGCTCAATACGAAACACCCGACTACTACCAGCATACAACTGTACACGAATACCTCACCTTCGTTCAGTGTTGCCAACTCGATTCTTAAAAACCCGCTATGAAGCCGTGCAGAAACCGCTAAATTGCTATATTGTCAATGTAAAATTAGATTATTTTGCTGCTGTGAGTGCTAAAAAATACCCGCTAAATCCCAATATCAGCAATATAAATTTCATAAATTTTACCCGCTAAACTAACAATGAAAAGCGCTGGATCTAGCGGGAGAACCGCTGAATTGGCAACACTGCCTTCGTTCACTCACTCCCCACCCCCTACTGCCTTATAAGGAAAGATAAACAAGACATTTTCCCTGCCTAAAATTGAGGCTCCAATGTATAATATGCATATTTCGTTATTTCCACACCCAGACTTTAACCAGTGACATCAATCTTTTGCTTTCTTCATGTATGTTGCACGATAGAAACTCATGAACATCAGCCAGAAGAAAATGTTCATGCCAATTATAATGATTAATAAGGATTTTATGTGATTGCAGCCGAAGAGGAGTAGGTAGAACTCATACACCAACAGTATGGAGAACTGCGTCTGTGGACATAAGAATAAAGTGTTGCACGGTGATTGCAGTTCACATAAGACTGTACGACTTCTCAGCTTTCAGACAGGGGTGTAGAAAGTGTTGCAGTAAGTAACGGGTTGTAGTTGTAGGGAAAATCGCAATCATACAAATGAGGCAATTTATGTGATAAGTGCCTGAGATACATCATACACTATAATAATCATCAACAGTAAATAAATTTTAATGAATTTATATAACAACTTCTACAAAAGACAAAGGAATAAGGCATAAACAATATTTGAGAACTTAAATATTTATGAAATGTAATTATGATTTTATTACTATTTATTTATAAATGAGCGATAGAATGTTATAGTACATTATGCAACGAGCCTACAATGATAGTAATTAAGAATCGAGTATGGATATTTATGAAATGAGCGCAAGCGAGTTTCATAATTTTCATACGAGCTTCTTAATCACCATTATAGGCGAGTTTCATACGACTTTTTATGCTGGACCATATTTCTAACTTGAAATTACCGGTATTCAGATGTATACATTTTATTTGTAGGTATCTGACAAGATCGGAAGTAACCTTGTTCTAGGTCGTGAATTGTGAGATGTGCGCAGACGCGAAAGTATTGATTTTTTCCGAGGAACAATAATGTCATTGACCTTGACGTAGTCCCGTTAAACTTGATAATATTATAATATTATAACCTTGATTATTGAATTCGACATTGAAAAACGAGATGACAAATTGAATTTATTTGAATATTAATTACAATTAACGCTAATTATTATAGTAACAGAACATAACCTTCTGCGACAGTATTGGATTTCCAGCCTCCGTGACTTTTCGCTAATTCTCTTTCGATTGCATATCCGAGAATAATCGATACTTGCGGTTTTATAACGGTACAAAGCTGACTTGTCATTGGCTGAACACATGTAAGCTGAGTTATCATTGGCTGAAGACCTGTACTTTAATGAGTAGGTGTACTTTAATGACATGCACTAAAGGACTGCTACCAGGTGTATAATTAGTGCATTTCGGCATGGTCGAGCATAAAATAATATAGTGTATTCTTCTAAGAAAAACACTATGTGCTGTACTTGAATTATATTGCGTCACGAACATTGGCAGAAAGAAACAAATACTGATATGTAAATACATAAACAAACTGAAAAACGAAAAGGTAATTATTTTGTAAGCTTTCATTTTATTGCTTACCTATTGCAATTGCAATGTGTATAATTTTAAAAACGTATGCCAGAAGGCCGATTACCTAAACGGGCATTATATGGACACCCAAGAGGATTAAGGAAGAGAGGAAGACCAAATCTGAGGTGGCTTCAGGATGTGGAGGATGATCTGCGCAGAGTTGGATGCAAGAGATGGAGACAACGGGCTCAAGATAGAGATGAATGGTTTCTACTGATTAAGGAAGCCCAGGCCCTTCATGGGCTTTAGTGCTAATAATGAATGAATTAATAATGTTAAAACACATTTTCTTAAATTACAAGAATTCATTTTTCTAATTTGAAGGACCTGCTGCAGAAGTTTGACGTTTATTTTTAGATATAACATTCTCTATATCGGGTAATATTACGTTAGCAGTTCCAATCCTTAAAATTGAACATAAATGACTGTCAGTCGACTCAGCCTATATTTGTTGTTTCATCAAAGATAAAAGTTTAAATAATTTCAAGGGAAAAATTGTTTCGTGGCCGATTATCGATTCTGGGATCTTTGGCTTAGCGCACCAACGCTCTACCGACTGTGATACCCAGGAACTACACTCGCCAGCGTCTCAGTTTTTCCCTTAGAAGGTGTCGGGTGTAGTTCCTGGGTAGTTCAGTCGGTAGAGCGTTGGTGCGTTAAGCCAAAGGCCCCGGGATCGATACTCAGGACGGCCTGGTTGGTGGAGTTGGTATAGCGCTGGCCTTCTATGCCCGAGGTTGCGGGTTCGATGCCGGACCAGGTTGATGGCATTTAAGTGTGCTTAAATGCGACAGGCTCATGTCAGTAGATTTACTGGCATGTAAAGGAACTCCTGCGGGACAAAATTCCGGCACACCGGCGACGCTGATATAACCTCGGCAATTGCGAGCGTTGTTAAATAAAACATAACATTTTAGCATTTCGATACTCGGTCTCGGAACAATTTTTCCCTTGAGATTATTAAAGTCTGCCAGATTTGCAAAGATAAAAGCGAATTACATCTACAGGGACATCATTTTATTTTTACTAACATTTTTAATATTGACCTGACTATACCTTTGAATTAACGGTTGAGAACCGGAAACTCCGTTTGCTACCCCCTTCCACGACTGGAGTTCGATGACACTGGCGTAAAATACAATCACTTATGCTAGGTATAGGAGGGAAGAAAAGTAGTTAATCCATTTACGTAAACTAGGAAATATCACAATTTTGAGTTTGACAAGTTTTATTACGTTTTTGTTTAATCAAAATACAGTACAGTATTAACAAGAACTGTTTTTACTCACGAACTGAGTTATCCATGCGAACGAATTCAATATGCAGTGTATATTATACTGTCTACAGCACATTAGCGTACAATATAAAGAATGAAGTTAAATTGAAAAACAATCATAATATGGATATTTAAACACATTTTTCAAAATGCTAGCCGTTCATTTCTATACAGACTTCAGATCTTTTGTGCATATTATCGCACTATAGACTATTGCATCTAATTCCAATTACCAGTTTCGTTCTTCGTACTAGTAACTTATGTTGAAATAATTCTGTACTTACCCTATAAAAGAGTACCTTACGTACTGTAAATTCAGTGTTCACTTCTGCCCGACCCGAAAAGCTAAAATTACTCAGACATGCTATCTACTGTCCGTCCAAGTGGTTATGTCGCAGGGCCGTAGAAAGGGGGAAAATCACGTGACAGTTAATTACTTAACGAGGCCGTTTTATTTAAGTTATTTTAAACATTTGTATAATATTAAGTAGACGTCAAATTCCTAACAGAAATTAATCTTTTCAGAAAAGTGCTAAGACAGCCCAGACACTATCCTTTACAGAGGGGCGAGGAGAAGCAGGTGGGGAAAATCGGGGTACGACGTAGGCAAACGGACGACAGTACCTGTGCGAACATAGTATATTGTTTTGTTTTATTGATGAATTACTTGTCAATAAGTTTATTACGTAAAATATATTTAACTTTATTTCAATCGGTAATTATGTATGGAATTATAGGATGGGGTAGCTCAATTAAATCCAATTTTAATCCACTTTATTTATTACAAAAGAAAATAATTAAAATATGTCTTCATAAACCTATTGATTTTCCATCTCAAAATTTGTTTCTAGACTTTAATGTACTTAACGTAAGACAAATTTATTATATTGTATTAATAAAATTTATACATAAAATTCGAAATAATTTTGAATTGTATTCTCATAGTTATGAAACAAAAGGTTTGAATTTTTTAAGATTGTTTGAACCAAAATGCAACACTGTTATAGTATTTAATGATAGTAGTAATTTAGGCCCATTATAACAAATTTATATTTAAATATCCTAATCTTGTCAATTCGAATAGTTCTAGTATTAAATTTAAAAAGTTATGTATGGATTTTATAAAAATTGAAAAATTGTAAATTTAAATTTATATACTATAATTGCAAATTGTATTATACAGAGTGATTTATATAGCACTGACACATTTCTTTCTTTAATTATTCCGTTGGAAATTCATTCAGTGACCCAATTTTAGCACTAAATTAAGCAGAATGTTCTGGAGTTTCGATTCCTTGTCACTAGATGCGCAGATGTTTATGTTTTATTCCTATTGTTGGCAGCACTGGCCCAATTTTAGCACCAAATTAAGCAGAATGTTCTGGAGTTTCGATTCCTTGTCACAAGATGCACAGATGTTTTATGTTTTATTCCTATTGTTGGCAGCACTAGATGCGCAGATGTTTATGTTTTATTCCTATTGTTGGCAGCTGTTTTCGACATTTTGTGTCAACGTGAAAATGCAGTACACATTAAATCAACGACTCTTCCTTGTGAAGCAATACTGGATTACGAATTCAATTACAGCTACTCAAAGGGCATACCAGAGAGAATTTGGTGTTCGCAATCCTCCCAAAAGAAACACAATACTGGGACTGGTAAACAAATTGGAAACAACTGGATCTCTGGTGAGTGAAAAGGGCAAGCATCGTTCATCTAGGCTTCCCACGGTTGTTGTTGACGTAAGAGCACGACTGGAGCAGTCACCCAAAAAATCATTAAGACGTTTGTCGCAGGAGACAGGGTACACCTACTCAATGTGTCAGAGAGCTGCGAAAAGTGCAGGCCTAGAGCCAAGTTTCTTTGACGACCGAATAATTTCCAGGAACCTGTGGCCACCGAGATCTCCGGATTTTACAACGCCGGGCTTCTTTCTATGGGGTTACTTAAAAGACAGGGTTTATGCCACACGTCCCCAGACATTGGACGATCTGAAGCACAACATCACACAGGAGATTCAAGCTATTGACAACAGTGTCCTCCAACGAGTGGCCAGTAACATGAAACGACGTGTTGAGTTGTGCCTTATGCAGGATGGAGGACATTTTCAACATTTGCTATAGAGGTAAATAATCTCCCAAAATTCCTCTACATCATAGGTATAATAAGTTGTCGCTAGCTCAATTCGTTTTGAAACAATTAATGAAAGAAATGTGTCAGTTCTATATAAATCACTCTGTATAATTATTAATTATAATTGTATTGTATAATTATTAATTTCAATTCAGGAATCCGCCGACGTCTGCAATAAGAGTGCAGGTTCATCCACCGGTGTCGCTCAGTCGGCTAAGGCGCTTGACTGCCGATCCAGAGTTGCGCTCGGGTGCGGGTTCGATTTCCGCTAGGGCTGATTGCCTGGTTGGGTTTTTCCGAGGTTTCTCCTAACCGTAAAGCAAATGTCAAGTAATCTATGACGAATCTACGGCCTCATTTTACCAAATAGCATCTCGCTATCACCACTTTCATTGACGCTAAACAACCTCGTAGTTGATACAGCGACGTTAAATAACCAAGTAAAAAAAAAAAAGACTGCAGGAAGGAAAGGGATATCAGGGGAGGCAAGGTTTGAACGCGTGCTGTTACTGGAACGAAATGAAAGAACCACGTAATAGAACGGGATGACATCGCTATCATAAGGTTTCAAGGGTATCTCGTAGTGTGCAAGAGAGTTCTGATAACTTCCATTTTCTTCATAAATATGCTATTCTACTCAGTTTTAAGGGGAGAGGATGATATTTTTTGGTGAAAAATGAATAAATTAAAAAAAAAAATTCTTTAAAGTACTCTGTGGTATGTGTGAAATACATAGCATAGCATTTTGTGGTTGTTTGTGTACTTGTCGAGTGTTGAGACGCCATTTTTAAACTTCCTGCGTTATGGATTTTTAAATCACTCGCCCCCCTGTTTTTATTGTTTCAGGTAAATTAAATTTTCAAATTTTTTTTTTATTCTTTAAAATATTCTTTGATATGTGTGGAATGCATTGCATAACATTTTGTGGGAATTTGTGCCTCTACCAGATGTTGAGACGCGATTTTTAAACTTCTTGCGGTATGAATTTTTAAATCACCCGCCCCCTTTCATCGGTTTTCGATAACTTCATTTTTTTGCTACATTGCCAAACAAAAATGGATATAATTTCTGAACTATTAAAGACACATGCATGAAATTTAGAACACACGTTATTTAGACCATTAGGAAAGTTTTCTCTCTAACAGAATTTTATTACTTGATTTCATTTTAAAAATACGTCCGTTTGTTTGCAAAAAAGGAAATCAAAAATGTGTTATAATATTTTAATTGCTTATTTTACAAACGTAGGGATTAATGTCAAAATTCTGTTACAGACAGTTTGTAGAGCATGCTTTTGCAAATACATTGCAAAAAGCTGTTTGAATCTATCTTTAAAAATGGTTAAGATATATCGGTTTTAGTAAAATCCTGCATTAGGTTTTTTTTTTTCAAATATGGGCCCCCAAATAATTTTTTTCAAAATATTTATATTTGGTTGAGTTGCTACAGCTATGAGCTCTCTACATACAAAAAATTAACATTTTAAACCAAATAGGAAAGAAGTTTTTAAAAATACCATCCTCTCCCCTTAAAAAAGATAATCATACTTCCTTGTCTTTATGTGTGAAACTTACCAATTGCATCAAGGTAAGATACCTCTTCCACCACAGATACTTCTGAAATCTGGGGCCCATTGCTGCCAACATGTAGTACGCGTACATCACGACGTGGACAAGGGAGTTCACAATAGCGTGCATCAAAGGTGGTTGACCTGAAAGATGAGAATGAAACCTTGACATGTTCAGAAATTAGAAGGTCGTATGGAAATACTGCAGAGGAAGTGGGGGCACACACATTCTAAAACATACAGTCGCGCAACTTCAACACTTTTTTTGCCAACATTCGCGACACTAGCGCCCAAGCGGCAGTCAAGGCACTGGTCATAGGGTTGATACAGTCTCGTTCAGCCAGCACGTGCTTTAAAGGGATGCGAGATGTTATAATAACGTTTTAATCATGCGTCGGAATAAAGGCAATGTGTGCAATGACGAAAATTGCAGTAACAACAAGTTTAAATCTCCGAATTTGTCGTTCTTCAGATTCCCTAAAGACCAAGAGAAAATCATAACTCAGTCATACTAACCAATAATAATCCACGTTGTAGGTAGCCTACGTATTGTGTTCTATAAAACATTTATTAGTTATCAGTTAACTGTTTGTATGTCAGGAAGGAGAGTTTAAATAAAAACAAAGTAAATACCTGTTACAGTATATTATTTTTTTTTGCAGAGATCATATGTGTAAATGTGTAACCATTCCGATTTTGGATAATGTATCTACAGTTTTTAATGCAAGTAATTCCATAATTCTTGTATGCCTATTCGTGTTTTTTTTCTTTATATTTTTCAAAAGTTGAATGTTGTATTGCATTCAAGTAGGGGTCATGGTGTTAATTTTTCAAGAATTCATGGAGTATTGTAATCCTTTTGCAAAATATTCACTTCTTGAATAAATCCAGACTGTGTCGATAAATTTCTGATGTGTTGGTGTAGACGTATTAAGTTCTCAAGAAATAAAAGAGCCCTTTTAAATTTAATATAAAAAGCAATCTTTTCTGTAATAATTTGCATGACTGTTATTGGTGTTGATTTTACATTCCCAGTGATTATTTGAGCCGTTCAGAGCAGAAGTAATGTATGTCAAAATTAGGTCTTATTTGGCCGGGATTCCGCAGTTAAGTGCACAGTAATCTGTACAGACATATGCACTGCTAGCTATAAGTCACTCAGCTGAGTGCGCTCCTAGTATAATGGAAGTTAACATTGGACATATACGTCAACATACATGAACACGTTATTTGAGAAACCTCTCATGTCCAAAATCATAAAATTTTCAGGAGAGATAAAAAACTAAATATTTCCCATATGAAAATAATTTTATGGAAATATATATTTTCCCGTTAATTTTATGTTGTAACCAATGGCGTGTGGTGATAAATAATTCTGGTGGTGCACAAATATTTATTATGATTAATATTATGATTATGATTATTATTATTATAATTATTATTATTATTATTATTATTATTATTATTATTATTATTATTATAGGTACTAACTAAACATATGTTACGTAGGTATACATTTACATAATTTTGTTAGTAAAAAAATTACAGTTAATCAGTTTTTCTATGTAGGTCCATTAATAGCAAAGTAAAGTGTTCAATTTCTATTCCAGCACACCGTAAATAATATTGTTTTCGCTATATTGCGTTTTATAACACAGTTCACACGTTCACAAGCATTCGATACTGTGTCGTCTCATCAGCCTTAACTGCTAAAAAGTCAGCAACTTTCTTTATTTCTTTGAAATCTCATCATGGCATGCATCAGAATGGCTTGAAGGATTTTGTTCTGTACAGTGTTTGATGTGCTCTTAAACACTGTTCCTCTTTCCAAATGTTCCTTAAGAGTGCGTCTAATTCAGAACTGAAATTGATGAGGCCAAGAAAAATACTAGCGTTTAAAGATGAGTTTCCGTCTTCGTGACCTCTTAAAGCCAACTCAAAAGCTCAACAAAACCGCACGCACATATGTGTTCTTGGTAACTTCATCATTGTGAAGTTCAACAATCCAATTGAATCCAATTATTATGTCTGTATGTTTGTTTGAGCCAACACTGCTTATTTAACATTATTGTTGATGTGTGCACCTGAAGAATCGTGTTTTTTAATTCTTTAATTCATGTGCTTGAATCAATCATATCTGCAGAACGATAATCAAAATTATTTAGTTACTACGCACAGTCCTAAATTCAAACAGGAAAATAAATAAAATTCATAAAACGTACCCTACTTGTTTTTGTCAATAAATGTTCGCCGTCGAACAACAGGCAAGGAAAACAAAATACAGCGTCTTTTATACTGCAGCCGCATATTGCATTTTTCGTAAGTCCGAATGTTGAATTTTTTGTCACTTCTCTATTGCTGTTCTTGGTCACTTATAATTTTAATTCTTGTGTAGGTCTACCCATTTTCTTTATTTTGATCGTTTTGTTTAAAGGTCTTACAGAAAATTACATATTTAAAAGATTTTACACACTATTCATTGTAACATTTATGATGGGACTAGCTTGAGAACACATCTGAAAGTGCTCCTAACCTCCCCTACGCGCACTGTACTGCCTCCCTTCCATGCTCCAAAGCCTGCCAGTGAAACAGTACTACTGCGCATGCTCGAATGGAACAGTGTGCCGCAAGTGTCGAGCGGTAAACGTAAGTCCCAGGCGTTAACGAGAACAGTACACAGTCATGCAGTGTTATTTTTACATAGTATTATAATAAAGAATTATGTCGCTCACATAATCTACTGCAGCTCATTGATATAACTTTAAAAACATGTGTTATTTGAAGAGGTGGTGCACTGCTCCTGTGCTCCTTAAGAGAAATCGCCACTGGTTGTAACTACATGTTTTAAGTTCAAAATTGAGGTTTTAACACATGTCAGTTCCTCAGGAAAATTATTTAAATATTTTGGACATGAGGGTTTTCTCAAATAAAAGATTAAATGTGGGAAGATATGCCATTATTAATGTAGCAGAATGCGATAGAAGTTATTGTATTGTTGTAAAGTATTAATACACGTGTTATATAGAGTGTGGCAGTGGGATATGACGGTTTTTATAATCCTGTTGTCGGACACTCAGGACGAATTGAAAGGAAAAACATATTATACTGAAGTAATCTAGTACAATGCAATTTATTAATGTTTGATTGTTTTTAAAAAATTACATTTCGAAGTAGCCTCCACGGCAACGAATACATTCTTGTAGTCTGCTATGAAAGTTCTGCATAACTTGCTCCAACAAAACGGATTCGGTGGCACTAATTTCGTTCCTTATGTTTTGTTTCAGCTGGATGATGGTGCGAGGCTTGTTGCGATACACCCTACTTTTGAGATAACCCCATAGGAGGTACCGGTAATCAGCTGAATTCAGGTCAGGAGATCTTGGCGGCCATGCAGTGTCTTCAAATCGTGACATTATTCGTCCTGGAAACATATTTCGCAGTCAGTTCATTGAACCATGAGCAGTGTGCGCTGATTACTTCCTGCGGTGTTATCTCAAAAGTAGGGTGTATCGCAACAAGCCTCGCACTATCATTCAGCTGAAACAAAACATAAGGAACGAAATTAGAGCCACCGAACCTGTTTTTTGGAGCGAGTTGTGCAGAACGTTCATAGCAGATTGTAGGAATGTATTCGTTGCCGTAGAGGCTACTTATGGAATGTCATTTTTAAAAAGTATCAAACATTAATAAATTGCATTGTCCTAGATTATTTTCAGTAAATGTCTTTCCTTTCAATTCGTCCCGAGTGCCCCACAACAGGGCTCTAAAAATCGTCATATCCTACTGCCACATACTATATTTTGATGTCTACAAAAATTATTGGTATGAGTCAATAATACTGTCAAAACGTTGGTTGATAAGAATTTTCTATTAAATATCATCCTTAGATAAGGTCACATACACAGCACTGTCCAGTTATATCAAATAATAGGCTGCTAATGCTACCAACATATAAATATACAACTTTTTAACATTACTTACTTACTTACCCGGAGGTTCATTGATGCCCGCCATCAGCCCGTATCCTGAGCAAGATTATTCCAGTGTCTACAATCATATCCCACCTCCCTCAAATCCATTTAATATTATCCTTCCGTCTACATCTAGGCCTCTCCAAAGGTCTTTTTCCCTCCGGCCTCCCAACTAACACTCTATATGCAATTCTAGATTCGTCTACACTGCTACATACCCTGTCCATCTCAAACGTCTGGATTTAATGTTCCGAATTATGTTAAGTGAAGAATACAATGCGTGCAGTTCTGCGTTATGTAACTTCTTCCATTTTCCTGTAACTTCATCCCTCTTAGCCCCAGATATTTTCCTAAGCACCTTATTCTCAAACATCCTTAACCTCTGTTCCTCTCTCAAAGTGAGAGTCTAAGTTTCACAACCATAAAGAACAACCAGTAATGTGTCTGTGTGTGTTATAAATATTAACTTTCAGGTTTTTTGAAAGCAGACTGGATGATAAAAGGTTCTCAACCGAATAACAGACATTTCTCGTATTTATTCTGTGTTTAATTTCGTCCTGAGACTTTTTAACATTACCAACATATAAATATTAAACATTTTCAAAGCTATTCCAAAATCATAGGAAGTGATGTAATTGAGAAAGCCTTATGTCCTGTACTTGAGGGGTTTCTCAAATATATGCATTTTTCAACATGCTCTATATGCTACAAGAATGACTAAACTTGAGAGTTTCTGCATAAAACGATGTATCGACCCCTAAAGATATTATATGATGCGTATCTCAATTTTGAAGAAAAATGGACATGAGGGGTTTCTCAAATAACCTGTTCATATGCCTAGCTTGGAGTCAGGCCATAAAGGGAAACATTGAAGGAGGAGAATTCGATCCGGTGTTGTGAATTGAATTCGGCGTAGTTCAGTTGGTCAGAGCGCTTGGTACGTAAAACCAAGGAGCCGGGTTCGATCCCCGGCGCCGGAGCGAATTTTTCTCCTCAAATATTAATTGTCAATATTACAGATATTATTCTGTATGACAAATTAATAAATCTATAATAAATATATTATCAATAAATTCGTTAGCCTATATAAAACTTTTAAAATGGTTTTCAGAGTATTATTAAATTACTGTTGTGAAGCAGTTTTGAACATTGTTCAAGTGTTCCCTCAAGGAACTGTTCATATATACCCCACATAATCCTATCAAGTACGACCATTCAGTCCACACCTGTGGAGTAACGGTCAGCGCGTCTGGCTGCGAAACCAGGTGGCCCGGGTTCGAATCCCGGTCGGGGTAAGTTACCTCGTTGAGGTTTTTTCCGGGGTTTTCCCTCAACCCAATATGAGCAAATGCTGGGTAATTTTCGGTGCTGGACCCCGGACTCATTTCACCGGCATTATCACCTTCATTTCATTCAGACGCCAAATAACCTAGATGTTGATACAGCGTCGTAAAATAACCTAATAAAATAAAAAACGACCATTCATTAAAAGGAACAAGAAGTAAATATTAGATATCTACAGTAATTTTCGAAAAGTGAATTCATTAAGCTCTAATATTACATAATGAAACTCACCTCTGAAATGTTCATGTTGTCAGCATATCCTTACGAAAGTAGAAAATAAATAATACTTTCTAAACATTTCAACGCAATTCATCCCCTGAGTTCACACCAATAAATACATTGCAGTGGCGACTCCTGCGAATTTCTTAAGAGGAGGAAAGAAGGTAACAGGACGAAATGACACCTTCTTGAGAGAAACATGCTACAAATTAACCTACATGCATACATGTAAGACCAGGTAGTGTTGGAGTTGGCCTTCCCTTCTGTATAGCAATAATCTGTTCTTGTAAACTGAGTTTCCTAAATTTTCCAAAATATATCATGTTTTCACTTCCATTCATTGTTGAATAATTGCACAAATTAACAATTACAAAGAAATTCACCTCGCAGCATTTTTCGAGCACACCACAGCATCACACGTGTTGGAAGAGACTAGCTACTAACACGTAATCGGAACCGCGGAAATTGGAAATAATATGAAGTAAGCGAGAACACTGCACCCACCCACGTGGTCTGTGTTTCCACACGTACATTTTACAAGTTCAGTATCACATGCTTTTGAAGAATATCAGTTCTTGTAAAGTCATACTATCATTATTGTTCAAAGTTGCCGGTGGCCGATGAATTTTTTATGTTAAAAATAATGTAGTTTGGAGTACCTACTTTCAATTTCAAATATATTTGTACAAACTGACAACTTGGCTATTGCTCTGTCTAGTACACAATGAATGGAAGTGAATTTCAGGGGCCAAAAAGATCTGCGGTACTAACGTAGAACTACTTCCTCTTTGTTTTATATAAGCCCGACTTTAACTTTCAGATATCCTCGAAAGTTTCAAACCATGAGTAGTAGCTTATATAAAGTGCAATGAATAATATTTTTGATTTATAATTTAAAAAAAAAAATTATATGGTGTCTTTCATAGCGTTGAGTTAAAACTGTTTTTATTGTGCCTCCTCCTAGATGTGTTATAGTCTGGTTGAATGCAGCATCGTTAGATGGCAGCGGTAGCGAGCTTGCTGCAAGACCAGTCGGTTTCTATTTCCCGCCCATGCGCTGATTCAGAGGAGGATCTCCTCCCTCTCCGTTCATTTACTCGCTTTAAAACCCTGCTTTCTTCTCTGGCCGCTAGTGCGCTGTTGTCTATGTGTGCTAACTGCAGTAAAGGAGGAATGGATTGACTTTCCTCCACACAAACAATCTCGCATCTTTCTAGCAGCACATGAGCGCGCATCGTTTAAAACTCGATCAACCGAGCTGTGAACTTAAATCGAATCTTCCACGAATTTCAAGGCATATATTTCATGCCTGCTTTCAAAAGAAGAAAAATGTGAGGAGGACGTTCCTCCCTTCCCTCCCCCGAGGAACCGCCACTGATTAAATGGAAGGAGAACAGCAGCCAGTACATCAGAGGGGTTGCTTCTGCTGTCAGTACCGGCAACTTAATGAAAATGTTGTGTTTAGATAGTAAATTCATTCTGTTCAATGTGCTGCCTTCTCCCTATACGGAGCGTTCGCAATGAGCCATATTTCAAGGACATATTCCTTGTCCAATTCTACATCGATCGTAATATACCTTCCCTACGCTCCGTCCTTAAGCCAAGGCACGTAACATCTTGTCACTGTGTAGGGACCGAAAGTCTGGTTATGAGATACACAAGCCTAAACTATATATATATATATATATATATATATATATATATATATATATATATTTGAACTGGTAATGGAAATTACGGGTAAACGGCTGAACGGATTTTAATAAATGACCCCTCATTTTGAAGCTTGGAACCCAACATTTTTCACAAAAATAGTAGTTTTCAGAGAAATTTCAGTTTTCCTACATCATTTTCCTATTTTCCAAAATCCATCTGTCGTCAGTTTTCAGAAATAATGGCTTTTAGAGAATGAAACTGTGTACTTAGCTCTGTTTCAATCAATAATTCAGTATGGTATATTAGGTTGGGGAGGAATGGCAAAATCGACTCTCCGTCCTTTAAATCTGCTCCAAAAAAGAATTATCAAAATTTGTCTATATAAACCTTTTGATTAGCCAACAAAATTAATGTTTCAGGAATTTGGCGTATCAAATCTAGAACAAATTTATAAACAGACATTGCTGATTTACTTCCATAAAAACCACAATAAATTTAAATTTGATCCTCATGAATACCAGACGAGACAAAACTACAGTTTCTTTCTAAATACTCCCAAATGCCACACAACTGCTGGATTAAAACACAGCAGAAATTTTGGACCCAAACTATATAATACATTAATTAGAGCTTACCCTGAGCTAAGTACACTTAACACACATAGATTTAAGAAACAAATCAGATTATTTAATTGTTTAAGCTAATTGAGTTAAAAATTGATACTCTAATATTCATGTACTTTTGTATTTTCTGTTTGTATATAGACCCTGTTATTACATGCTGTATGTATTTTACCATTTATTAATGTTATTGTGCTCAATGAACTCTCGTAATTTTGTGATATATTTTGTATAACTGATCTGAACTGCGCCCGAGCACTAGCTTCTGCTCTTTCGGGCTGCAATGCCTAATGTAGCTCAAGTGTATAGTATTAAATAAATATTATTATTATTATTATTATTATTATTATTATTATTATTATTATTATTATTATTATTACAAACACACTACAATAAACAATATCACACGAAGGCTACGACATATTTAGAGTTCAGATGGCTCAGATTCTCTGACATGACAATACCAATATGTCGATCTTGATTTGTGTAACTTTTTCAGAATTTTTCTGTAATACTGGTTATTAAAAACTTCAACATTTACTAAAATGAATTTTAAAGGTCAGATTCTCTAGTGTGTAATTTTCTGAATACAGCTGTCTGTGTATTGAATATTAAAAACTACAAAACTTAAGAATGTTTGATGACATTATTACCATTAAAAATGAAATATTATTATAGTGAATCCATGATGTGAGTATTTGTAACTTACTATACAGATTGATGCTTTATTGATGATATGAAAGTGAAAGCTTTTGGGGTTATATAAGTAGGCGTAGAGAATATCTGAAGTTAGATCTTCATTTCTATAATATTTACTGAGTGACGGCTATGTAGTAGTATATACAAAACTTAAGTAAGATAATATTGTTATTAAAAATGAAATATTTTTATAGTTATTAATCAAGTGGTATAGGTATTTTTAATATACTTAATGAAAGATTATTTAAGGTATGTATTAACGTTTGAAATGGCGTTTTTATAACTAAAATTTTCTTTGTAATAATGTTAGCTGCAAAATCCTAGTACAGAGCACTGTACGCATAAACAGCAATAACTCAGTGAAAGAAATTTCAAAATTGAGTAATTTTTAGAAAATATATGGCATTTTGAAGAAATAGAATAATTTTTAATTATTTATTTTTTTTAAGGAATCTAAAAGTGAAATTGAAGTTTCTGATATATGGTTATGTTAGTCTACTTTCATATGTTGTCTGATAAATATCTTAAAAAGGTTGATTAAAAAATGTAGATTTTCCTCCAAAACGTTAATGCATAACTTAAGATGTATAGGTTCAATAAAAAAATATTTAGCACAAAGAAAACCATTCAGAAGGATATGTTTCATTATTGTGGAAGCAAATAATTTCCAAAAAGTCTGGTATTCTTCAATGGAAATAATTTTGAAAAATTTTAATTTGAACTTCTAATAAACTTAGTTTGCAGCATTTTCTGCACAAGCCACTAGTTTTAACTGTATTTGTGTAATAGTAGCCTACATGTTACAATAGGACAATAATACCACAAGACATATAAGAAGTGTCTGTTCTTTATTACGAAATTAACAAAGCTCTGCAAAAATCTTCTTTACCTCGAAATTGTGCGGCATGAAGAAGATGCAGATAATAACAGAGCAGGACTTCATAAGTTTCCAATAACTTTCAATTGCTCATATGAAATTAAAATCGCTTTGAGACATTAAAAGACAAGAATGCAGGCCGTAAGCCTGATTGGACAGTTATGCTGGGAGAGGGGTTGTTTCCAGTAATATATAGAAGAGCAGTAGCCTATCATATCTCTCTTCAGAATTCTTAGAAAAAATCCATCACAAGGGTCATTGGTAGTAAACTTGGGTTTGTGAGTAAGGGAGTATGTATCTAGATTACTCTTGAGACCAAATAAAGTATTTTCTTGTAATTAGTCTTTTGAAAAAGCCTTGTACTACCAGAGTGGTTTTTACCATTTACTATGTATGATAAGACTTTCTTGTGTTAAATTCTAGCGTACCTTGTTTACATGTTTCGATCTATTATGGGTCATCCTCAAAACTGGTCGTTGCTGGTCTTGACGCTCTTGTTTTGCTTCCTGTGAGGGTGTGTTCGTGTGGTGTAAAGTGGAGTCAAAGAGTGTGAGTGTTCTGAAATTGAGTTGTGCGTTGAGAATTTCTTTGGGGTGTGTTTTTGTGTGTGTATATTTCATATTGTTCTAGTGTGTTTATTTTCTGGCTTTTTGGTTGGATGTGTAGTATTTCCATGTCTGTGTTGATGTCTCTGTTAGTGTGGTTAGCATTTGTGATGTGCTCTGCATATGTGGAGGTGTTTTGTAATTTTGTTATGGCTGTGATGTGTTCTTTGTAACATGTTTGAAATGATCTGCCTGTCTGTCCTATGTAGAAGTTGTTGCAGGTGTTGCATTTGAGTTTGTATATTCCTGTGTGGTTGTATTTGTTTGTTTGTGTGTTGAGATGTTTTTGTAGAGTGTTATTTGTTCTGTATACGATGTTGTAATTTAATTTCTTGAATGAGGTTGCAATCTTGTGTGTGTTTTTGTTTTCGTATGTTAGTGTGATGTATTTTTTTTTTGTGTTCTTGTGCTTGTGTTGTATTCTTATGCTTTTTGTGATTATATTTTATCTTACGTATTATGTAGTCTATTGTGTTAGGGTTGTATTCGTTTTCTTGTGCTATGTATTTGATTGTAAAGAAATAAATATCAAAAGTCCTTCAATAACCAATGTAATATTTTGTATTTCGAATAGACAGTTATTGAAGGACTTTTGATATTTATTTCTTTAAATTTGTTAACTTGTCGGACTAACATGCCTTTCAAATATTTGATTGTGTTTAGCTCTTCGTTGTAATCCTGTTGGTTCATTGGTAGGCTATGTTGAGTAGTCTGTGTACCATTGCTCGGAATGCAGCTTGTTTGTGTTGTGTTGTGTGGTTGGATGTGTTGTGTATGTGTGTTGTTGCTGTAGGTTTTCTGTAGACTTCTAATGTGTGTTTGTCGTCGACTTTTGTTATTGTGATGTCTAAAAAATTTATGGATTTGTTGTTTTCAATTTCTAATGTGTAGTGTAGCTTTGGGTGTATTTTGTTTACGTGTTGATGCAGGTTTTGGATTTTCTACCGTTCATTAACACATTCTTTTGGCCCTAATATCCACCAAAACCATGTTTAATGATTCAAGAAATTTATAATTAATAAACAGAACAGTAGCAACCCATAAAATATGTAATTTTTAATGTAAAATCGAATATAATATCTAATTGTATACATATACTATAAAATGAAAAATGAAATAGGCCTGTAATAATAATCCTAATATTGGGATTTTTTGATATTCCGGTTTCTATTTTCTTAGCAGCTGCATGCCAAGGAATAGAATATTCACGTACGTAGAATTCCGAGCTCTATCATTAGAAACCGCTCTGTATTTTCTGTTTCGGACATTCTCTTATCCCTGTTTCGCGAACATCCTCCTTAGACGTTAATTTATTATTTTAAGTTCCTGGAAGATAACGAAGTTAAATTAAATTAAAATAAAATTAATATGTCGCCAAATTTATGTTGTAACTTACATGGAAGATATTTCAGTAATGTCCAGCTGACGATTAACATAATACCGTGATGGTAAACGTGTAGAAATGTTATATGTTGATTCTTCTTTCGTAGTACGAAGAAAACCTGTAAGTCATAAAATGTAATTGTGAAAGTGATTTTATTATACACTGCTCCGCCGATTTAGTAGAATGTGTTTGAGTCTAAATACAGTACAACGTGGTCTGTTGTGACGAGAATCCAAGCCCCGCAAACCTGTAAGGCATCATGTCACAAACACTTTCACGTCTGAGTATTTCTGACAAAGTAAATATTATTCAACGCTTTGAACACGGCACAAATGTTAAGGATATTGCTGGAGAATTTAAAGTAATATTTATTTATTCATTCACTCACTTATTTATTTGTGTATTTATATGTATATTTATTTATTTAATATTGTATTGTATAGATAGATATATTCTAGGACAGTAGTTCTCAACTTTTGATAGACTGCGGCCCGGTAAGTTCTTTTTCTATAAGACGTGGGCCCGGTCCCAATAAATTTACTCGTAAATACCTTTCCTATTCTTTAAAATTTCATACAGTTAACTATAGACTGACAAATCGAACTGAAACCCTAACCGAGTTACTACGTGAGCGCTGGCTGTCTTGGGGAGGAGCAAGTGAGAAAGCACGGGAGAAGGGAGAGAGCACTATGCACTATGTACTTGCAGGTCCACTCACAGTTTGTCAAACCTGCTAACAAAAGCATTAAAAGATTGACTAGTTGCCTGCAATGCTAGCATAATGGAACCTTCCTAGCCGACAGTCGAGGCAAAAATGAAGAATCCGTTATTGTGGTAATACTGGTGAGTGGTTCTTCTATTGGTCGCGATGCACACAAACACCCTCTCAGATATTTACGTGGTGATTGGTGACTGAATGACGAGGAGAGAGGGAGAGAGAAGAAAGAAAGAGAGAGATTCCAGAAGTTGGCGTGTTTTACGGGGTTTCACTTGAAGTTGTCAAACTATAACACGTGTCATTTTGGGAGAGGGGTTATTTTACGACGCTGTATCAACATCTCAGGTTATTTAGCTTCTGAATGAAATGAAGGTGGTAATGCCGGTGAAATGAGTCCAGGGTCCAGCACCGAAAGTTACCCAGCATTTGCTCGTTTTGGGTTGAGGAAAAACCCCGGAAAAATCTGAACCAGGTAACTTGCCCGACCGGGAAATGAATCCGGGCCAGCTGGTTTCGCGGCCAGACGCGCTAGCCGTTACTTCACAGGTTTGGACAACTAACACGCAAATTTAAGACTGAAAGAGTATTTGTGCGCTATGAGAACGGTATGATGTATTGACAAATAATTGAATTAATTATCAAAAAGAAATTTTGCAGCATTTTGTAGTTTCCTGAACTAATTTATGGTAACTTTCATTGACATATTGTCTCTTTCTGACAACTAGAAAGTTATAAAATTTATAACATAGATTATTGTATTATTAAATTGGTTTTAATTATATTGTTCTGAAAAAGAAATCGTAATGGGAAGAATAATTATTCACTGTAACTCACCACAGAAATCAGCACACACACCAAATGGTATTATAATATACAATGTAATCGTATGTAATTTTCCCAATTTTAACACTTTCCAACACTAATCAATATTATGAATTTAAAAATGTAACATCTTAACACAGCAATAATTATAAGTTATTGAGAAAATTGACCTTAGTGCTTAGCTTATTTTATTTTATGCTCGACCATGCCGAAATGTAGTAATTATACACCTGGTAGCAGCCCTTTAATGCATGTCATTAAAGTACACCTATTCATTAAAGTTCAGGTTTTCGATTATTCTCGGATATGCAATCGAAAGACGAGGGAAACGTCACGGAGGCTGGAAATCCAATACTGTCGCAGAAGGTTATGTTCTGTTATTATAATAATCAGCGTTAATTGTAAATAATATTCAAATAAATTCAATTTGTCATCTCGTTTTTCAATTCTAAATCAATTTCCAGGTTATATCAAAATTAGTTCATGTTATTCTCTACATTACCTCAAGGTCAATGACATTATTGTTCCTCGGAAAAAATCAATACTTTCGCGTCTGCGCACATCTCATAATTTACGAGCTATGCACAAGGTCACTTCCGATCTTCAGTCAGATAGACCTACAAATAAAATGAATACTTCTGAATAATTTCAAGTTAGAAATATGGTCGAGCATAAAAAGTCGTATGAAACTTGCCTATAATGATAATTAAGACCCTCGTATGAAAATTATGAAACTCGCGTCTTAATTACTATCATTATAGGCTCGTTGCACAATGTACTATTTTTATTACACCTGAGAGTTTTTTTAAGATTTTAGCGAGGCTAGTGAGACTTTATTTTATTTTTATTATTTATTTATTTATTTATTTATTTATTTATTTATTTATTTATTTATTTAACCTGGTAGAGATAAGGCCACCAGGCCTTCTCTTCCCATCTACCAGGGGATTACAACTACAATATTAAGAATACAATTACAATTAATATTAAATTTACAAATACAATGAAAATCAAAGTACTAAAAGATTAACTGATTAATAAAAGCTAGACAGTTTATTGTGAAAGTTAAGAAGAGAGAAGCATTTCTTTTATTAAGTAAAAATTAAACCTACTCTACGCAGTAAGAAAATGCTTAATAAGCTTGCTTTTGAACGCTACTAAATTCCGACAGTCTCTGATGTCACTGGGTAGGATATTCCACAAGCGCGAGAGCGAGATTGTGTATGATGATGAATACGATATGTTGGTATGGCTAGTATGCGGCTATTTTGCGTGCGTGTGAAGAAATTATGATATGATGACAGGTAACTGAAACGGGAGGCAAGGTAGGTAGGTGTAAAAGTGTGAAGGACTTGGAAAAGGAGAACAAGAGAATGAAAATTTCTACATTCGTTAAGCCGTGGCCAGTTTAGAGTTTGGAAGGATGGGGTAATGTGGTCAGCGCGACGGACATCGCAGACGAAGCGAACACAAGAATTATGAACACGTTGTAATTTTTGCGACTGGTTGACATTGAGGTCAGTCAGTAGAAAATCACAATAATCGAAGTGGTGCATTACTAGTGTTTCCACTAGTATTTTCTTGAGTAAGAGCGGAAGGAATTTTCGAATGCTTAAGGAATTTAGTATGGAAAGCACTTTTTTGGTAATATGGGTTACTTGGTTATTCCAGTTTAAATGCGTATCAAAGTAAACTCCAAGGTTTTTAACACAGGAAGCAACTGTCTTCTGTCCGTTAGCTTGTTAATTCTGGGATGAATTGAAGTGACAGCCAAAGGGAGAAGTCATCAAGTTGCAGCAGGTGGTTCCTCTGTTTCGTTTTAAGCACGGTCATGACAGAAATTTTAATATTTCATAAAGATATGTGGTGGAAAAATAGGTTGAAAGGTTTTTAAGTCTGAAAAATTCCCGAGCATTAAAAAATATGACGCTTGGCCACTAATATTTACTACACAAATGTTTATAGTTAGAATTTGGAGTTTAGAAACGAACTAGATGTGGACTTTTCGACACAATCACGAGAATTAGTCTTCTAAGAAATTTCCACTATAAAATATTTATTCCTGAAGAAAGCTTAGAAAAGTAAAATGACAGTTTCCAAGGGAATATCTCGCGGCCCGGAGTAATTTTTGCCAGGGCCCTCTGTTGAGAAACACTGCTATACGATGCACAAAGAGCCAATGTACTGTAGCCTAATTCTTAATTGCAGGGATCCATGCCTGATTCGGTTATCGAAAAGCCGAACAAACTCAAGCCAAGGCAAGCCAAACGTATCCCTATGCTACATATTTCTGCATATCCATTATTTTTCTCTTGGAAAATTTTCATTACTTGAGGGGTTTGGGGGAAAAACCAGGCAGCTCCAATTTTTTTTTTTTTTTTTTTTTTTCATTTTTGACCTGTTTATGCACAGAGGAAAAAAAAATACGCTCTATTGTTTGGCAGTGGCGTAGCGTCAATGTAAGCTAAAAAGCTCAGCTTCCCCAGTTAATAACTCCATAATAAACTGCAGTTTATGAACAAAATTATTTATTAATTTTAATACAATTTATAAGTACGCCTTAAATGTTGTGATGCGGCAGTTCAGAATGATTTGTGATGCAGCAGTAAACATGAAGCCTGCACACACCAGCTTACAATCCCCTACACGGACTCGTTTCTTTGACACATTCTTCTATGTAACGCACCCCGCAGATTTTCGATCCCTTTCTAATTAAACTACCCCGTTCGCAAGGCTCGCAAGAAGCTAGCTTTAGCATCGGAAAGAATTAGCTTCCGAGTTATCCCTTTCGCGAGTTGTGTTAGTTGAAGTGTTAGTGTGCACTGTGGCTGATAAAATAAATATGAGTGAAATAACAGTTCCTGACACTAATTTATGTAGTCAAAAATAATCTTCTGATAAATATTTTAACGTTGATTTTTTTACTTGGTTACTTAACGATTCTGTATCAACTACGAGGTTATTTAGCGTCGATGGGATGGGTGATAGCAAGATGGTATTTGACGAGATGAGGCCCGAGGATTCGCCATAGATTACCTGACATTTGCCTTACGTTTGGGGAAGACCTCGGAAGAAACCCAACCAGGTAATCAGCTCAAGCGGGAATCGAAGCCGCGCCCGAACGTAACTCCGGATCGGCAGGCAAGCGCCTTAGCCGACAGAGCTACGACGGTGGCTTTTAACGTTGATTGATGTAATTTTACTAACACTGTATCTATTGACCATTAATATTGTGATTTCTCTAAATATGACAGAGAGTGAGCTAATGTTATATTATACGTACTGTATCTGTCTATTTCTTAGAGATATGTGTAAACCATGAAGTCATATTTTACTACCATTTGAGGTGATGCTTTATTGGTGTTACTTATGAGGTTCCAACCAATCTTCGGACTGCTGACTTGACATCGACTACTATGGGGAGGTTGTAAGCCCTATCCTCGCCGTGTTAAATTTTGCAACTTCAGGTACACTTATCTCAGAAACTATTCAATCTACATCTATGAAAATTTGCACACCTGTAGTTGTGATCTTCCTTAACCTACCGACTTTTTCTTAATTTATTAGTTCAGCTAAAAACCAAAAAATGTTAATTTTGATCCAAATCAGCTTACAACCTCCCCTTTAGACGTAATACGTTTCCTCATACATGAAATACAACTTAGTTAGCTTCCCCTGCTCAAAATTTCATGCTACGCCACTGTTGTTTGGTCGAAGAACAAGTAGTTCCAAGAATTACATTCACAGTTATAATGCATTTTGGACCTGCCTCTTCTGTACATGCTTATTGTTTGGCGGTAAGTTTTTTTCATTATCTCGAAAAGTACTGAATTGGAGCTGTCTGGTTTTTCCCCCAAATCCCTCAATTGGTCCCTCATTTGTTTGGTTCATTAAGCTCTACTCACGCCTTTATTGAATCAAACTCCTGAATTTTACAGATACCAAAGATTTTGAAGCAATAATTTTTAAACTTACCGTGTCAACGAGTTCAATTGCTTTGGAAACAACGTACCACCAGGAGAATGTAGTTATCTGTTGAACAAGGAGGCAGTAAAGAGTTAGAGCAATGCACGATCAACAGGCGTCGGGTCTAATTTATAATAATAATAATAATAATAATAATAATAATAATAATAATAATAATAATAATAATAACTAGCCGTACCCGTGCGCTCCGCTGCACCAGTTAGAAATAAATATAAAGTAATTACATAATTAAAATAGGACGTTTGATCCAGGGAACATTCGTGTTTGATAGAAGGATAAATCGTTTAATATGTTACTTAATTTAAATTGTATTTAAAATATTAAAATACGATCATTTTGATCCAGAGATCACTCATTTGGTGCAATGGCAATTCCTTTAACATGTTATTAATTGTTATTACCAATTATTTTTGGAAAAGAGAAAATTAACAGAAAAATTTTGGCTACAGATTTATTATTATACTAGCCGTAACCGTGCGCTCCGCTGCACCCGTTAGAAATAAATATAAAGTAATTACATAATTAAAATAGGACGTTTGATCCAGGGAACATTCGTGCTTGATATAAGGATAAATCGTTTATTATGTTACTTAATTTAAATTGTATTTGCATAATTAAAATGCGATCATTTTGATCCAGAGACCACTCATTTGGTCATAAAAATTATTTTAGGAAATACAGGAAACGAATGCACAGAATAGCCTATCAAGTTTTCTGTGCATAAGAAGCTATTTTAATCTTACCTGTCCTCGATTCACTCAGAAGTTACTGTAATAACATTATAGCATTATACCATCTAGAGAAACTACACTTTCCAATGGTGAATTAATAATTAATTATACAAATCGGTTAATTTAGCTTCTGATATTACTTCATACAAACACAGAAACATTATCTGTAGGCTATCTTTCATAGCTTTCGATTGTTGTTGTCCAAGGCCCCTTATAGACGAAGTCATTTGTTTTTTAATTCATTACACGGCCTTAGATGGCAGTTATTTTAATTTTGAAACTCATTTATCTCATTAAATATCAGTCCTATCAAAATTTTTCAAAGAATACAACGTATCGGAAATTATTTTTAAAGAAATGTTTGTTATGTAACATTTTTCATAAAAATAAAAAATAAGCGAGATATTTCGATTTATTTAATTCAGGCCCCCTTATAACCCCCCTTTTAAATAATGTATTTTGAATGCCATATAGCCCAAAATCTAAGTTACAACGAACTAAATTTATATTCCAATTTTCATCGAAATCCGTTCAGCCATTATCGCGTGAAAAGGTAACAAACATACATACAGACAGACAGACAGACATACAAACAGAAATTTAAAAAAAGCGATTTTCGGTTTCAGGGTGGTTAATTATATATGTTAGGACCAATTATTTTTGGAAAATCGAAAATTACCAGAAAAATTTCGCCTCCAGATTTATTATTAGTACTAGCCGTACCCGTGCGCTCCGCTGCACCCATTAGAAATAAATATAAAGTAATTACATAATTAAAATAGGACATTTGATCCAGGGAACATTCGTGTTTGATAGAAGGATAAATCGTTTAATATGTTACGTAATTTAAATTGTATTTAAATGATTAAAATGCGATCATTTTGGTCCAGAGACACTCATTTGGTGCAATGACAATTCCTTTAACATGTTTCTTAATTTTTATTACATGCATCCATACTTTAATGAAGACTGACATATCATTTAGATTTAATGTCTATACTTTATTTTACTTGCTATATGTTTCCATTGAATTATGATAATAACTAAATTTTAACCCTTGTTTTCTACGTATTAAGTAAATGGCGCTTGGGCCACTATGGTTCTGAACCCTTCAAATAACTTAAATTACTTAAATTATATTATATTATATTACATTATATTATATTATATTATATTATATTATATTATATTATATAAAAAATGTGTCGATAACGGATGTACACCGATAAGTAAGTTTTTAATTTGTTATGGGGGCTCTTGAATCTCAGGAGGAACAGCATTTACAACAGCGCAACATAATCTGCTTGGCTCATTACCCAATTTTTTTGCATTGCATTTAATGCATATGTATTTTATGTATTTTAATACGATTCAATTGAGCATAGTTAAAATTTGGATTATAAAATAATGGAATGCTAAGCTAACATATTATTACTGCATACTAAATCAATACACTCTCGTTGTTCGTTAATTCTCTGAGATAAAAATGAATATGTTCATAAACATTATTTTAAGATATACAGGAAACGAATACACAGAATAGCCTATCAAGTTGTTTGTGCATAAGAAGCTATTTTAATCTTACCTGTCCTTAATTCACTCCGAAGTTACTGTAATAACATTATAGCATTATGTCCTTATAGAGAAACTACACTATCCAATGGTGAAATAATAATTAATTACAGAAATCGGTTAATTTAGCTTCCGATATTACTTCATACAAACACAGAAACATTGTCTGTAGGCTATGATCCATAGCTTTCGATTGTTGTTGACCAAGGCCCCTTATAGACGAAGTCATTTGTTTTTTAATTCATTACACGGCCTTAGATGGCAGTGATTTTAATTTTGAAACTCATTTATCTCATTAAATATCAGTCCTATCAAAATTTTTCAAAGAATAAAACGTATCGGAAATTACTTTTAAAGAAATGTTTGTTATGTAACATTTTTCACAAAAATCAGTAATAAGCGAGATATTTCGATTTATTTAATTCAGTCCCCCTTATAACCCCCCTTTTAAATAATGTATTTTGAATGCCACATAGCCTAAAATCTAAGTTAGAACGAACTTAATTTATATTCCAATTTTCATCGAAATCGGTTCAGCCATTAACGCGTGAAAAGGTAACAAACATACAGACAGACAGACAGACAGACAGACATACAAACAAAAATTTCAAAAAAGCAATTTTCGGTTTCAGGGTGGTTAATTATATATATTAGGACCAATTATTTTTGGAAAATCCAAAATTACCAGAAAAATTTCGGCTACAGATTTATTAGGCCTATTAGTATAGATAGATATTATATTATATTATATTATATTATGTAAAAAGTGTGTTGATAACGGATGTACTCGAATTAGAAAGTTTTTAATTTGTTGTGGGAGCTCTTGAATCTCAGGAGGAACAGCTTTTACAACAGCGCAACATAATCTGCCTGGCTCATTACCCAATTTTTTTGCATTGCATTTATTGCATATATATTTTATGTATTTTAACACGATTCAATTGAGCATAGTTAAAATTTGAATTATAAAATAATGGAATTCTAAGCTAACGTACTATTACTGCATACTAAATCAATACACTCTCCTTGTTCGTTAATTCTCTGAGATAAAAATGAATGTTCATAAACATTATTTTAAGAAATACAGGAAATGAATATACAGAATAACCTATCAAGTTTTCTGTGCACAAGAAGCTATTTTAATCTTACCTGTCCTCAATTCACTCACAAGTTACTGTAATAACATTATAGCATTATGTCCATCTAGAGAAACTACACTTTCCAATGATGAAATAATAATTAATTATAGAAATCGGTTAATTAAGCTTCCTATATTACTTCATACAAACACCGATACATTGTCTGTAGGCTATGTTTCATAGCTTTCGATTGTTGTGTCCAAGGCCCCTTATAGACGAAGTCATTTGTTTTTTATTTCAATACACCGCCTTAGATGGCAGTTATTTTAATTTTAAAACTCATTTATCTCATTAAATATCAATCCTATCAAAATTTTTCAAAGAATGAAACTTATCAGAAATCAGTTTTAAAGAAACTTTTGTTATGTAATATTTTTCACATACATCAATAATAAGCGAGATATTTTAATTTATTTAATTCAGGCACCCTTATAACCCTCCTTTTAAATAACGTATTTTGAATGCCATATAGCCTAAAATCTAAGTTACAACGAACTTAATTTATATTCCAATTTTCATCGAAATCCGTTCAGCCATTATCGCGTGAAAAGGTAACAAACATACAGAAGACAGACATACAAACAAAAATTAAAAAAAGAGTGATTTTCGGTTTCAGGATGGTTGATTATACATGTTAACACCAATTATTTTTGGAAAATCGAAAATTACCAGAAAAATTTTGGCTACAGATTTATTATTAGTATAGATAATAATTTATTTTAGCTGGCAGAGTTAAGGCCGTAAGGCCTTCTCTTCCACTCAACCAGCAAAAAGTATATATACATATGCATGAACTTACAAAGAATTCGACAATTTGATTTAGATGAGAATTATATTTGTATGCAAGAGTTATTTACGAATGAAACAACAAAATACTGTGAACTATTAATTAAACACTTAAATAAACTGTGTAGCAGAATTAAGCTAAAATACATAGAATGTTAATATATTTCAAATAATATTAGATAATAGAAAGAGATTATTATGAGAAATTTCGAAAATACAGCACTATCAGGATGATGTCTAAAGAAAGAAGTAACAATGTAGTCAGTGATAGTTTAAATAAGTATGATTAGAGTGAAATGCTAATAAGGTTATCTTTTAAGCTGTTTTTAAAAGGTGTTTATTGTCTTGCAGCCCCTAATACTTTGTGACAAGGAATTCCATTGACGCGATGTGGATACTGTAAAAGATGTTCTATGAAGAGGTATACTTAGCGTGCCACAGATAAGTGATCTGGTATTTACGTCGTGGTTAGAGTATAGATAAAAGAAACGAGACGAAAGGTAATTTGGTGTTGAGGTGTGCAAAGGTGTGAGGTAAAGACAAAGAGTGTAAAGTTCTGCGTTCTTTAAGTCGGAGCCACGAAAGACTTGCGAAGGACGGTGATATGTGATCATATCGTCGGATGTTGCACACGTATTTGACGCACATATTCTGAGCTCGCTGTAACTTGACTGAGAGTTCAGAGCTTAGGTCACTTAACAGAACGTCACAATAATCGAAGTGCGGCATTGCTAGGGTTTGTACTAGGGTAAGTTTTAGTTGCTGGGGCAAGAAGTTTCTCAAGCGACTCAAACAGTGAAAGGAGGAACAGATTTTTTTATCGTTTCTTTAACTTGAAAATTCCAACTTAGATTATTATCAAAAAAGAAGCCAAGATTTTTTTACGACAGATGAATAAGGGATTAGCTTGTTGTTAAGGGTAACAACTGAAAGATTACTGTTATTAAGGGAGTTAACTAAACGCTTATGTCCAATAATTCACTAGCCAAAAAAAAAAAAAAAAAGTTTCTTGGAATTCATGAGTCAATTCTTACTAATTTTGGGTTGAGAAAAACGAATATGACAATGAAAAATTGTTCTTAGCTCTAGTTTCTGTGATACACAATAGGTGGAAGTATTTCAGTTTAACGGATTAAGAGAAAAGGATACATTTTAATTACATATACCAACAACATTGAAAGTGCGTTTAATTATATCTTTGATATCTTTGTTCCATAACAGAAATATCGGGATGGAACCTTCCTCCGTGTTCATCACTGAAAGCTCCACAACTAGGAGGGAAAAAGTCTAGGTGGGAGTGGAGAAGATGGATTGTAAGGGACATTTTGCATCCGAGTTGATGGTATTTTTGCAAGAGCACTGTCACCAACTGAGTGTAGTTATCATCTCTTTTGTTGCCTAAAAATCCATGAATAACTGCCTTGAAGACTTCCCAAACTTCCTTTCCTTTCCCCGCCAAAACTTGGTCAAATGCAGGATCCTTTAGAAGTTCTCGAATTAGTGGCCCGACAAAAATACCTTCCTTGACTTTGGCATCACTTAATTTCGGAAATTTCTCTCTTACGTACTTAAAGGCCTGTCCTTCTTGGTTCTTACCTATGACAAAATATTTTATCAAACCCAGCTTAATATGCAGGGGTGGAAGAAGAACATCTTTTGGGTCTACGAGAGGCTCGGCAACAACATTTTTCTCGCTAGGGTTATGATTTCTTGCAGGCCAGTCTGCCTGAATATAATGTGATTTTCTATCCCTGCTGTTCCACATACATAAAAGCAGCAATATTTTGTGTACCGCAGTTGAAATCCTAAGAGTACAGCAATGAGTTTTAAATCACCACAGATTTTCCACTTGTGTTCATGATATTTGATTTAGTCGAAGAGGGCTGTCATATTTGCATAAGTTTCCTTCGTGTGAACTCCATGACCAACAGGAATAGAAGGAAGACATTGCCATTGTGAATAATACAGCTTTCAAACTAAGCTTGGAGGAGTCTATGAATAGTCTCCATTCAGTTGGATCATGGTTCAAGTTCAAACATTTCATCAAGCCATTAATGTCGCAGCAAACAAGATTGTTTTTCTTCTCAAGGTCTCTAATGAGATCACTCAATTCCGCTTGACTCAGTCTGTGCGGTTTATCATCTTTTTTCCTCAAAATCAGAGTCCTGGGATGTGGAAGGTTTGTTGGGTTCTTCTTCTTGTTCCACACTGTTTTCATTTTCTACTTCAAACACACAATTTTCGTGGCATTTTTACAAATTTTACGCTTTAAAAACACTTCCAAATCAGAAATTCTGCATTAATTACAGCAGAAACAATGTGAAATTCACAGTGACAGCAACAATATCTATGTTTGTAACTTACAAACAGCTTAAGAACATTTGTGTTTTGTTATTTGACAGGTGTGCCAACTCCCAAAACAAAATTTCCCCCAAATTTCCCCCAAACTGAAAATGTTGACTCTAAAAAATGAAATGTCACTTTATCTCCAAAGCAAGAGCTAATCTGTCATTTCTATGGTGATTTCTGAATTCAGCAGGTGGAAATACATCAGAATGAGCTATTTTTGAGCAAGAAACATTTTCATTGTTGACCAGTGATAATTATAGCTTGAGTCTTACGTGGATTAAGTGCGATTCCGAAATTGGCCGCCCAAGTGGCGACAGTGGCTAGGTTACAATTCAACTTGTCAATCGATTCATTGATCGTATTCAATCGATCGTATTTTATCGGAATTTATACAGTAGGGTAAGACAGGAGTGCCGAAATGAAGCTTTTTCGGTGCTCGAGGCTACGACAATCAGATTCGAGGTTTTCCCGGGAGCCGCGTACCGAGTCTTCGGTTCTTGTAGCGAACAGAGCATGGACCATGTAAATGCGAAACACTGGCGAGATTTGCAAACTTAGGACAAGAAATTGAAATACAGGGACATCAGTTTATTTGCACTTCAATTTTTATTATACTTTAGTTTTTTAATGTACTTCACTCCCACCTCTTCTACTAATAAAGTTCCAACTGTCCTCCACACAGAACCAAGGCCGCATATACTGGGTGTTCAGTTCAAAGTGTGCCATGGCTCGCTCTATGCCGTCATGTGGCTAGCCGATGAGCCTAGAAAATTCAATTTTCCTACACTTCCGCAGAGGCGTATTACCTGTGTGCCAGAGAAGTTGCCTAGCAAGTACGGCGTTCATTCTAAAGATTACTTACCGATACGTACGGTAACGCCGGTAGTGGCAGGAATGTGAACTGTTTGGAAACACGTACTGAGGTGAGTTTTTTCTTACTGTCGGGATATCGGGAGAGTGTTAAGACGATTACTTACGTATTTGTTGACACGACGGTCAACATGGACACGGAGTATTTGATTTGTATTGTGGAATGTTGCCGTACGCAACCGATGATAACAAATATCCTGCGTACGACTTGTCCACTCAAAACACAGTTCGAAAGAGGTTATGGTGACACACAGACAGTACAGACCGCCATCTGTTGCTACGTCGTTCTCAAGTTCAGATTGAACGCCTTGATTAATTGGCAACTTCTCTGACATAAAAGCTGAAGCTCGCGTCAATCCCTGACTCAAAACAGTGACGTCATGACTCACTTTGAAATGAACACCCAGTAGTAAACAGTACTGAGTTAGTGAGTATAGTTCGTTCCAGAAATATGTTCGCGTTTTCCAGTGACGAAAGAGTTTTCAATATTGAATCATTTTCGTACAGGTACTGTCGTCCGTTTGCCTACGTCGCATCCCGATTCCCCCCCCCACCTGCTTCTGCTCGCCCCTCTGTAAAGGCTAGTGGCTGGGCTATCTTAGCTCTTTTATAAAAACATTAATTTCTGTTAGGAATTGGACGTCTACGAAATATTATACAACTGTTTAAAATAACTTAAATAAAAGGGCCTCGTTAAGTAGACTTATGGAATGAGATGAAGAAGATGAATGATATGAAATCTAAATTCTTTTTCTTCACGGGAGGGAAAGATAAATGAACCGTGGCAATGAAAATTCCAACCCGGCATTTGCGTAAGTAACTGCGGAAAACCACAGTCAGCTTGATCGGTCCGAGGATCGAACCACGGACCTCCCGAATGCGAGTCCCATGCGGCCATCTCACTCTGTCATCGCCGAAAGTTACGCAGCATTTGTTCTTAATGGGTTGAAGGAAAACCTCAACCGTGTAACTTGTCTGAACCGGGATTTGAACCCGTGTCCGCTCGTTTAACGATCAGACATGCTAACCGTTACTTCACAGCGTAGGATTTTTGAACTTAATAGCATCGTTGCAATGAAACACAGCTACCAACTATCAAGGATTGCTTTTGTATTACCTTCTTTTACTTACTTATTTACTTACTTACTTACTTACTTACTTACTTACTTACTTACTGGCTTTTAAGGAACCCGGAGGTTTATTTCCACCCTCACATAAGCCCGCCATTGGTCCCTATCCTGAGCAAGATTAATCCATTCTCTATCATCATATCCCACCTCCCTCAAATCCATTTTAATATTATCTTCCCATCTACGTCTCGGCCTCCCCTAAGGTCTTTTTCCCTCCGGCCTCCCAACTAACACTCTATATACATTTCTGGATTCGCCCATACGTGCTACATGCCCTGCCCATCTCAAACGTCTGGATTTAATGTTCTTAATTATGTCAGGTGAAGAATACAATGCGTGCAGTTCTGTGTTGTGTAACTTTCTCCATTCTCCTGTAACTTCATCCCTCTTAGCCCCAAATATTTCCCTAAGCACCTTATTCTCAAACACCCTTAACCTATGTTCCTCTCTCAAAGTGAGAAGTCGACCTGGTTGGCGAATTGGTATAGCGCTGGCATTCTATGCCCAAGGTTGCGGGTTCGATCCCGGGCCAGGTCGATGGCATTTAAGTGTGCTTAAATGCGACAGGCTCATGTCAGTAGATTTACTGGCATGTAAAAGAACTCCTGCGGGACAAAATTCCGGCACATCCGGTGACGCTGATATAACCTCTGCACTTGCGAGCGTCGTTAAATAAAACATAACATTTCAAAGTGAGAGTCCAAGTTTCACAACCATACAGAACAACCGGTAATATAACTGTTTTATAAATTCTAACTTTCAGATTTTTTGACAGCAGACTGGATGATAAAATCTTCTCAACCGAATAATAACAGGCATTTCCCATATTTATTCTGTGTTTAATTTCCTCCCGAGTATCATTTATATTTGTTGCTGTTGCTACAAGATATTTGAACTTGTCCACCTCTTCAAAAGATAAATTTCCAATTTTTATATTGTAAATTTTTATACTGAACAACAATGCAAATTTATTATCTCAACAATAACTCTTCACTTTCTACAATTTAATTTCACTCCCGTCAACAATGGGATTTGCTCTCCGCACAGCAACACAGCGTTCGTTATTGCACTCCACAAACGACAATGACAATTTACTTGGACTATTACGAACAACAATGAACTGTTAATCTTAACTAATATTCACAAAGTACTATTTACAACACAGAACTGTCAGTTCTCAGTTCACAGCTCGTTTGTCTTGGCTAGTTCTTCTAGCTCAGTCACTCGCGTTCACAGAATCTCGAACCCCAGACCTTTAGAGACGATCCGCTGCACTTCGAACTCAGGTCCCCCAGCTGCGGTCCACTGCACTCGAACTCCGGGCTTCAGATTCCACAGTTACGGACACAACTCAAGTCGCGCTCTGGTCTCGAAGCTGGCATCACTGCTACACAAGACTGTCTGGCTTGCTCTCTACTGACTTTAACAACACTGCCTTACTGACTGACTGACGTTCACTTGCGTCTTCTCTTTTATAACCAAACTATAGTTTCTGGAGAGTTCGCGAAAGATTCCACTCTCGAATCATCCGGATATCTCTCCTCTCTGCCGCAGTCGCTCTTTCCCCTTTCTCCCCACCATAGCACATGCCCCAGGAGCAGATGCGCGCGCAACCCGCCCAACACGGCGTCGCCGTAAAACACCCCCTCTGCCCTCTCAGCATGCAGATGCTCCCCGTACCAGCGTTTCGTCTGCCGCGCGCCCTGTCGGACACGCGTTCGAACCCCGGTGCAGCTGTCACAATATTTCCATTTCGTACAATATTCCCGTCACGAGAATCCTTCAAATTACCCTCTTTTATATATGAAAATTTATGAGTTACGAATTTTGTGTACAGGTCATTACGGTGTTATCGTTGATCTATGAGTCACGTTACACAGCGTCGTACATTGTCGTACGTGTATTTATTTTACATTGCTTGTGCTACTGTCTTGACGTTCGCTGTAATAAATTTTGAAGCTCGCAGCTGGTGTCAAGTCTTGTAGCTACGGCAGGGTGTTGTGAGCGTCGCGCCGCGGTTCCTTATCCTGTCAGGTCGTGGTGGACTTTGTTGTCCACAAAGTAAACTTTGCATAATATTTCTTTTTTTCGAAATACTCCCGTTTTCTTCTATCTTTCAACCAACACTCTCCATCTTTCCCTCTTTCATTCATTATCTTAAAATTAATCATAGCGCTACAACCCATGGGTTTCAGAAAGGTCTTGAGACTCCGAGCCCAGGAGCATGGATAAATATACAGGGACATCATTTTATTTTTACTAACATTTCCAATATTAACCTGGCTATACCTTTGAATCAACGGTTGCTATCCCCTTCCACGACTGGAGTTCGATGGCGTAATATACAAACAAATCACTTTACTAGGTATAGGAGGGAACAAAAGTAATTCATCCATTTACGTAAACTATGAAATATCACGCTTTTGAGTTTGATAATTTTCATTAGGTTTTTGTTTAATCAGAATACAGTACAGTATTAACAATGATGGCAAAGTGCATCAACATCGGTTAAAAACGCAGTAATCATAGATTACGAAACGACGGTTGAACAGTAACTATGGTTAAAATGTAATTTCTGTGCGCCATTCACAATCACCGATTACTTAAACATGGCTAACTGACACCTCATTTAACCAGAGTAAAGTCTATGATGGTACACTGTTTCTACAAAATGGCTACAGGAAAGCATCCATACCGCTGCAAAGATAATAGTCAACGTCTAAAAGCGACTGTGCTCACTCTGTTCTACATCGAAATGAACGTGTCCTACATTTTCGCGTTGCATTTGTTTGCCTTTCGGCACTGTTATATTTACGAGTTGCATTTCTTTGTTTTCCAGTGTTGTTAGGTTAAAATCGCACAAAATGGAAAATTAGATGCAAAAATGATTATATCCCAATGTGAGGTTGAAGTATTGATAGACTTACTTACTAGATGTAAATATATTATATAAAAATAAGTAATATCCATAAAGGAAAAGGATGCAGAAGATTAGTAGGAATGTGCGTACGATCCAGGACCCCATTTACACCAGGGAACTGTTCATTATCCTATGATCCAGCCATAACCTCTCTTTGTTCAGGCAGTGACATAGAGAAAGAGATATTCGAGTATTCCCTCTTAAAATACAGAAAATAACAGTTACATAGAATCGTAACATAAGCAGCCGATCCATAGGAGAAATATGATTGTTCTTGTGTTATATCAAGTGATCCATTTGTAGATTTTGATAAACGAAATCCCTCCTGAAATTTTCTGTCACCTAATTACTCGTAAGAATTCTCTCTTTCCACTAAAGAAACTTCACGCTCACACTCTATCCAAGTAATTCAAGTACTGTGTAATAATAATCGTCTTCGAAATAAACATCTGTGGCTCTGGCCGCCATTTTGCTTTACTTGGTCTACTAATCACTGGTTATCTCCTTTAACCGCTCGAATATGGTTGGTTAGACATTACTGTGGTTAACCTCCTATTTAAGTCGTAACCGAGGTCGATCCACTGTAAAAATGCTTAAACACGGGTTAGGTGACAATTTTAACCAGTGGTTACACTAACCGACGTTAATGCACTTGGGCATGAGTGTTTTTACTCACGAACTGAGCTGTCCATACCGACGTATTCATTATGCAGTGTATATTATAGTGTCTATAGCACATTAGCGTACAATATAGAGAATGAAGTTAAATTGAAAAGTAGGCCTAATCATAATATGGATATTTAAACACATTTTTCAAAATGGTGGCGGTTCATTTCGATACAGGCTTCAGTTCTAATGTATGTAATTCCAATTACCAGTTTCGTCCTTCGTACTAGTAACTCATGTTGAAATAATTCTGTACCTACTCTGTAAAAGAGTACCTTACGTACTGTAAATTCAATCTTCACTCCTGCTCGATCCGAAAAGATAAAATTACTCAGACATGCTATCTACTGTCCGTCCAAGTGGTTATGTCGCAGGGTCGTAGAAAGGATGGAATTCACGTGACAGTTAATTACTTAACGAGGCCCTTTTATTGAAGTTATTTTAAACAGTTGTATGGGTATAATATTACGTAGATGTCCAATTCCTAACAGAAATTAATGTTCTCAGAAAAGAGCTAAGACAGCCCAGCCTGCATGTTTCTATGTATTTATTTTGTAAGAAATGCTGGTAGTTTATTTTATTAATATTGTTTTTCATGAGTTATAGAAAAAAATAACATTTTCAAAAGTTAAAAAAATGTTGAAAGCGAATAAATGAAATTTTTCACAGAATGATTCATAGAAGTGTTTCTCTGTCTTACGAATGCAACCAAAAAAAGGAAGCTTAGAAATTGAGATCGAGATCTTCTATTAAAAAGTTGGGTTTGAAAATATTTCTAAAAAGAAATGGAAAAAAAAAAATCAAAAAATCAAAAGCCAAACACATTTGGGAGTTCAAAATTTGGATTTTGTTAGTTCTTTACATTATTTTAAAAATTTGGTTGAAAAAATGATTAGAAAGAAAGTTGTCATTTTTAGTGGAATGTCCTCTTAAGGTAAAAAAAAAAAAAAATTTCATTTGTTTTTTGTGCTGTTTCTTTACATTTAGCGAGATATCGACTTACTTTCTTTTTTGACTTAGGCCAAACTGTGTATTTTATTACGATCCTATAGGCCTACCATAGCCTCCCACAAAGAGAGATAGAAAGCATGGAATATTCCGTACTTAGACCTACATTACGAAATTAATACTCACGTTGTACAGTAGTTCATCACTCGGAATTTTTGGGTTACATAAACCTTCAGTAAGAAAATATGATATCAGGCCATTGGAGAACGGCTGGAAAACAAAATAGGATTAATATTAATTAGAATAGTTTTTCCATCCAAAGAAACAATATTATGAGATGTTTAACATGTATAACTGCATTAAGTTTAAAAGCAGAATCTTTAGATTGTAAGTAACCAACGCGAAGGAACAAGCCGAAAAAATATTCCTTTGTAATTTCTTCGAAAAACGCTTCGTTAGTATAGTCACGTACAAAATGAATTGGTTAAAAACGCATTTACAGTGTGACGGAACCTTCGGAGAGGTTCTTGCATTAGTGCTAAACTGCGTAACTTTTCCGAAAAGTTTGGAGTTTTCGTTACCGCGAAAATGAAATTCCATTACCCTAGAAGCTAAATAATGCTTATCTTTCGTATAGGCTAGTAAATGTTCTCGTGATATACAAACAAGAAAATTTTAACTGTCGTATAGAATATCTTCGCAGTGAGTGACAAATGTTGACAGAGAGAAAGAATTTCTGCTGTTCAAATGTATTTACTGACAACGCGATCTAACCTCTCCCCAGAGAACACCGAAATTTTAATGTGTGTATATTCCATAGAATAAATAAATAAATAAATAAATAAATAAATAAATAAATAAATAAACAAACAAACAAATAAACAAATAAATAAATAAATAAGTAATGAATAAATAAGTAAATAAATAATGAATAAATAGGTAAGTAATGAATAAGTAAATAAATAAGTAATGAATAAATAAATAATGTATAAATAAGTAAATAAATAAGTAATGAATAAATATAACTAATGAATAAATAAGTAAATAAATACGTAATGAATAAATAAGTAAATAAATAATGAATAAATAAGTAAACAAGTAATGAATAAGTAAGTAAATAAATAAGTAATGAATAAATAAGTAAATAAATTAGTAATTGATAAATAAGTAAATAAATAAGTAATGAATAAATAAGTAAATAAATAAATGGATGGATGGATGGATGCATGGTTACATGGAAAGACAGATAGACTGATAGATAGTGAATAGATAAATAAGTGAATAAATAAGTAAATCAATGATGAATAAATAAGTAAATAAATAATGTATAAATAAGTAAATAAATAACTAATGAATAAAGATATAAGTAATGAATAAATAAGTGAATAAGTAAGTAATGAATAAATAAGTAAATAAATAAGTAATGAATAAATAAGTAAATAAGTAAGTAATGAATGAGTAAATAAATAAATAAATAAGTAATGAATAAATAAGTAAATAAGTAAGTAATGAATAAATAAGTAAATAAATAAGTAATGAATAAATAAGTAAATAAATAAATAATGAATAAATAGGGAAATAAATAACTAAATAAATAATTAACTAAATAAGTAGGCTACATAAGTTAATTAATGAGTAAGTAAATCAATAAATAAAAGTAAATAAGTAAATTAAATAAATAAGTAAATAAAAAATAAATAAACAGTTATTGAACATCTTCCATCCATGTGACTGTACTTAGAACTATAGATTTATACATATAAGTTATATATATATATATATATATATATATATATATATGTATGAATTTACTTTGAATATATTTTGGTGTTATAGTATTGCATTTGACATCGCTGGTGCTTATCTCCCTTTATTATCCACTTTTTGACTACTTTCCTTATTAATTTCGACACCTAAATATTAAAATTCATTACGCCTACATTCTTTAATGAGACTTTTTCCATCTTGCGCAACTAAATGTACTATAATATTTTCACCACATCCCATGTAAAATGTTTTGTTTTTTTTTAATTAATAATTTAATCTTCAATTGAAGGATTTGCTGCTAAAAGGAGGTAGCTTCACTATATTAAACGTTTCGAGAACTGAAATAACATTTTAAAATTTGAAATTTCAACTTGCGTGAAATTAATGTTTCAATATTCCTCAGGGGTTCTTACACATTAGGATAGTATGTTCACTAAAAAATATCTCTTCTATGGTCCGTCCCAGGAATCTGTAGCGTGACTTGGCGCATATGGGGCGGAGTCTATGTGTGTCGGAGTGTATTGCGGGCAGCATCAGCAGGGGGCCGCTATGGGGTAATATGCTCGTGGTAGAGAGTTCAGATAGGAATGATCCCCTTCCTGCAAGCGATTGGTAGCTTCGTTCAACCAATGCCTCCCCCCTAGCCCTCACACATGCTACTTGCGCAGAAGTCTTATTTCGTCTTTCTACTTCACAGATTTCTGGGACGGACCATAGATGGCCTAGCACATATTTATTGGAGCTATCTCTTTATCGTCACAAAATCAGTGATTCACTATCATCTAGGAAAAAAGATTTTGTGCGAGATCGTGCGTATTTGCTTGTTTTCCGCACAGAACCAATACGCGGTAAGTGTGAAATACCACATTCAGTATTCCCAACGTAACACACATAAAACAGTTTCCCTCTTCTTACCGCTTAAGCGCGACATTCATTTTACTGCTTTAGGCTTTTAACATATTATTTTTAGAGACGTTTAACATAGTAATAATTATAAATTGGAAACTTACCACTGCAATTTCACCTAAATTGCAATGTTAATTATTGTTTTTAAATATTTGCAAAAATTAAGTAAAGTCTACTACTCCACGAAACTTATTGCATTCCTGATACAAGTAACATTAAGGAAACCGTGAAAAAATCAACAAGATTCCAGATGCCGATGTTATTACTGCAATATGTTATATAAATAATATTGTTAAAATATTAAAATGAAAAATAAATCATTACATAACCTTACTGTTTGTTTTAAGTTCGCATTTATAGACTGGGGGGGAAAAAAGACAGACGTATATCACGGCCTGCTGGAGTATAGTAAACACAGAAAACATTTTACAGCAACAATGTTGAAGAAAGATATTTTGGTTTTCCGAAGTTGGCATCATTAAACAGAAACCAACATGGAGATTTCATTGCAACTAATTAGAAATTCGTCTTTCAGGTATGTAATAAACGATCTTCGCACAAAATAATGTACGATACACGAGCGGTATGTTTGTTTTCATGTTCTCGGAAATTAAAAAAGCTCAACTACGTTTCGCTTTTTCAATCTTTTCCTCGAACATGAATACGTCAACATACTGCTCTTGTAACGTATATTACTAAAAAGTACAAATTTACCTCTTTTAATATTGAATACAAAAAAAAAAACTGAAATGGAAATACAATAATTCCATAGTGAAATGAAAACGGAAATTTTTTCACTCATCAAATTCCCCTTCTGTGACATCTGGTGCGTTGTCTGCTCTCAGTTCATTGTAGAACCACATCTCATTTTGTGCTATGTATTTGCGGGCTAGTTCCATCACATCATTAGGGCCTATATTTGGCAGCCTTGAGTAGTAGGGAGTCGTCGTATGTTCAGTGTAGATTATCCAGTGTCAAAAGAGTACTGTTCTGGGGGTTAAACATGTTCACTGTTTTGGGAGAGGAAAGTCCAATAGGCTACTCTTACTGCATAGCATATATTTGGGACTTTTGATATGTAAAAACTTTATATTTTGTAATGAATAATTTGTCTCTAAGGGCCGTATTCATAAACGAGACTTTGGATGAAGACTTTCCAAAGTCGACTTTCGTAGTAAAGTTTAACTTTGTCAAAAGTCCTATTCACAGACAATACTTCTGAGACTTTGACTTTGACTTCGGAAATTCGAGATTTGACGATTTTGTTCTAATGTTGACAATCACAAGCACTGCCTTGTAAACGAATTAAATTAATAGATAGCTAAAATAGAGTAGGCATTGCCACAATCAATGCCGTCTTTTGAGTCACAAATCAATGAAACAAATGAACATCGATACATGTTGAGCGATTGTTAACCGTTCTTGCAGCTTTACATAAGAATTCGTGGGCCTAGTGTGAAACTAACGTGAGTACAAAAATTTATATTTTTAGATGTTTACACCAATAGATAATAATTCGTTCTTCTACTTGGTCACAAAAAATCGTAACTCAGTTCCAAATAGTCTTGTACTCGTATATAATACAGTAGAACCCCGATTATCCGTCACCCTATTAACCGATTGGCTGATTATCCGACTGTCTATTTCTCGCTCTTTTTTTTTCAGAAATAAATAACTTATATGAAGTACTGTTTTGTAAATCATATTAGTAGGTTCTACATATATTTTTGCTAGAAGGTGTTATTACAAGTCTTTATAGTTACACAGCATTGTTCGAATTGCTGTTCTATAATATAACTTGTATATAAAATGTCTTCCACGGATGTTAACAGAAAATGTATTGTGCTTACTTACTTACTTATGGCTTTTAAGGAACCCGGCGGTTCATTCCCGCCCTCACATAAGCTCGCCATCGGTTCCTATCCTCAGCAAGATTAATCCAGTTCCTACCATATAACCCACCTCCTTCAAATCCATTTTAATATTATCCTAAGTATCGAAAACATGGAAATAATTGAATGGTTTGAGAAAGAGAAACTGTGGCTCATCTCGCATCAGAATACGAGATTGGAGTTACAACTGCGCGATTTAATAAAAAAAAACAATAAAGTGTAAAAAAAGTATGTAAATCTACAACATCAGACCTCCTTTATTCCTATATTTCCTGAGACAGTTATTACAAAGGACTTCCTTACCCCTTAAAAACCCGTCGTTGACAACCAGACTTAAATTAGTGAACTTCTGATCCACACTACATAGAGAGTTAAATACAAGACCATGGAGGAAATTATAAAATCTTTCAAGGTACGGATTATTCGATTTTTTCGATCAACCGTTCAGTTGACCCTCTTCATTACCACGGATAATAGAGGTTCTACTGTACAATAAAATTCGTAACTACAAAACATGATGGTATGGTTCATTTGAAATAGTATTGCCTGCTAAGAATTATGTTGTGAATAAAACATCGATTGTAATTACGTTAAGTTCACATTAAGCCCTCGAATTATTTCATTATAAAATAATTTTATTCTGAAAATATGGAAGATAAGAAGATGCCACTAATAACAGACTACTTAAAAATTAATTGAAATCAATATTCAGAAAACATTATTATGACGACCGCAGGATTAAAAATGAACTGCATATCCATCTGTATAAGATATTCTCTATAGAATTAAACAGTCAAATCAATTTTAAGCCATCAATTACCTGTAGCGTAAAATCGCGATGAAATAAGAAATTCAATCATTGGTGGAACAGATAATCCTCTTTGATTATTATTCATTAATGAATGTTGAAACATGACGAGGATATCTAGTATTGTCTGTTTATCAGATCTGTACCTTGATTTGAATTTATTATCTGTATCTAATAACAGACTACTTAAAAATTAATTGAAATCAATATTCAGAAAACATTGTTATGACGACCGCAGGATTAAAAATTAACTGCATATCCAACTGTATAAGATATTCTCTATAGAATTAAACAGTCAAAATAGCATATCTAACGTTAGTGCGACCGTTAATGGAATACGGAACTACATGTTGGGATCCCTATAGAATATATCAGATAAATTCCTTAGAAAGAATCCAGTATAGGGCAGCTAAATTTGTTAAAGGTAAAAGAGAAGATGGAAACGATACGATAAAAGAACTTAAATGGGAAACTTTGGAAAACAGACGTAGGAAAACTAGAATAACATCATTGTATAGAGCACATCTAGGTCAGAAAGCATGAGTAGACATAACGGCTCGCTTAGAAAAGCCAACGTACTATGGTAGGAACGATCATGATTTTAAAATCAAATGTAGGAAACAGAAAACGGATGTAGGTAAATTCTCATTTTTAAATAGAACTATAAATGATTGGAATGACCTACCTGCAGCGGTCTTTGAGGGCTGTCCTTCCTTAAAGAGTTTCAAGAATAATTTAAAAAGTTGTGTATAAAGAGCAAATTAAAATTAAGGTGACATTTAACATCTAATTTTTTAAGGTAACATGTATTTATTTAGCCTGACGAGTTACTTCCTTGGTTTGAATTGTAAATTATTTAAAACTAGCGTGTAAGAGGGCCTTAGACTAGAAATGTTTAGTTTAAATGTAGTTCTGTTTATAAGTACAGTATGCATAAGGGTGTAATTATTTGACTTATTTGAACTGTTGTATCAGTGAAGCGAGGTGAGTCAGTGGAGTTATGGTTTTACAGTGCAGTGAATAGTTCCGATCAGTGATCATTTATAGCGTCAATGAAATGTGTTCTATAGTGTCAGTGAAATGTGTGCTAAAGTGTCAGTGAAATGCGTCGTAGTGCCACTACAGTGAGTGAGATGAGAATAAAGTGAAAGACTATTGAAACTTATATAGGGCCTATACATAATTATGTAGATTGTAATGTAAAATTAGGAATTTTATTTATGTTTTATTATTATTGTGTTAAATTATATTGTGTATTCTTATTGTATTGTGTATAAAATTGTATTGTGTATTGTGTAATTGTATTGTGTATTGTAAATTTATTGTGTATTGCTTTTTTTTGTGTATTGTTTATATTGTGTATACCACTGCCACTGGGTGCTTGCCCACTTGCAGTGTAAATAAATACATACATACATACATCTAATAATAAGCTAAGGAACATGAGCAGCGTTAATAATCTCTTAGATGTCCTCAATATTCTCGAAAAATTTAACAATTTTCGAAATATCAGCCATTTTCCTTATGTCCACGAACGAAAGTCGAAGTCAAAGTCTAGATTTTCGGCGACTTCGAAGTAAAGTTACGACTGAAATTTACTTTCGTCAAAGTATCGACTGTGAATAGGAAAATGGTGACTTTGTACTTTCCAAAGTCAACTTTGGTCCAAAGTCTTGTCTATGAATACGACCCTTAGTAACGATAAAAGGAGTTTTCAGGAAGAAATCTTTTAACACGTCAACAAAGTTACACAGTAGATCATTCCCTGATTCACTTCTGTTACTGAAAACTTGTTGCTGGTCTTTTCTATAATGCGAACATATGCGCGTGGCAGGAAAACTCTTTCAAATTTCCTCATTCGCTTTTCGATGTTATCGAAGTCACGGTCAAAGGGCATAAAACTGTGACCCGGTTCTGGAAACATGTGAACGATTTTATTCAGCCGCCCACATTTCACAAGGTAAAATACAATTTTGTGTCAAGGCATGGTTCTTATTTTTGGACACACAGTTGTCTGAAAATAGAGAACTTTTACATCTTCACTCAATACGAAGTGTATAAAATGATATAAAAAAACTAATACACTCGTTAGGCTATGTGATTTCTTACCTATATAGGGGAGAGTCGGGTAATATCGGACATCTGGTAATATCGGACAGTGAGTTTCTTTCATCTACCACACGATGATAGTATCTGATTGACATGGTTACGTTTCTGTAATGTCGCATAGAGAAACGTAACCATGTCATTCAGGTACTAATTACCATATGGTGGTAGATGAAAGAAACGCACTGTTCGATATTACCCTATGTCCGATACTACCCGACTCTCCCCTACTCATCAGATATGTAAAAATAGTGTTTCCCTGATTTCGCTGACGAAATTCCAAAGTTATAAAACCAACATTGCCTTTTGTAAAAAGCGTCTCCTGAGATCACTTTGGTATCGGCATGTTTTACTCATGATCATCTCAACTAAGATTTTCAGCTACATCTTTCTTCTATCAAAAGAAACTATTTTTTTTTTTTTTTTGCACAAGGTGAGACATGGAACGCTAAAACCGCTAAAAGTGAAGCTACCACCTTTTTGCAGCAAACCCTTCAATTGCCATTTTCTCCTGCCAATTTTCTATTCACTACAAGAATATTGGACATATTTTATCTCTCTAAAAATAGGAGCTCCAATAAAGAAATAAGTAGACCTATACTTTCTTGCAGAAACTTACCAAGATGAAAATATATAAACTAAAAAGAACCAAACAGAAATTGTATAAAACGAGAACTGTTTGTAGGTTGAAAGGTTTTCTCTTCTCCATGAGTTTTGGTCCCACTTTAAGCACGAAAGCGAGGTACAGAAGCGTTATTGACATGACGGGTAGAGGTCCGCCCATCAATGGCCACATGTCTGCTTCACGATCTGAAAATAATGGCGGAATATGAGATGACGAATTGAAAGTTAATTGAATTTAAAAGTGACACTAAGACGTTAAATGCGAGTAAACTCTGCTGTATTATTATTACTAGCTATTACATGGCTCATTAAAAAATTAGTGACAACACTCCTGCTTATCAGCTCCCCTAGTGGTGGCCAATGTAAGTTGGTAGTAAGATAAGATGAAGTGGTGCCTGATGTGTGTTACCTGCAAGTTATAAAGTAATAATCTCATTTAAACTTTATATGCAGTGATTGCAATAGAAAGACTGTCGTCTACAACGCCCTAAGGCAATCATGTCAACTGATGCCCACAGACGCAAGCGCGCGCTTTAGAGCTCAGGAGAGCCTGGGCGCTTGACAGCGGAAAGAAAAGAGACCGACGAAAGAGGTAGTACGAGTATATGCCGCTTGGTCGAGCTGTATACAGGGATGGCCAGCACTGATTCAAAGGATAAAGGGAAGAGAGCTTATTAAAAATGTATCCATGTTAATTTTTAGATTTGTCTGAGAAGTATAAATCCATTATAAGAATTAAGTTTTAATTTTAATGCTCATTTTTCACAACTTTCCTTTTTATTGAAAAGGAATATTTCCTCAACTTTCTATAGAAAAGTGAAATGGATAAATCGCAATATAGCGAACGCCAGTAGGGGAAGTTATCCCCACCCACATGAAATGTGCATTCGACACAACACTCGCTTATCACGTAGAGTGTCTGGTGAGCTAGTAGGGGAAAAGTGGAAGGGATCATGGGCGGAGCTTCTACGTTCGCTATATTGGGATTTGCCCTATATTGTAAATACGTGTTACTGAAGATAGTGCATTAAAAATTTTGAAAATATTTGCATGGAAAATGTTTCTAAGGAAATGAATTAACAAAGCAACTACTGTTACATCATAAACAAAAGATATGTGCTCATGTGTTGTAAAAACGTCAGCTCTATAGCTTCAACAGATTTCGAGAAAATAATTTAATATTCTGATGATAAGAAGTTGCGCACCAATATCATCTTAAAAGCATAATACGATAAGAGTTTTGTTATGTAATATTAGTTACAGTTAAAACATAATATATCTAGGTGATTTTGCTTTGTACTATAATATTGTTTGGATTAGTTTATTGATTAATTTTATGAGGTTAAAGATACCAGGATAGAATCAGTGAAATGTGTCGTAGTTCCAGTGCAGTGAGTGAGTTGACAGCGAAATGAGTGTAATTTGAAAGATACTTGTGCAGATATGAACATATCATACTCGTGGGTTTTAATTCGATCTTAGTTTTAAGATACAAATTAGATTTATTTCAAATGTTATTTTAAGTGATCGTTTCATTTAATTTAGTATATTCCCTGTTGTTGTTATTATTATTATTATTATTATTATTATTATTATTAATTATTGTTAGTATTAATTATTAGTATTATTATTAATTGTATTTTTAATTATTAAGTTTATTATTGTCATTATTGAGTGTAATTAGTTACCACTGCCACCGGGTATATACCCACTGCAGTGTGAATAAATACATACATGCTTATTTAAGCAAATCATTACACGTAGTTATGTTTAAAATCAATTACTGCCATCCAGAGTGCTGCATTGGAGTTAAATCGCTCGCTTGAACTCGGTCGAGTGTCGCACCCTCGAGTGAGATACGATCGGTCGTGATACGCTCGTAATAAATAGAAGCACAATACAAGGTCATCTCACCGACATGTCTTATCTAGTATGGAAGGCGACAGATAAGATACACATATGTTTTACTCACACGATAAAAATAAGTCTTTATTTTCTGCGTTTATGACAAACGTTTAATAGAACAGTCAGTGGAAGGTACCAAAACAGGTACATGAAGTTATAAATAAAATAGTATGAAAAACTTCCATATACAGTTATTATTGCTAATTAATAATTATTCAATATTTGATGTACCACATATATAATATGTGTTCCGCCTATATACTGCGACAATGTAGAAACGTTTTACAAAATATTATTGATGTAGCAGTAGATTAATAACAATATTAGTACAGAGATAACGTCACAGAAAATATAATAAGACTAATAATCATGCTGCACAACTGTTACAGACGCAAAGATTGATACACTAATTTTAGAGATTATTATTATTATTATTATTATTATTATTATTATTACTAATTATTATTAGAAAACTTGATACAGTTCTTGCATTATCGTGATTGCGTTCTCTGTTTATAATAATTACATTTACATCCAATAACATCTATCAGATGTGGCAAAAACAAAATCACTCCTGTGGGGGGGGGGGACATTTACCTACAACATCTATATTACATTTTAAAGCAAGTTTCGTAGTTGTACTATGGAGAGGTTAGTTAAACACTACAAAGTTTTGAAATGATAAACATCTATGATGTTACTACAGTTCATCACTGTAACAAGAATGAATGTCTAACGCTCGGCTTGTACCGTTCGAGGATTTATCGCTCGTGACAATTTTACCCATCATGCATGTGCGCTACCTATCAGATTATGCTATGAACTACTTGGCGCTCGAGCGAAAACGTCCGATGCAGACCTCTGATACCATTAATTCCAACTTATCATGTCATACTCAATCTCTCTCTCTTTTTTTTTTTTTTTTAATATCACTTTCTTTATGAATAATGTGTCTAGGTGCAATATAGTTGTACTACTATGGAATTTATGTGAATATTCCGTCTTAACTCTTTATTATGTTACTAGCTGAAAGCACCCGGCGTTGCCCGGGTTGTCCTTTTTGCTTCTTTTCAAATTAAACTGGTTAGATTTTTCGGAAGTCTCAGAAACTCAGCTATAGACAACCAAAACGAATTGTCTTTAATAAGCTTTCCTCATCCATAAAGATGAATCTTTACATAGCATCACTTAGACCTACATGAATTAATGAACTTCTTAGCCAAATGCCTGAACGAATTAACTCAATTGAAAGCAACTGCAGATCATGCAACGAAAGAAAGCATTTCATCACGTGCCTTGTTTTCAAATTATATATATATATATATATATATATATATATATATATATATATAATAGTAGGTTATTTTACGACGCTTTATCAACATCTTAGGTTATTTAACGTTTGAATTAGATGGTGATAATGCTGGTGAAATGAGTCCGGGGTCCAGCACCGAAAGTTACCCAGCATTTGCTCATATTGGGTTGAGGGAAAACCCCGGAAAAAAACCTCAACCAGGTAACTTGCCCCGACCGGGAATCGAACCCTGGTTTCGCGGCCAGACGCGCTAACCGTTATTCCACAGATATGGACTCCATATATATATATATATATATATATATATATATAGTCTCCGGGGTTTTCCCTCGACTCAATATGAGCAAATGCTGGGTAACTTTCGGTGCTGGACCCCGGACTCATTTCACAGGCATTATCACCTTCATCTCATTCAGACGCTAAATAACCTAAGATGTTGATAAAGCGTCGTAAAATAACCTACTTAAAAACATACATACATACATACGTACGTACGTATGTACGTACATACATACATACATACATACATACATACATACATGACACGGCAAAACCAGAGCATACCTACATAGATTTAAAATTATAAACAATCCAACATGCCCATGTCAAATTAGCCACCAAACGGTAGACCACTTATTGTTCGATTGCAAACTATTAGATCAGGAAAGAGATGCTTTAATCGCGGCTGTATTAAGAACTGAAAACTGGCCACCTAACAAAGAGAACCTCTTAAAAAAATATACTAGGAAACTTATACAATTTGTAAATAATATACCTTTTGAGAAAATTAGCCAGTTGTAGAAAAAAAAAGAATTTTAAATAATGTTAAATGGAAATGGTAGAAATTGTAAATAATTGTAAAACTAGAGTATCATAAAAAAACAATAATTTTACAAACTGCAATAACATCACAGTCTAACAGTAGATGGTAAACTATAAACGGTAGACAGCTATAATTAATTGTGACCTTAGAACATTTTATAGAAAAAAATTAGAGAAAATTGTGGAAAAGAAAATAATGCAAATCAGATTGTAAATTTTAAGTTCCAGAAAATCAATATAAATGCAGCATATATGTCGAGAGAAATAAGTGAATGGCAAAAACAAAATCAACTGATCTTCAAATTAGATTGTAAACTTTGAATTGTTATACAGGGACATCATTTTATTTTTACTAACATTTTTAATATTAACCTGTCTATACCTTTAGAGAACCGGAAACACCGCTTGCTCCCCCCTCCAAGACTGGAGTTCGATGATACTGGCGTAAAACACAATCACTCTACTAGGTATAGGAAGGAAGAAAAGTAGTTCATCCATTTGCGTAAACTAGGAAATATCGCGATTTTGAGTTTGATAATTTTCATTAGGTTTTTCTTTAATCAAAGTACAGTACTGTAAGTATTAAGAATAAGTGTTTTTACTCACGAAGTGAGTTATCCATGCGAACGTATTCATTATGCGGTGTATATTATACTGTCTACAGCATATTAGCGTACAATATAGAGAAAGAAGTTAAATTGAAAAATAATCATAATATGAATATTTAAACACAATTTTGAAAATGGTGCCCGTTCATTTCGATACAGGCTTCAGTTCTTTTGTGCATATTATCGCACTATAGACTATTGCATCTAATTCCAATTGCCAGTTTCGTCCTTCGTACTAGTAACTCATGTTGAAATAATTCTGTACCTACTCTACGTACTGTAAATTCAATCTTCACTTCTGCCCGACCCGAAAATATAAAATTACTCAGACATGCTGTCTACTGTCCGTCCAAGTGGTTATGCTGCAAGATTGTAGAAAGGGAGGAAATCACGTCACAGTTAATTACTTAACGAGGCCCTTTTATTTAAGTTAAATTAAACAGCTGTATAATATTACGTAAACGTCCAATTCCTAAGAGAAATTAATGTTTTCAGAAAAGAGCTAAGACAACCCAGCTTTTACAGAGGGGCGAGCAGAAGCAGGTGGGGGAAATCGGGATGCGACGTAGACAAACGGGCAGTACCTGTGCGATAATATGATTCAATATTGAAAGCTCTTTCGTCACTGGAAAACGCGAACATATTTCTGGAACGTACTATACTCAGTAACTCAGTACTGCTTACTATCTGCGGTCTTGGCTCTGTGTGGAGTTGGAACTTCATTAGTAGAAGGGATGGGAGTGAAGTACATTCAAAAACTCAGGTACAATAAAAATTGAAGTAAAAATAAAATGATGTCCCTGTAGATGATTGTAAATAACTGTAATATTATAAGAGAGCTCAGTGCATGTAGTATTACTCAGTGTAATGGAACATGCCGTTTTTAATAAATACAAAAAAATAGATACATACATACATACATACATACATACATACATACATACATACATACATACATACACTTTTATATATTTAGATTAACATTTAAATGTTTAAAAAACAACTGCAATATTAAGAAACTGGTGTTAGTACTTTTGTTTTACAAACAATATACTACTGGGTTCAAAAAGTTCCCGGAATTTTACTACCATTTTTCGTATTGATATATAACAAGGGATATTATACGTTTGTTTTGTTGGTAACATTCATGATGTCATTTCCTTAAAGTTTGTTGATAATGGCGATTGTTGGTTTTGAGTTGTAGGCAATTGTTTATCATAGTTTTTTGTTTGTTCGTCGCATTTTGTAATTATGTCCACAGAGCAACGTACAAACATCAAGTTCTGTGTTTTGTTACACAAAACTCCTGCAGAGACATTAAGATTGTTGGAAGAAGCATATGGCGAAGTAGCAATGAAAAAAACTCAAGTGCATGCCTGGCATATACGCTTTTCTGGTGGCCGCAATAACATCAAAGATGACGTACGCAGCGGCCGACCAACAACTGCAACAAATGAAGCAATCGCTCAGCGTGTGCGTAATGTTGTGAGGGACGACCGACGTAAAACCATAAAAGAGATAGCAGCAGAGGTCGGAATATCAGTCGGAAGTGTACACAATGTTCTTCACAAGCATCTCAACATGCATTACGTGTCTCAGAAGCTAGTTCCGAAAATGTTGTCGGCAGAACAGAAAGAAACAAGAATGACTCTTGCTGGGGACATGATCAGTATGGCTGATGAAGATGGTGATTTGTTAAACAAAATTATTGCTGGTGATGAAACTTGGTGCTACTTGTACGACCCAGTCCCTAAACGACAGTCATCTGAGTGGAAATCGAAAACATCTCCTCGGAAGCAAAAATTTCCTAGGGACACTTCCAAAGGCAAAGTTATGTTGCAAGTTTTCTTCGACTCTCAGGGTCTCATCCACCATGAGTTCATTCCACAAGGTCGTACTGTAACGAAAGAATTGTACGTAGAAATCCTCCGTCGCCTCCGGGACGCAGTGAGAAGGAAACGTCCAGAAAAGTGGGTAGAAAACAACTGGTTCCTTATGCATGACAATACACCTGCTCATCGCGCAATTATTGTAAAGAATTTTCTTGCCAGGCACAACATAACTGCTTTGGATCACCCAGCATACTCTCCTGATCTCTCACCACCTGATTACTTTCTGTTTCCCCGTCTGAAAAGTCATCTGAAAGGACGGAGATTCAATGCTGAAGAGGTTATCGCAAACGCGACGAGAGCACTAAGACGGGTTTCACAAAATGGCTTCCAGGCCTGCTTCCAGGAACTCTACACGCGTTGGCAAAAGTGTGTTGTTGCGGAAGGCAACTATTTTGAAGGGAATGCTGTAGAATAGTGTTTAAGGTACGTTGTTTCTATGATACTAGCAAATTCCGGGAACTTTTTGAACCTAGTATGTAGATAATCAAACAGAAAGAAGTCATATAAAAATAACAACATAAAATTTCAGGTTCCGTTTGAAGTTTGTACATCACTGTTTTCTTAGTCAAACAGGCTGTTTATTCATATACTGTACATAATCCATCATCCTTCCATATAAGTGCAGTGAAACCTCTCATTTACGGACATCGAAGGGACGTAACAATCTGTCCGCATCTGGGAGGTGTCCTTTATTGGGAGGGAGGCTCCCCAATCTAGCAGTAAATTTATAATATGCGTTATGTATCCCTTCAAGCTTTAAATGAAATGTATTACTGTAGTTTAATTCTAAATATAATATACTACTGTAAATGCTTTGCAACTTTGAACTGCAGTAGATAGGACTGAAGAAGGAAAATAAAATAGGCTACTGTGCCATGCAATTTCATTCTAGATCTACAGTTATGCAGTGCTGTAATTTACAGTTTTCAACTTAACCTTTACTTTCAGGTGCCATGTCTCTCGAAACAGAACAACTGATTGAAGTGAAGAGAATAATCCTACTAACCCAATCACGTGTCGAATACAATTTCACCATCGCGGAAACCTTGGACCCATCAGATAGGTCAAATTTTATGACTCTGTTTATCCACCCGCTTCCAGCTAACAAGGGGTAGTCGGCTGGGTTAGTGGTAGCCTACGAGACTCCTATTGTCTTCTTTCATGTTAAGGAATTTCTGTACAGATGCCTCAAACTAGCAAGCTGTCTCGTTCGCGCAGGCGCATAGAGCACTTCTCCCCTACCACTGTCCGCCTACTGCTGTGCACTGTGGACTAGAACGGTACAGCTCAGTTCTAATAACAGTTGAGAAGGCTGCATAGGGAGGGTACATCTTGAATACATTGTCAAGAGATCAACTTTTCAGATAATATGACTATACCTGGGTATCGGAGCCTAGGTGGGCCCCCTCCGTTAACTCTACTACTTCCCCTCTCCAGGCAGCTTCCTAGTTTGAGGCATCTGTACAGTTCTCAAAACTAAATTTTCCATTTTTGTAACACATTAGGTCTTGAAATCCAAGTTCTGTCTGCAGTCAGGAGGTAAAGCAAGCTTAAGGACTGTGAAACAGATGTCCTTGTCCTTGTCTGAGAGTGTCCGTAAACGAGAGTTAAATTTATCATTATTTCTATATTATTTCAATTGGGACATAAAAATCTGTCCGTATTTGAGGAGTGTCCATATCTTGGGGGTGTCCGTAAGGAGAGGTTTCACTGTATAGCCCTTGATGTCCGCGCACGACGTCAAGGTCAGAAAAATGCACTTGCTATGACATCACTGCCCTAAGGCAAAAGATATCCGTCCAGTTAACTTTCGCAATGGCTGCTCAAGTGATTATTTACTATCACATAGACTGCATAATTCTGCAGCAATTCTCCGGTTATGAGTCTCTGCGCCTACGACATTTTCCATTGCGAAGGTTATTTATTTAAAATTTTCTAATTAATTGTAATGTAATGTGTATGAAATTTAAATATTATAAACAATGACTGACTTTACTGACAATAGCAAATAATAGTACATTATGCAACGAGCCTATAATGAAGGTAATTAAGAAGTGAGTATGGATATTTATGAAACGAGCGCAAGCGAGTTTCATAATTTTCATACGAGCTTCTTAATTACCGTTATAGGCGAGTTTCATACGACTTTTTATGCTCGACCGTATTTCTAACTTGATATTATTAATTTTATTGTATCTGACCTGGAGCAATGTCCCGTATGTTGTGAGATGTGCGCAGACGCGAAAGTATTGATTTTTTCCGAGGAACAGATGTCCACATTGACCTTGCTAGGCCATAAGAACCTACAGAGATAACATTGAAATTAAATTAGACCGTGAAAAACGAGATGACAAATTTAATTTATTTGAATATTATTTAGAATTAACGCTAATTATTATAGTAACAGAACATAACCTTCTGGGACAGTATTGGATTTCCAGTCTCCGTGACTTTTCGCTAATTCTCTTTCGATTGCATATCCGAGAATAATCGATACTTGCGGTTTTATAACGGTAGAAAGCTGACTGTCATTGGCTGAACAGTTGTAACCTGAGTCGTCATTGGCTGAAAGACGTGACCTTTAATGAGTAGGTGTACTTTAATGACATGCATTAAAGGTCTGCTACCAGGTGTATAATTACTACATTTCGGCATGGTCGAGCATAAAAGTAATTTATTTCGGTGCTTAATCTGCTAATAATCGTGCTTCAATACTATTGGTGTAATATGAATAATGATCGACAATCCATAGTTACAAATATAATATTTTCATGTCTTCACGATGTTATCAACAATCAGCTTTATAATTTTAAACATTAAGCCCGTTCTCATAGGGGTTGTCACGTAGCATTTCCAATTGTTTACTTTCATATTTTCAAATCTTACTGTTACAATTTTGTGTGGTACACGTGTTTATTATTGTAGGAGATCGGTTAGCTAGTCCACACCTGTGGAGTAACGGTCAGCGCGTCTGGCCGCGAAACCAGGTGGCCCGGGTTCGAATCCCGGTCGGGGCAAGTTACCTGGCTGAGGTTTTTCCGGGGTTTTCCCTCAACCCAATACGAGCAAATGCTGGGTAACTTTCGGTGCTGGACCCCGGACTCATTTCACCGGCATTATCACCTTCATATCATTCAGACGCTAAATAACCTAGATGTTGATACAGCGTCGTAAAATAACCCAATAAAATAAAAAAAAAATCGGTTAGCTAGAATGCCTAAATTCAGTAAACCTTTGAAAAGTAAACTTCATGCTTACATTACAGCTTGCCCAAGTCAAGTCTGCGAGTGGGGATATCGGGATGGAATGTAGAGGAATGTAGAGGAAAAACAGAGTTGCCACATAGATCACTTGACGCTCAGATTTCAACGTGTGCACATCGTTTAAAATACACTACGGAGCGCACGCATTTTTTGTCCTTGTCTTCAGATAAAGGCAACAGTTACGCTGCCTCCCCCCTCATGCAACTTTCTCCACGCTTGCCAATCAGAACGCCAAACCTCACTGTCAAGCAGAAGTAGAAGTACAGTCTATTTCAAAGCGTCTTGAATTGTTACCGCTCTATGAACTGAAGCACAGTCATATGAGACTGTACTGGTCTCCTCTCGTTACCGCCTCCTTTCACTACAGAAATGTCTCCAACTTCCCCTCTCGGCTCGCAGATTTAACTTCGTCGAGTTGTAGTGAATTTGGTGCCCATGTCAGCGTTGCCATATTTAGCGATAAGTCGCTAAATCTAGGGAATTTGGAATCAGTCTCGGCGACAAATTTTTTAAAATAAGATTAGCGACTTTTCTGCTGATTTTTATATATTTTAATATAGCCCTATAACATTTAAAACGTGTTAGATTTCACAAAAACAATTGTGATCAAACGCTTGAGTGAAAATTTCCACACTTACAATTTGCCAGAAAGTGTAGTGTCAACGATTGGATCAAGTGCAGTGTAGTCACAATCAGCTGTTCCCACAGCTTCCACCTCAACGTCACAGCCGTCAACAATACAACCAGACTCCGCAGAAAAGGGTGACGACGACGAAATTATACTTTTCTTCGCGTATGTATGTTTCTCTTATTTTTATTTAGTGATATTTATTCTTAATTTTTGGCGGCATTTCTGAGGATTTTTTAACAAACTTTGGAGAGATTTAGGTACTTTTTTGTTGAAAAGTTAGCGAGATTGTATAGCGATATGTTGGCAACAGTGGCCCATGTGTTTTCAACCGATGGAACAGTCTTGTTATGTAAGGTTTATGAAAAGACAGTTAATCACGAAAAAAAAGTATTTTATAAGTCAACATGTGTCACCTACGAAGTAGATATGTGAGTTATGTTGATATAATTTAAATTTATTGCTAAAACATATTATGCCTCTTTAAAATTTATAATGCCTTTTTCTTTACGTTTTTATTCCCTTTTTTACCTGCCTATTTTAACTATTATAAATGCCTGAACATTCGGGCTCTAGTCATTACTAAAACGAAGTAACAAGGAATTCGTAGAATTACGTGAAAAGTTTATGCCGTTCGTGATTGTTATTGTGAGTGTGGTTTGGATAGTAGGATGTTTGAGACATGGAACAACTTTTTTTTTTCTTACATTTCTGTCTTCTTACTCCCCGCATTTAAATTTAACAAGGCGGATACTTCTCGCTAACTACTTCATAATCGCTTCCTCATACCATGAAGTCTAGTCTCGAGACAACAATGAAATTGATATTCAAAACAATACAAACATCAATAAGACGCCAATGTCAATACACAGTTAAGTAGGCCTACTTTAGAATTACAGTATGTTAAATGAACTATTTCCGTCATTATACTCCCCGCACCGCCATTTATGCACGAGTAATAATAATAATAATAATAATAATAATAATAACAACAATGATGTCCACACCTGTGGAGTAACGGTCAGAGCGTCTGGCCGCGAAACCAGGTGGCCCGGGTTCGAATCCCGGTCGGGGCAAGTTACCTGGTTGAGGTTTTTTCCGGGGTTTTCCCTGAACCCAATAGGAGCAAATGCTGGGTAACTTTCGGTGCTGGACCCCGGATTCATTTCACCGGCATTATCACCTTCATTTCATTCAGACGCTAAATAACCTAGATGTTATTACAGCGTCGTAAAATAACCAAATAAAATAAAAATAAAAATAACAATGATTTATTTAATCTGGCAGATTTAAGGCCATACGGCCTTCCCTAACACTCATCCAGGAGCAAAACTGCGTTACAAAAAAACTACAAATTTACAAAGTACACTACAATTTTAGACAGAAACCTGAATAAGATAATAATAATAAAATGTAAACAACAAGTAAGTAGAAATCAGACATAATATATAACATATAGAAAGAAAGAAAAAGCATAATAAAATGTGAACAGCAGGTAAAAATAAGTGAGACATACAAAGTATTAAAAAATAAGACAATTATTGATAATAATAATAATAACAATGATTTATTTAACCTGGCAGATTTAAGGCCATACGGCCTTCTCTAACACTCAACCAGGAGCAAAATTGCGTTACGAAAAACACTAAAAATTTACAAAGTACACTACAATTTTACACACAAACCTGAATAAGATAATAATAATAAAATGTAAGCAACAAGTAAGTAGAAATCAGACATAATATATAACATACAGAAAGAAAGAAAAAGCATAATAAAATGTGAACAGCAGGTCAAAATAAATGAGACAAAGTATAAAAAATAAGACAATTATTGATAATAATAATAATAATAATAATAATAATAATAATAACAATTATTTTTTTTAACCTGGAAGATTTAAGGCCATACGGCCTTCTCTAACACTCAACCAGGAGCAAAACTGCGTTACGAAAAACACTAAAAATTTACAAAGTACACTACAATTTTACACACAAACCTGAATAAGATAATAATAATACAATGTAAACAAGTAAGTAGAAATCAGACATAATATATAACATACAGAAAGAAAGAAAAAGCATAATAAAATGTGAACAGCAGGTCAATATAAATGAGACATACAAAGTATTAAAAAATAAGACAATTATTGATAATAATAATAATAATAATAATAATAATAATAATAATAATAATAATAAATAAGAATAGTAATAATAGTAATAATAATAATAATAATAATAATAATAATAATAGTAATAAAATAGTGCAGTACAAAGCATACCATGAATGCAATATTTTTAGGTACACACAGTAAGGAAAATTATGATTATATATAGCTCAATTATCGCATTATAGATATACCATTATCGGAAAATATGAAAACAAAAATATAAAATAAGTTAAATATCACTAGAACATAAAAAAATGTGAATACGTGGAAATATGCAATACAACACTTGTCATAATAGTAAGTTAGTTTGGCAACTCGTCATAAGATAATTTTCTAACTTGGATTTGAAAGATTTCAATGTTCAGCAGCCCTTGACTTCAAGCGGGAGAGAGTTCATAGTGAATTCATTATGATGTCATGTTAATTTGTTTCACCCTTATGTTTTAACACGGCCAGCTGGATTCATCATATATTTCCAGTTATTCAAGGTCTACTGTAATTCATGACGTCACCGTATTAGCAGAAAATGTGGCCAGTTTTCCCGAATGGCGTCTTCATAACCGTTTTACATGAACATAAAAAAGGAATTGTGCCGGAAATTCTCCATGAAGTGCAAAATCGAAGGTGGAAGCCATTTTCTAACCGTATTAAATAAATGAAGCTACAACGATACTACAGTGCGAACTGTGGTTGGCGTTAAAATGGGCCCTATAAATAATTATTTGAACTCTGATTCAAGTGTAGCTACCAATCAGAACGCTTCGGTTTACAGTAATGACGACTCACACACCTCCTGCATCGCTCCACCAATCAACGTTCACCAGCACTGTCTGCAGCAGGCATCTGTGGAGATACGGGACTCCCAGAGGTTGTTTGGTTTGTTTTTATGTCCCGACACAGACATATATGGTAATAAATATATGTGTACTGCTCGTGCCTCACTTCCTGAGCTGTTTCTTTGCGGGGCGAGACGCAGAGGGGGGGGGGGGAGTAGGAGGTGCTGGGTACCGCATGTGCGTACTACCCTACATTCAACACTTCGGCCTTTTCAGGATTCCTTTCGTCAGGTATGGAGCAAGATCAGCCATGGACAAGCGAATGTATAGGCTATCCTCTCACAAAACAGATTATGTCCTCATCAATTCCTGTAACTAAACACTAATACCAGTGGTACACTACAGTCTCTACTCGAGATTACCGACCTAATCGCGATTACGGTTATCATGTGTACACATCCGTAAACTCTTTCTTCAATGGCATTGTTTCTCAAACTTTTTCCACCGCGAAAACCCTTTTAATCTAAAGTGTAATAGCGGAATCCTTGTAATATTTTATTAGTATTTAATAATTAACAGACAAGTGGAAGCTAGTATCTCAATAATTCTGTTCAGTAGGACTAATGTATTTGCTCTTTTAAGCCTGCAATCTGGTTTAATGGCGGAAAGTTGTAGTCTCATTTCTACTGTACTTCTGCATTTTGTCTTTTCGATATTTTGTTTTAGTGATCACATACGCAGAGAATCCAGTGATGAAAGTGATGAGTATTATGGGTATTTTCCGTTTTAGATGTTCATTAAACATTATTATTAAGCATATTCTTGGGTTATTATTATTATTATTATTATTATTATTATTATTATTATTATTGGTGATTTCATGTTATTATTGATTCATATTTTCGTAACATTTATATATTTTTATAGTATCCACTAAGTATAAAATAGCCACCGGAGCAGCCCAGTCGGCTAAGGTGCTTGCCTATCGATCCTGAGTTGCGCTCGAGCGCGGGTTCGATTCCCGCTTGGGCTGATTATCTGGTTGAATTTTTTCCCCGAGGTTTTCCCCAACCGTAAGGCGAATGTCAGGTAATCTTTGACGAATCCCCGACCTTATCTCGCCAAATACTATTTCGCTATCATCAATCACATCGGTAGTAGTTGATACAATGTCGTTAAAAACCAAGTAAAAAAGTATAAAATAAAATTTAAATTCACATAGGGCTCACGGAACCCCGGAACATACTTTGAGAAATGCTGCTCTATGGTAATTCAGCAGTTGTCCAGACTGAACGAAGAGTGGCCTAGTGTGTACATACATTTTAGGAAATCGCCATCAGAGATAATAGCGATAGTGGTAACCACGATTACAGTATCCAGTATTATAAACAGTAAAAACCCCTGCACTGGCATAGGATAATGTTTTCAGAACATGTAATATGCTGCCGTGCCGCCACGCTGTAGCTGACGTGCCGGTCCGTGCAGACCAAGTACTGCCCGTGTCTCACGTCCTGAACCGAGAGCTCCCTAGTGCTTATAACCACGCCTCTTAGGTCTGCTCGGACCGGCACGGCAGTTGCAGCGTGTGGCACGTCAGCATATTACATGTGCTGAAAACATTATCCTACGTCATTGCAGGGGTCTTTACTGTTTATAATACTGGATACTCTAATCGTGGTTACCACTATCGCTATTATCTCTGACGGCGATGGCGATGTAAATACACACCAGGCCACTCTTCGTTCAGTCTGGACAATTGCTGAATTGCCATAGAGCAGCATTTCTCAAAGTATGTTCCGGGGGTTCGTGAGCCCTATATGATTTTAAATTTCATTTTTACTTTTTTTACTTGGTTATTTAACGACATTTTATCAACTACTAGGTTATTTTGCATCGATGGGATTGATGATAGCGAAATGGTATTTGGCGAGATGAGGTCGGGGATTCGCCAAAGATTATATGACATTGGCCTTACGATTGGAGAAAGCCTCAGGGAAAAAACCGAAGTAGTCCTCAAGTTTCTTACAAAAAGGCGAGCTAGGAAGTTTTCACAAACAAAGCATTTTAGTTTTCATTCATTCATAGTGTTCTACCTAAGGGTAGGTCTTTCACTGCAAACCCAGCATTCTACAATCTTTCATATTTTCTGCCTTCCTCTTAGTCTCCGCATATGATCCATATTTCTTAATGTCGTCTATCATCTGATATCTTCTTCTGCCCCGAGCTTTTCTCCCGTTCACCATTTCTTCCAGTGCATCCTTCAGTAGGCAGTTTCTTCTTAACCAGTGACCCAACCAGTCAATTCCTTTTCCTCTTTCTGATTAGTGTCAGCATCATTCTTTCTTCACCCATTCTTTCCAACACAGCTTCATTTCTTGTTATGTCTGTCCATTTCACAATTTTCATCCTTCTCTAAATACATATTTCAAATGTTTCTATTCGCTTCTCTTCACTTCGTCGTAATGTCCATATTTCTGCCCCATACAATGCCACATTCCATACAAAGCACTTCACTAATCTTTTCCTTAGTTCTTTTTCCAGACGTCCGCAGAAGATGCTCCTTTTTCTATTAAAAGCTTCCTTTTCCGTTGATATCCTCCTTTTGACTTCCTGGCAGCAGCTCATGTTACTGCATATAGTACTTAATTACTTACTGGCTTTTAAGGAACCCAGAGGTTCATTGCCGCCCTCACATAAGCCGCCATTGGTCCCTATCCTGAGCAAGATTAATCCATTCTCTATCATCATATCCCAGTTCCCTCAAATCCATTTTAATATTATCTTCCCATATACGTCTCGGCCTCCCTAAAAGTCTTTTTCCCTCCGGCCTCCCAACTAACACTCTATATGCATTTCTGGATTCGCCCAACGTGCTACATGCCCTACCCATCTCAAACGTCTGGATTTGCTTATAGTACACCCCAAGTATTTGAAGCTGTCCACTTACTCTTCTGCCTCATTTAATATTCGCAAGTTTACGTTCTTCATTATTCTTCCTATAACCATGGTCTTCGTCTTGTTTACATTTATCGTCATTCCATAATGCTCATAGCTGTCATTTAGTTCCAGTAGCATATTCCTTTGTATCATCTCGTCTTCTGCTAACAACGCCATATTATCAGCAAATCTTATGCACTTTATTCTTCTTCCTCCTACTATCACTCCTCCCATGTTCTGAAATCAAATCCTCCGAGCAGATGTTGAACAGGGTAGATGATAAAGGACATCCTTGATGTACTCCTCTCCATATTTCACTTCCTTCTGACATTTCTTCACATTCCTTCACCTGACTTTGACCTGGTTGGCGAGTTGGTATAGCGCTGGCCTTCTATGCCCGAAGTTGCGGGTTCGATCCCGGGCCAGATCGATGGCATTTAAGTGTGCTTAAATGCGACAGGCTCATGTCAGTAGATTTACTGGCATGTAAAAGAACTCCTGCGGGACAAAATTTTGGCACATCCGGCGACGCTGATATAACCTCTGCAGTCGCGAGCGTCGTTAAATAAAGCATAACATTTAACATATGAAGATTACTCAACAGTCTTATCTCTTTCCAATCCGCGCCAATTTTATTTAGGGTCCTCATCAGTTTATTCCAGTCCACTCTGTCAAATGCTTTTTCTGGGTCCACAATTAATGCTATGTAACCTACACTTCTTTATTCTTCTCTAAGTATCTTTCGCCAATTGTTCGTAGCAGTCCAATTGCATCTCTCGTATACTGTACCTTTTCCTTCCTGAAGCCAAACCGCTCTTCTTCCAACTCATTTTAGTTTAATTTGATATTTTACCAAATATATTGTTAGATTAACATTTACATTAATGAAATTTGATTAATACTGCCTTTATTTTTCAAACGGATCAGAAAATTTGATTTTAGCAACCTCACAGAGGAAGAGATTCGAAGCAGCAAAAATGGGATTACATAGACCTCTGACGAGATACACTCTCCTGACCACAGAAGAAATTTAATATTTCAAGTATAGAGGTAGATAGATAGAGGTATCCCCGTCACATGCCATGAAGGCATTTGGGGGGCATGGAGGCAGAGCCCCATGCTTTCCATGACCTCGGCACTAGAATGAGGTGGTGTGGTCGGCACCACGCTCTGACCGCCTTTTACCGCCGGGAAAGACCCGTTACTCAATTTTATAGGAGACTGAGTGAACCTCGGGGCCGTTTTGAAAGTTTGGCAACGAGAAAAATCCATCACCACTCGGGATCGAACCCAGGACCTTCCAGTCCATAGCCAGCTGCTCTACCAACGAGCTACCCAGCTTCAATATAATTATTTATTATTATTATTAGGTATTATTATTATTATTATTATTATTATTATTATTATTATTATTATTATTATTATTATTGTAGGGATTCGTAACAAGCTGTTTTTTACGGTGATGGGTTGTTAGCCCTTCGCCCAACCCCCAAGCTGGAAGACCACCCCTTATCGGCTGTCCACGATGTTAGTTGGGAGACCGGAGGGAAAAAGACCTTTAGGGAGGCCGAGACGTAGATGGGAGGATAATATTAAAATGGATTTGAGGGAGGTGGGGTATGATGATAGAGACTGGATTAATCTTGCACAGGATAGGGACCGCTGGCGGGCTTATGTGAGGGCGGCAATGAACCTTCGGTTTCCTCAAAAGCCATTTGTAAGTAAGTAAGTAAGTATTATTATTATTATTATTATTATTATTATTATTATTATTATTATTATTATAGTGAAACCTCTCATTTGGGAGGTGTCCTTTATTGCGAGGGAGGCTTCCCAATCTAACAGCAATTTATAACATGCAATATATATCCCTTCATATGCAGAGACAAAGAGGAAGGCAGAAAATAGGAAAGACTGGAGAATGCTGGGTTTGCAGTGATATATCTGCCCTTGGGCAGAACACTATGAATGAATGGATATATCCCTTCACGGATATTACAAGTATATTAGAAAAAATAGACGAATACAGACCAAACTGTGTTTACATTTAGATCAAATGCCAACAGATCGAATCTATTAGAATCATTCAGGTACAAACCACGCTTAGCGTTTAATAATTAAATAACACAGGCCTGCGATAAAGAAAAAAACTTTTTAGAAAATTTTAGCTCTCCTTTATGTATTTTTGTGAAGTCAAGAATTACATAAAAATGTCATATCATGCAGCATTTTTACACAAAACTATATGTTATGTCTTATAGTACTGACGATTTTGCTGCATCTATAAGCAAGTGTCTTAATGTAAAATTTTGTACTGACATGTTGATGAGCATGAGAAAAATTATCTGGAAGGTTGTGTGATGTAGAAAGTGAAATTCCAGAAGAGTTTACCCATTTTGAACTCAGTGGTTTAATAAGAAATTTAGAATTATCCAAGGAAAAAGCTGAGTTGTTACGCTCTAGAAGAAAAGAATTTTCTGGCACCAAAAACGTTTCTTCATTGGTACAGGAGTAGAGAAGAGGAATTTAGTCCTACTCCCTACTTTTCACAAGAAGGTGCCTTAGTATACTGCAGTGATATTTCTGGTTTGATCCAAACGTTTAATGTTCAGTACGAAGTGGATGAATGGAGACTTCTATTGATTCCTCCAAAAGAAGTCTGAAGGCAGTGATCAGTGCTTTGCACAATGGCAACAAGAATGTACTGTTACCGGTTGGTATTTCCCTCTTACATCGAATTATGCACACTTCATCCCCCTATTATTTATTCGCTCGTTTTCATACTCTCTCTCGCTATCATAATATTAATACTCGATCACAACGCGATAACACGCTAGAAATTCCACTTCACACATCATCGCTGTATTCCTCAGCTTTCACTGTTACTGCCTCTCGTCACTGGAACTCTCTGCCGCCTGAAGTCAAGGGCTGCCGAACATTGAAATCTTTCAAATCCAAGGCAGAAAATTATCTTATGACGAGTTGCCAAACTAACTTAGGCCTACTATTATGACAAGTGTTGTATTGCATGTTTCCACGTATTCACATTTTTTTTATGTTCTAGTGATATTTAACTTATTTTATCTTTTTGTTTTCATATTTTCCGATAATGGTATATCTATAATGCGATAATTGAGCTATATATAATCATAATTTTCCTTACTGTGTGTACCTAAAAATATTGTATTCATTGTATGCTTTGTACTGCACTATTTTATTACTACTATTAGTATTATTATTGCTATTATTATTATTATCATTATTATTACTACTATGCTTATTTTTTATCTTTATTATTATTATTATTATTATTATTAATTGTCTTATTTTTTATACTTTGTAGGCCTATGCCTAATTTATTTTGACCTGCTATTCATATTTTATTATGCTTTTTTCTTTCTTTCTCTATGTTTTATATATTATGTCTGATTTCTTCTTACTTGTTGTTTACATTTTATTATTATTATCTCATTCAGTTTTGTGTGTACTTTGTAAATTTGTAGTGTTTTTGTAACACAATTTTTACTCCTGGTTTAGTGTTAGAGAAAGCCGTATGGCCTTAACTCTGCCAGGTTAAATAAATCATTATTATTATTATTATTATTATTATTATTATTATTATTATTATTTGATACACTTTAATGGAATTATGAGAACCTTGAACTGGTTCTTACAAAGATACAATACAGGGACATCATTTTATTTTTAATTCAATTTTTATTGTACCTGAGTTTTTTAATGTACTTCACTCCCACCCCTTCTACTAAGGAAGTTCCAACTCCACACAGAACCAAGACCGCAGGTAGTAAGCAATACTGAGTTACTGGGTATAGTACGTTCCAGAAATATGTTCGCGTTTTCCAGTGACGAAAGAGCTTTCAATATTGAATCATATTTTCGCACAGGTACTGTCCGTTTGCCTACGTCGCATCCTGATTTCCCCCACCTGCTTCTGCTTGCCCTTCTGTAATAGCTGGGCTGTCTCAGCTCTTTTCTGAAAACATTAATTTCTCTTAGGAATTGGAAGTTTACGTAATATTATACAGCTGTTTAATTTAACTTAAATGAAAGGGCCTCGTTAAGTAATTAACTGTCACGTGATTTCCTCCCTTTCTACAATCCTGCGGCATAACCACTTGGACGGACAGTAGATAGCATGTCTGAGTAATTTTATATTTTCGGATCGGGCAGAAGTGAAGATTGAATTTACAGTACGTAGAGTAGGTACAGAATTATTTCAACATGAGTTACTAGTACGAAGGACGAAACTGGCAATTGGAATTAGATGCAATAGTCTATAGTGCGATAATATGCACAAAAGAACTGAAGCCTGTATCGAAATGAACGGCCACCATTTTCAAAATTGTGTTTAAATATTCATATTATGATTATTTTTCAATTTAACTTCTTTCTCTATATTGTACGCTAATGTGCTGTAGACAGTATAATATACACTGCATAATGAATACGTTCGCATGGATAACTCACTTCGTGAGTAAAAACACTTATTCTTAATACAGTACTGTACTTTAATTAAAGAAAAACATAATGAAAATTATCAAACTCAAAATCGCGATATTTCCTAGTTTACGTAAATGGATGAAGTACTTTTCTTCCTTCCTATACCTAGTAGAGTGATTTGTGTTTTACGCCAGTATCATCGAACTCCAGTCTTGGAGGGGGGAGCAAGCGGTGTTTCCGGTTCTCTAAAGGTATAGACAGGTTAATATTAAAAATGTTAGTAAAAATAAAATGATGTCCCTATATAAAGATCATAACTGGGTGATCTGTGGAGATCTGAGAGAGTTGTACCGCTTCTTGGTCAGCAGGCTGGGTATACTAAGTAAGTTTCCATATTTTCTCAGTGAATGCGACTGCAGAGCAAGAAGCAGTCATTGGGAACAGAAACACTGGGCACAAAGAACATCTCTTGAACCTCACACAAGAGGAAAAGCAACAAACGCAACTTCACCATGAAGAGAAAAAAGCGGTATGAAGCATTTGACTAAATATCATTTGTTAATTATGGCAGTGTAATAGTTTTTGTAAAATTTACCTTTAATATTTGCCACCGGACATATTTTTCCTTCATCACTGCTCCAAATTAAATTCAGTAACGCTGCATTCACGTTGCTAAAGGTGCCAATGCATGTTGCGCAAAAATAGTACGTGATAGAGGAACTCTGAGCTCAGTTTTGGATTCAACACCCCAAGAAATTATAAATGTAGCATATATTTTTATAAAAGTTTCTGTGACTCTTAATTTTTCAGGCCTACGTATTTTGATTTTGTGCAATTTCATTGGAACAGCAAAAATCAATAATTTCAAGGGAAAAATTGTTCCGGGGCCGGGTATCGATCCCGGGACCTCTGGTTGAACGTACCAGCGCTCTCCCAACTGAGCGACCCGGGAACTCCACCCGACACCGTCTCAACCTTTTCCCTTTATATTCACACAACTCGCGTGGGCTGACGCAATGCCAGAGACCCACATCGAGTGCACACAAACTCTGTGTGACTTGGAATTGTGGTTTTCTGTTAACGTACACAGTGACGTATATATTATGCAAATCTAGTCTTTCAGGTGAAGCTTCCTGTAAAGCAGATTTGAATAATTACAAGGGAAAAATTGTTCCGGGGCCGGGTATCGATCCCGGGACCTCTGGTTGAACGTACCAGCGCTCTCCCAACTGAGCGACCCGGGAACTCCACCCGACACCGTCTCAACCGGCCCCGGAACAATTTTTCCCTTGAAATTATTCAAATCTGCTTTACAGGAAGCTTCACCTGAAAGACTAGATTTCCATAATATATACGTCACTATGTACGTTAACAGAAAACCACAATTCCAAGTCACACAGAGTTTGTGTGCACTCGATGTGGGTCTCTGGCGTTGCGTCAGCCCACGCGAGTTGTGTGGATATAAAGGGAAAAGTTTGAGACGGTGTCGGGTGGAGTTCCCGGGTCGCTCAGTTGGGAGAGCGCTGGTACGTTCAACCAGAGGTCCCGGGATCGATACCCGGCCCCGGAACAATTTTTCCCTTGAAATTATTCAAATCTGCTTTACAGGAAGCTTCACCTGAAAGACTAGATTTGCAGCTAAAATCAACTCCAACAAGAATTGAACGGCAAGTTTGTAATAATCGGTAATACTTACGCCTTTCGGTGTGGATATACTCGTAATATCTCTCCAATAGTGTTCGATTAGACATAGTGGAACTCGGATTCTGAAAAGAGAAACATTTACTGTAACATTGAAGTTTAAGTAGATAGCCTATCTATCTAAGTTATATTGGAATTGAGTAATAAGCTTAGATTACTTTTATACCGGATGATTCTGTGCTGTGATTTCGTTACAAATGTTTCGGGATGATAGAGGAGATCATCATGAGCAACGTTAAGGTAGGAACCCGTGACCGAAAACGTTTCGTTTAATAATTATAGATCGTGATGCATGTGTTGTCAGAACGTTTTGTCTGACCAATTTTAGGTTCGTTAATAATTTCAGCGCCAAATTTTGTCCAATATTCTTTTGAGAAGAGTAACTCCATATGTAGATGAAATTATTGGGGATCATCAGTGTGATTTTAGGCGTAATACATAGATTGACTATTGATCAGATATTTTATATTCGACAGATAATGGAGAAAAATGGGAGTATAAGGGTACAGTACATCAGTTATTCATAGATTTCAGAAAGGCATATGACTCGGTTAAGAGAGAAGTTTTATATGATATTCTTGTTGAATTTGGTATTCCCAAGAAACTAGTTCGATTAATTAAAATATGTCTCAGTGAAACGTACAGGAGAGTCCGTATAGGTCAGTTTCTGTCAGATGCGTTTCCAATTCAAGCAAGCACTATCACCTGTACATTTTAACTTTGCTCTAGAGTATGCCATTAGGAACGCACGTTTTAGATTAAAACTTTATTTGTATTATTATTTTTTAATAACACTTATGCCACATTTACGATCTGTCTACAATAGGCAATAAGTAAATATTATAAAGGGATATGACATGAGTGGAGATGTTATCCCATGACAACACTCCAAAAGAAAAATAACAATGTTTTGAATAGTTGTAGTAAAAATGAATGGAAGATCAAGATTGTTTTGATATTTGTTCTGATCACGCTCCAATTATAGCCACAATAAGTGTAACAGTAATTAATAAAATACACTCCCCTTCGCTTTACAACAAACATACAGACTGGAACTCTTTCAGAAGTTGGATAGAAAATAATATCACCCTTAACCTTTCCCTCAAATCAGACACAGACATTGATACTGCCGCTGAATATTTAACAGAATTAATTCAACAAGCTGCTTGGAGATCTACTCCAGTTCTGAGCCCCGAAGAAGAAACTTGCATCAATTATCCAGACGAAATAAAGAAGAAAATTTCAGAAAAAAGAAAACTACGAGCAATTTGGCAAAATCATAGACGACCTGAAGACAAAACCAAACTATGGTCTGTCCAAAACAACTTCCGACCTGACAAATGGCGCCTTTATCATGTTACCATGGCAACCATTCAAATCAACCAATCACGAGAGACGCGTAACCATGGTAACGGGACGGTGTTGCCGTGTCTATGTTTACAAGTTGCACGTGAATACCACGGCCTAGTGGTGAATACAGTGCCCGGAATGACTTTGAGTTGCCTGGTTAGCGCGTGCTTTGTGTGAATTAAAAATATTATTTAGTTGTATTATTGTTTTAGAGTATCGATTATTATTGTGTTTAAATTATATTACACGTATTATCTTCGTTGTCATTGGTGGTGTGTGTAGCTAGTGTGTGTTTTCTAGTTTCTGCGAGAGTTTCTAAACAGATGACCTGTGCAATGTCGAAAGGAAGGAATGGCAGGCAGAGAACAAAGAATATTGAACAAGGTGTCCGTTAAAGAGTCAAGCGCGAGAGATGGTTTGTAACGTAAGAGAGTATTTTGAGAGGGAAAAAGATAATGGCGGACCTCTTTTACCTTTGGCGCAAGTCGTAATGAGAACTGCTGCTTGTGTTAAAATTAATAAGAACACTGTTATCGATATTGGAAAAGAAAAAGGCCGTGCAGATTTTTAATCATAAATATTTTTTATAGTTTACAATTTTTTCAACGCTTTTCTAACAATATTACATTGAAGAATATCGACACTCATAAAAGTAGAGGCTTCTTATTAAATTTAACCTGTTTTTACAACTTACAGTCCCTTCGACGCTTTTCTAACTGTATTACATTGAAGAATACCGGTACTACTACTACTACTACTACTACTACTACTACTACTAATAATAATAATAGTAATAGACTAATAAAAATAATATACACAAATTTTAATGCCTAGTGTTCAACAAATTGGTTAGGAATGTATGTGTTCATGTCAGCCGTTCATTACTGCACTCTATCGGCAGCGCGCTCGCTTACACGAAAGATGGGAAACATGACAACACTGCTCCCCCTTCTCTGTAAACTGTCAAGTCGGAAGTAGTTTTGGTCAAGGTATAAATGAAAGCATCAAAGAATTAAAACAACTTCTCTTTAAATTAAAGAATGAAACCTTCAACGATTATCTTGTAAATCTTAGTGCTACAAATAGAGATGACTATTCTTGCAGAGTAGGCTTTCACGGCCGGAGTCTATAGATCTAGATCCTTTTTTTACGGGCTGAGAGGCCGTGGTCTATTGGTTGGTTTTATACCAGACGTTTCGTCTGCAACTGCGACAGACATCTTCAGTTGAGTGGTATCCGAAGTCGCAAGACTCTTCTCGGCGTACCTGAGGCAACTGATCCTGTGGCTGAATGAATGAGTGGGGGAAGTGGGAGGAGGAACTTTAAAGGTACGTGAAAACACGTCCTTGCAAGGGGGGAGTTGGGGCTGTGAAAAACTGAATATGTGAGCTCCAAGCCTCTTGGCCACTTGTCTCACTTCGGGTTTCGCCGCCCCAGTGAAGGAGCGCTAGAAATTTCCAGTGGGTAAGCCGAAAATGGACGTAACTGTTTAGCTACAACATACGGGGGGGGGAGGAGGGGCAGAAGTACAGCGACCTGATCCGGAGGAGAGACGCGTTGGTTCCAACTAGGAGGAGTGATACAGGTCTAGGCACGAGCCAGTTTGGCTGTTTGAAGATTCGAACGCGTAGAGATCGAAAAAAAAAAATCGAAAGAGAATTGGGAGGACAAATTTAAAAGGTACGCAAAACGCGTCCTTGAAAGGGGTTGGGGGCTCTACAAAACTAAATATGTGAGCTCCAAGTCTGTTGGCCACTAGTCTCACTCCGGGGTTACGCTGCTCCACTGAAGGAACTCTAGAAAATTTTGAAGGGGAAGCCGAAATTGGACGTAACCTCTTAGGTATCACATACGCGAGGGGGACGGAGATTTGATCAAGTGATCACGGGACGGGGCGAGGAGGAGATGGCTGGTGTTTGCCGTTAGGATGGCAAGACGCTGTCATCTGTTGTTCGATGACAAGGCATGTGAAGGCCGTCGGAAGAGGCGCCGTGAATTCTAAATCTGCAATTTGAGAGATCCCTGTCCTTTCAAATTGCGACTAATTGAGTGACCTCGTACATTTAATAGACAATTCAGATGTTCTGAACTAGGGCATACGTCGTTTACAAGAAAAGGGGAATATATATGGGGAAGGGCATATAGGTCCGTGGCCCATTTCTTATAGGGCTCATCCCGACATTTGTCTTACGCCTTAGGAAAATCACGGAATACCTTAGGCAGGATGAGTTGTCATATATATAAGAGACTAGCCAATTTAGCTGTTATGTAGGAGGTGATTGTTGTCATGAGCTTTGTTGAATCGTCTCAATTTCGAGACCAGCCATTTGGCTATATGATGGCTCAATTACGAAGATGGGGGAGAGATGTAATTGTTAATTAATTTAGAGTAACTAGGGAGATTCATGGGGATATGAGTGCAGGTCCGTGGCCCATTTCTTTTAGGGCTCATCCCGACATTTGTCTTAGCGCCTTAGGAAAACCACGGACAAACCTTAGGCAGGATGAGTTGTCTCAATATCAGAGACTAGCCAGTTGGCTCTTAGGTTGAATGACTCTATGAATCGATGGATATATACTAGCCAATTGGATTAATGATAGTTCCATCGATCAACAAAAGTAGATATTGTTAGGGAGGGATTTTGTTTAGCCCAGTTAAGACAAGATCATTTTAAAGCGGTTGCACTATCTAAGGAGTCTCATGGAGTTGAGTCGTGGCTACCAAAACCTGGGAGTAAAGCCAGCCTCCCTGTCCTCCTGTCTCAATAGTATTGCTAATGGACCTGTCTGGTGTCTACGCCGTAACCTAGGATCATACTGGCCGAGGCCAGATATGAGCGGGTTGGGGTTAGCACGAGCTTCCGCATACAGGTTCCTAGCCAGTCGAGCAATGAACTCGTCTATGGTTGGAAACTCTAGTTCATCATGGAACTTTCTTCTCGAGGCGACGCGGGGGAGATGGGTAATGAGTCGAATCACCTGGTTTTGGATAACTTAGAGTTTACGGAGATGAGACACTGCCGCAAACCCCCATGCGGATGCGGCATAGGTAATGACAGTGCGAATGAGGGCCTTATACATGGTAAGTCCTACCTCAGGTTGTCAGGAGTTAAGGCCGCCAGAATGGGATAGTGTCTGATTATCAGCCCGTTGGCCTTACGAAGAAGGGATTGGATGTGATCTCGGAAGGTGAGATGAGAGTCCATAATGATCCCTAAATATTTAATTTGGTTCATCCACGGCATTTCTCGTCCGAAAAGTGTGGGTGGTGGTGGTGGTGGTATGTCTTCGAGGCTCGCTCTTAGTGAAAAGAGTATGGCCTGACATTTCTCTACATTGACCTTGATTCTCCAGTCGTGGAACCACGGCTGGAGGTGATCTAAGATCGACTGCAATCTACGGGACGCTAATCTATAGGTTTTGCCCATCGCCAAGAGGGCAGTGTCGTCTGCATAGATATACAGATGACTACTACTGCCGTGGATATAGCGAAACGGGAGGTCATTAATGAATATATTGAAAAGTATGGACCCGATAATGGAACCCTGTGGGACACCTGCGTGAATTTCACGGGGGGGTGGAGAAACTAGTACGCGTAGGGATTAATGTGCGGGCGTATTTATAGTGCGACTAGCGGGCCGAGGCCTGTTGTCGCTGCGGTCCGCGCCGCTTTGTTCGCTGCTCCCGTTCTGGGTTCCGTCCTTTTGTTGTATTGGTTTCTTATCTGTTCTGTTTAGGACCGGGTACCAACACTTGTTTAGCTTTACGCCTTCTTCCTTGCGATTAAAATTGTTGTTATGTTTATATATTTCGATCGCTTCTCTATGTAGACGGGGGAAGAAGTGCGTCGTCGTGCTCAAGATGTCCGTGTCCTTGAATCTTATGTTGTGATCGCCCTCTTGATAGGCATGTGCTGCCACTGCCGATTTGTCGATCAGTCCTAGGCGGCAATTCCTATTATGTTCTGTCAGTTTCGTCCTGACGCTCCGCTGTGTAGTACCGATGTAGACCTTCCCACACGAACACGGAATCCTGTAAACTCCGGTGGACAGCAGCTTATCTCGTTTGTCCTTGGATAACCTCAGCATGCTCCGGATTTGCTTGGTCGGCAGGAAGGTCGTTTCCACTTCATAACGTTTCAGTATCCTGCTGATGCGGTCTGTCACACTCTTTAAATACGGTAGGAAGACCGTGCCCTTCTTAGTCGCTTGTTCTTGTGATCGCATCGACGGTGTTACTCTGGGCGCATGGCTCTCTTTATCTCCGGCCTTGAGTAGCCATTGGCCATGAGTGCTGTCGCTACATGGCTCAGCTCCCGTTGTATGTGTCGTGGCTCGGCTACCCGCCTGGCCCTATTGATCAGGGTTTTCATCATGGCCCGTTTCTGGCCGGGATGATGATTCGAGGTCGTATGCAGATATCTGTCTGTGTGGGTAGGCTTCCTGTAGACGTCATGACCTAGGGTGCCGTCTGTCCTACTTTGTACCATAACGTCCAGAAAGGGTAACCTGCCGTCCTTTCCCGTTTCCATAGTAAATTGTACTTGCGTATGGAAGCTATTCAACTGACTCAGGAAATCCATCAATGATCGTTCACCATGGGGCCAGATTACGAACGTATCATCGACGTATCTAAACCAGCATGATGGCTTAACTGTCGCGGCTTCGAGGATCGACTCTTCAAGAAACTCCATATAGAAGTTGGCTATCATCGGACTTAGCGGGCTCCCCATGGCTACACCATCCAGCTGTTCATAGAATTCATAATTCCATTGGAAATAAGTTGTAGTCAGAACCTGGTGAAACAGGTCCACTACATCTTGCGGGTAGAACTTGTGTAGCAGCTCCAGTGTGTCCTTGACCGGTACTTTAGTAAACAATGACACCACGTCAAAGCTTACAGGTAAATCTTCAGGCCGCTTTCTCAACATCTTGATTTTTTCTATGAAGAGGGTCGAGTCTCTGATGTAAGAACTCTTCTTTCCTACGTGTTGTTTCAATTGGTTGCTGAGGTATTTTGCCAGCTCATAGGTTGGAGAACCGATAGCATTGACGATCGGTCTGAGTGGAACTTCCTTTTTATGTATTTTTGGTAGGCCATATAGTCTAGGCGGTAATGCCTCCGATTTCTTGATGGAGCGTTGTACGTCCACTGGAATTGACGAGGTATTTATCAGCTGGTTAGTTTTCTTCAGGATTGCTGCCGTCGGATCCCGTGTCAGCTGCTTATATGTGTTGGGGTCCAGCAGGTCACCAATTTTCCGTTCGTAATCTTTGGTGTTTAAGATTACTGTCGCATTCCCTTTGTCTCCTGCCAGGATTAGAATGTCTTCTTTCTCGTTAAGGGATTTAATCGCCCTTGACTCATCTCTGGTTAAATTGCTCTTCGAAGGCTGCGCACGTTGCAGTATTCGAGCTGTCTCTCTTCGAATTTATTCAGCCTTATCCATGCTCACTCCTCTTATCCCGGATTCCACGTTGGCAATGATGTCTTCGAACGGTAACACACATGGTGTTACTACGAAGTTCCCTGAAGTAGTGTTGCCCCAAATCAGGAACGAGCAGTCGGTTTCCACCCTGGTCGTTCCACTACACTCCAGGCACTCCGCATGACGGAGGACATTACCTGGGCTATGAGCACGAAGCGTATAATAGCTGTAGCTTACCTGGACATCGAGCGAGCATTCGACAAGGTTCGGCATGAGGGACTCCTCGTTAAGTTACTGGGCATGGGAGTCCCAGATGGAATGATACGCCTCATTTCTAACTACCTCCGAGGTCGTACATTCAAAACCCGTGTAGGCACTAGTTTCTCCACCCCCGTGAAATTCACGCAGGAGTCCCACAGGGTTCCATTATCGGGTCCATACTTTTCAATATATTCATTAATGACCTCCCGTTTCGCTATATCCACGGCAGAAGTAGTCATCTGTATATCTATGCAGACGACACTGCCCTCTTGGCGATGGGCAAAACCTATAGATTAGCGTCCCGTAGATTGCAGTCGATCTTAGATCATCTCCAGCCGTGGTTCCACGACTGGAGAATCAAGGTCAATGTAGAGAAATGTCAGGCCATACTCTTTTCACTAAGAGCGAGCCTCGAAGACATACCACCACCACCATCACCACCCACACTTTTCGGACAAGAAATGCCGTGGATGAACCAAATTAAATATTTAGGGATCATTATGGACTCTCATCTCACCTTCCGAGATCACATCCAATCCCTTCTTCGTAAGGCTAACGGGCTGATAGTCAGACATTATCCCATTCTGGCGGCCTTAACTCCTGACAACCTGGGGGTAGGACTTACAATGTATAAGGCCCTCATTCGCTCTGTCATTACCTATGCCGCACCCGCATGGGGGTTTGCGGCAGTGTCCCATCTCCGTAAACTCCAAGTTATCCAAAACCAGGTGATTCGATTCATTACCCATCTCCCCCGAGTCGCCTCGAGAAGAAAGTTCCATGATGAACTAGAGTTGCCAATCATAGACGAGTTCATTGCTCGACTGGCTAGGAACCTGTATGCGGAAGCTCGTGCTAATCCCAACCCGCTCATATCTGGCCTAGGCCAGTATGATCCTAGGTTACGGCGTAGGCACCAGACAGGTCCATTAGCTATACTCTTGAGACAGGAGGACAGGGAGGCTGGCGTTACTCCCAGGTTTTGATAGCCACGACTCAACTCCATGAGACTCCTTGGATAGTGCAACCGCTTTAAAATGACCTTGTCTTAACTGGGCTAAACAAATTCCTTCCCTAACAATATCTACATTTGTTGATCGATGGAACTATCATAGAGCCAATGGGCTAGTATATATCCATCGATTCATAGAGTCATCCTGCCTAAGAGCCAACTGGCTAGTCTCTGAAATTGAGACAACTCATCCTGCCTAAGGTTTGTCCGTGGTTTTCCTAAGGCGCTAAGACAAATGTCGGAATGGGTCCTAAAAGAAATGGGCCACGGACCTGCACTCATCTCCCCATGAATCTCCCTAATTACTCTAAATTAATTAATAATTACATCTCTCCCTTCTCTTCGTAATTGAGCCACCATAAAGCCAAATGGCTGGTCTCTAAATTGAGACGATTCAACAAGGCTCATGACAACAATCACCTCCTACATAATAGCCAAATTGGCTAGTCTCTTATATGAGACAACTCATCCTGCCTAAGGTATTCCGTGATTTTCCTACGGCGTAAGACAAATGTCGGGATGAGCCCTATAAGAAATGGGCCACGGACCTATATGCCCTTCCCCATATATATTCCCCTTTTCTTGTAAACGACGTATGCCCTAGTTCAGAACATCTAAATTGTCTATTAAATGTAGGAGGTCACTCAATTAGTCGTAATTTGAAAGGACAGGGCTCTCTCAAATTGCAGATTTAGAATTCTCGGCGCCTCTTCCGACGGCCTTCACATGCCTTGTCATCGAACAACAGATGACAGCGTCTTGCCATCCTAACGGCAAACACCAGCCTTCTCCTCCTCGCCCCGTCCCGTGATCACTTGATCAAATCTCAGTCCCCCTCGCGTATGTGGTACCTAAGAGGTTACGTCCAAATTCAGCATCCCCTTCAAAATTTTCTAGAGCTCCTTCAGTGGAGCAGAGTAACCCGTAGTGAGACTAGTGGCCAACAGGCTTGGAGCTCACATATTTAGTTTTGTACAGCCCCAACCCTTTGCAAGGACGCGTTTTGCGTACCTTTTAAATTTGTCCTCCCAATTCTCTTTCAATTTTTCGATTTCAGCCACAGGATCAGTTGCCTCAGGTACGCCGAGAAGAGTCTTGCGACCTCGGATACAACTCCACTGGAGATGTCTGTCGCAGTTGCAGACGAAACGTCTGGTATAAAACCAACCAATAGACCACGGCCTCTCAGCCCGGAAAATGAATCTAGACCTAGAGATGACTATTCCTTGTGGAAAGTAACTAAGAAACTGAAACGTTCTCAGCGAGCGATATCTCCAATTAGAAAAAGCGATGGTGATTGGGCCAGAAGTGACTTAGAGAAAGCTGAACTTTTTGCAAGTTATTTAGCAAATGTTTTCACTCTAAATCCAGCATCTACAGTATTATTTCTTGAGCTGAAAAAATATGTAATGATATTTCTTGCATAGGTTATTCATACCATTTTCAGAATAAATGGATTTATCCCTTCTTGCGCTAATAAACTTGGAGATATTCCTTCATTCACTTAATGGAATTATTACTAATTACATTCATTTTAGTAGGTTTACTGTATAAATGGTACATCTGTTACGTTGAGTATATTAATCAACGGTGGAGCGTACCTCTGTGAATACTTACAGGTGCCGGAAAAATTAATAGCAACTCGGTTATTTTTTCCTCCAGATTAAGTTAAGTCTTGTTTTAATGTGACAGATGTTTAAAAAGTTAAACAATTTATATATTTTCTGAAAGCTTGTTTTATTTTCTTTCTAATGGTATGTAACAAATTTTTATGGCTGTTTATATGGCAATCTGTGTAGCGTTTGTTAATTGAAAGCAAAATACCAAAATTTTGCATTTTATGGGTTAGTGTGTATTGTGCTGCCAGATGGCAGTAAATGGCACGAAATGCTTTTACTAGTTTTATTCATTGTCCACAGAAGTTTCTGTAGTGCATACAGGTGCTAATGTCTACCTTTCTGTTCCTTTTTGTCTGTTAATAATCCCTGTGAGTGTTCACAGGAATTTTTCGTCATTACCTGTTGTGTTTTTGCGATTAAAAGAGTTTGATTGACAAATTCTAATTCAAAAACGCGTAAAAAATATGATATAACACCAAGAAAGGCTACACAGATAGTGACATTAAGTTAATGTGGCAAAACTAATAGTGCGATAGCTCAAATTGTGGGGGTGAATGAAAGTACAATTGGGAGATATTTGGCTAAGTTTCGAGAGAGAGGGGTGCTGTTATGAGTAGTAGAACGCGAAAATGTGGCAGAAAACTGAAAACTTCACCCAGATCCGACAATGCTTTGCGTCGTTTATGTTTGGAAGACAGATTTGCTAACTCGTAAGAGCTTACGGAAAATTGAAAGGAAACTTCTGAGGTTAATATTTGTTCTAGAACTGTAAGGAAAATATTGCGAAAATTTGATTTGGTGTCCAAGAAGCCAGTGAAGAAACCAATGCTCACCAAACAACGTATGAAGCTTTTACAAGGGCTAAAGAACATCAGCACTGGTCAGCTGAGCAATGACTTAAGTTCTCTTCTAAAATCAACATTGGTGGAAGTGATGGGGTTGTACAGTGTTTCGGAAGGCAAGTGAAACACTGAATCCAGCATGTACTGTAAAACTGTGGAGTTTCCTACTAGTGTTATGCTTTGGGGAGTGTTTCTCATAAAATGGTGTTGGGAATATCGATGTCCTGGAATCTACCGTCAATGAAGAGAAGTACAAGAAGATTTTGGAGACGATGTTACCATCAGTAAGGGATTTGTTTGCAGGACAACCATTCACTTTTCAGGACGATTCAGCACCCTGCCATCGTGCAAAAATGGTCAAAGAGTTCCTTCGTGAGTAAGAATATGTCACAGCACTGTTTTGGCCTGACAATTCACCAGATGTAAATCCTATTGAAAATTAGTGGATGATTTTGAAGAATAAAATAAGAGAAAGGATGCCCTGAACAAAAGTGCAAATGATTGAGACCATTGTAAATATCTGGTAGCATGCAATTCCCATGGAAACTCTCCAACGACTAGTAGAGTGCATGCCAAAAAGGTATCAAGAAGTTGTGAGGTCAAAAGGCTGTCCCACCAAGTACTAGTGCCGAGATAAGAAACTAATCCATGAAGTGCAAACTTTTGGTCTTGTGCTTTCAATTCACAAATGCTACACAGACTGCCATGTAAACAGACAGAAATAAAGTTGTTACATACCATTAGAAAGGAAATAAAAGAACCTTATAGAAAATATATAGATTGCATTATTTTCTAAACACCTCTCACATTAAAACAATATATAACTTAATCCGAAGGTAAAAATAACCGAGTTGCTATTAATTTTTCCGGCACTGTATATGGGTGTGACATTGGTCTTACATAGCCTATGTGTCGTCCTTAACCATTTTCCGTGCTAGCAGTACCATTCTTCTAGATCTATTCATTTTAATTAATATACCGCTGAATGAGAATGAACACAGAATTAAACTGCTTGTAGCAAGAGTGAACTACGTACAGTCTCATAGTAGGCCTACGAGCACACCAATAAAACTATGAAGAAATCAGAGATCATTTTTTCCTCTCATATTAATGGCATTGTTTCATGTCCGGCAAACAAAAAAGAATTGTTTGTGTTTTACAGAGCACTACTTCTAAATGCAAGTGACATTTTCCTATTTGTAAGTTATTCAGCATTTACATAAACTCACAACAAGAGAAATAGTTCGGCGTTGATGTTTGTTAATAGTAGACAATGGAGTAACTCCGAAGAATATATAATCAAAAAGAGAATAACAAGACTTGTCCACTTCCTCACAATTAAAGTAAAAAGTTCAAAATGAGATGACTTACATTTAAACTCCTTTCACACAAAACCAGCTGCACTTATATCAGATTTCACTAAAGCATAAAATGTGTTAAAAATGATATCCCTCGATCCCAATGACTGAAAAGGTACGCTTAAGGGGAGAGGATGGTATTTTTTGGTGAAAAATGAGTAAATTAAAAAAAAAATTTTTTTTTCTTTAAAATACCCTGTGATATGTGTGGAATGCATAGCATAACATTTTATGGGTATTTGTGCCCTTATCGGATGTTGAGTCGCCATTTTTAAACTTCCTGCGTTATGGATTTTTAAATCACTCCCTCACTTTTATTATTGTTTCCGGTAAATCAAATTAAAAAAAAAATCTTTAAAATACGCTATGATATGTGTGGAATGCATTGTATAACATTTTGTGGGTATTTGTGCCCTTATCGGATGTTGACACGTCATTTTTAAACTTTCTGCGCTATGGATTTTTAAATTACACGCCCACTTTTACCGGTTTCCAGTAACTTCATTTTTTTTTTTTTTGCTACATTGCCAGACAAAAATGGATATAATTTCTGAACTATTAAACATACATGCATGAAATTTAGAACACACATTCTTTAAACTATTAGGAAACTTTTCTCTGTAACAGAATTTTGTTAATTGATTTCATTTTTAAAATACGTCCGTTTGTTTGCAAGAAAGGAAATCAGAAATTTGTTATTATGTTTTAATTGTTTATTTTACAAACGTAGAGACTAATATCTAAATTCGTTACAGACAGTTTGTAGAACATGCTTTTGCAAATACATTGCAAAAAAAAGTTTGAATCTATCTTTAAAAACGGTTTAGATATATCGGTTTTAGTACAGTCCTGCACTGAATATGTTTTTTTTCCAAATTTTGGCCCCCAAATAATTTTTTTTTTATATTTATATTTGGTTGAGTTGCTACAGCTATGAGCTCTCTACATACAAAAAATTAATATTTTACACCAAATAGGAAAAAAGTTTTAAAAAATACCATCCCCTCCCCTTAACTCATTTTTTCACAATTTTCGATTATCCCCTTTTCTCCGCCCACCAGCGAATTTACTTCCCCTCCGTTAAGCCTAGTTTAGTCATTTTAAACCTTTTTATAACTTCTTTTAACTGTAACAGAAGGGCTCGTTACAATTTGTAATGAAGAAGAATGTGTGTAAGTTATATCACTTCATTTTACGCCTATAAAACGAAATTAGATTTTGAACACACTTACATTAGGCACTTACTTATTGTCAGTGTGGCCGGTTTTAGTCTATTCCTTTCTGCAGCAAAACGTGACTGGTTCTAAATATTGTGTCGTCCTTCACTTCATGGAATAACTATAGGTTACTACATTGTCCAGTTTTACGTAAGAGCCAGCTTATCGAAGCATGTTATCAACAAAATTCGAAACTTTCATTTGTATCAGGCGTCACTTCTTTTCCTGTATCATAACCTAAAGAACTGAAGGTCGGCGAAATATAAGGAGCACCAGTAGGCGATAAGTGGGTAGGTCGTTAATTTTGTTTTTTTCACCGGTAAATCCCACTAGAATTTGTAATGGACAGACACGATCAGGGGCGGGATTCGACTTGCCACTACTCTGCTTGACTACACTACGGCAAACAAACTGTTTCAGGCTATTCTAAACAAAATGTTTGTTGCTGTTTCAAACATCTTCATTAGGCCTACACACCGCAGCAAACAAGTCGTTATTAGAAACACAGTTCCTGCGATCCTTCAAGTTAAAATTGTAAAGGCTGGCTCACAATAAACCGGAAACGAGAATCGGAACGAAAACGAAAACGGTAAAATTGTTAAAATGTGTACATTTAAATGTGAGCATTCACAATTAACGAAAAGCTTGCCGGAGCCCGGGATCGGGAACGGAGAGTTGGCCAAGTTTCAAATTTGGCGTTCACGTTTCCGATCACAGCCCACTAGATTCATTCTGTTACCATCTAAAAGCTATTTTGTCGTCGTATATTTTGTAGCAAGAAGACCGTGGCATAACCTATGCATTATTTTGTTCTGTGCTGTGCATAATGGATCAAGTTTTATTTGATGAGATTCTAATATCGAGTGTTGAGGAAAATCCTCACGTTTACGATAAGCGGCGCGCCTCGTATAAAGATGAGGAAATGAAGGAGAATACGTGGCTTTCAGTAGCTGCATCTTTGAACACCGATCAGAAGCGAATCATATTTTATTACTGTATTGGTTGTATTACACACTACATATTCGTGCTTCAATTCAATAACTACTGTTTTGTTCATTTTTGTTCTGTTACAAATGTTACTTCTCTAATTATTTTACGTTATGGCAGACTTAAAATAGATTGTGATAATAAAGATGCACGGGCATATTTATAGTACCGTTGAAATTTTGAAGTTGGTTAACCTGTGTTTATGTTGGCTGCCTTGTACTCATGAGAGAACGCCGTTGGTCAATTATACACAAATAACACCAGAATGCGTAATATCAACTTTACATATCGTTATTGACATGCATATCGATATGCATAGTCTACGTTCTCGGTTTATTGTGAATCAAGAATTTTCATATTCACATTCTCTGCTTCTCGTTCCCGGTTTATTGTGAACCAGCCTTAAATAGCCTGACGTTTTTCTATTCACACAAAGAGCTTCTCAGCATCGCACTTCATCTAAAAATTAGTATATTTTACTTTAGATCAGTGATTTCCAAAGTGGGAGTCGTGTAAAGAGCCGAGTAGAATCGCGGGATTATTTAGAAAATAAATGAAAAATCTCTTTATTAATATACATTAATTTTATATTTAGAAACACAGAAACAAACAATGTTTAACATTAAAGAAAACAAAATGTTTTAATAGTTATAAAGTAAAAAATAATTAATACGATAAATAAGTATGTTTTTCAGAAAGAAGGCGCTCTCAAATCTTGACTAAGTATTGTATTGTATTATATTTATTAACATTCCATGGTATTCGTACATTGCTTCACAGCTAGAATGTGGAACAACAGTAAAAAAACTTAATACCACTATAAGGTCTTAATTTATAGTCACAGATTAGTTAATATAGCCCTATATACAGAAGAGGTTTACAATATACTGCGTGTTCAGTTCAAAGTGTGTCATGGCTCGCTGTATGTCGTCATGTGGCTAGCCGGTGAGCCTAGAGAATTCAATCTTCCTACACTTCCGCAGAGGCGTATTACCTAAATGCGAGAGAAGTTGCCTAGCAAGTACGGCGTTCATTCTGAAGTACGCAGAGTCCGTGGATAGCCACGGACTCTGGAAGTACGTACCGATAAGTGCGGTAACGCCGGTAGTGGCAGGAATGTGAACTGTTTGGAAACACGTACTGAGGTGAGTTTTTTTCTTACTGTCGGGATATGGCGAGAGAGTTAAGACTATTACTTACGTATTTCTTGACATTACCTTCGTCGGTCAACATGGACACGGAGCATTTTATTTGTGTTGTGGAATGTTGCGGTATGCAACGGATGATAACAAATACCCTGCGTACGACTTGCCCGCGCAAAACACAGTTCGAAAGAGGTTATGGTAGCATACAGACCATACAGACCGCCATCTGTTGCTACGACGTTCAAGTTATACAGTACACGTTCTCAAGTTCAGATTGAACGCCTTGATTAATAGGCAACTTCTCTGACATAAAAGCTGAAACTCGCTTCAAATCGCAGACTCACAACAGTGACGTCATGACACACTTTGAAATGAACACCCAGTAGTCTACTAGTACAACACAAAGTTTTAGTATCAATATCATGAAGCATTGCTGAATATCATGAATTCACCTACAGAATAGAAGGCGTGAGAAATTAGGTACTTCTTTAATTTGGCCCTAAATAATCTTATGTTTTGAGTTTCATTTTTTATATCCATAGGGAGGCTATTAAAAATTTTTACTGTCATGTAACGCACTCCTTTTTGATATCACGATAGACTTGCCGATAGAGTATGAAAGTCATAGTATTTGGCCTATTGTTCGGAGCAAGGGGAACAATTCCAAAATTCTCAGTTGAATGTTTTAAGTCTTTTGGAATTCCTTTAAATATTTTGAAAATTATTGCTCTAGACGTAATGAAATATTCTGTTCAGATTTTACGTAATCACCTGTACACCTAAATTTCTTTATTTTCTGTTTGATTGCTGGTAATTATTGAATAAAAGTATACTTTCCCAACGGTAGCTTCCATGTGGAAATAAATATCGTAAATAGTGATAATGCAAATGTTTATTTTTGTTTTATTTGTTTAGTATGCTCGTCTTTTGGCAACCCTTACTGAAGGGCAACTACCCTTGTGGGATTTATATATATGATGCGTATGTATGCTATGAACTGTTGTATTAGTTACAAAGTTTTTACGATTCATACAATGTAAAAACATACTGACAAGCCATGGATATTGGCCTATTTGTATTTTTTTGACAATAGTCCTACAAGATTACCCAGATTTGGCACCTACTATTATTATAATTACACTTTTTTTTAGTAGGAATATACTGTTACTAAGGTAATTCCGGGAGAGTTGCCCCACTTAAGGTTTTTATCTTTTAAAAATTAAACAAACCAAAGCAGATACTTTATTCATGTGTTATAGCATGCGACATACATTAAAGGTTTATGTAAAATATGAAGCAATTGATAATTCGTACACAACAAGTGGCAAAATAAAAATTAATCAGATACGATATCACTGTAATATACACACATATAGAGGAGAGATGCCCCGCTGTGGTAATCCCCTAATTAAACTATTAATTTGATAAATAACACTTTAAATAATGTTGCTTATTTTATTTTTCCAATAAGTTCGTTTTCTGAGCTCGTTTTTCACTGCGACCACTCATATGGCACTTAGCCCACATGTTATGCAACTTCTTACAGGAAAGTCACTGAATCCAATCAACAACTTCCTTCATTTGGTAAAATTTTCAATGCACTCAACAAAGTAGGGACTAACTACTTTGTTTCATTTGACGACACACTCTTCATATTTTCTCCAAAAAGTGTCCTCTACAGTATATCTACTAGATTTTGAAGAATTTGACTTTGACCTTTTTGGAACTGGGAGGGTTTCAAAGATGGTGTTTCCACTTTTATCTCCACCTGTAACGCGTTCTACCGATCACTTTCTTTTGTTCACAGCAAAAGATGTTCCTGGCACTAGTTTATTTCATGAAGGGATTTGAAAGGAGTCGCTGTCGCTGAATTTGCCATTGTGGCACTTGAGCCGAAATTACAACTTATTATCCCGTTATCATTAGAACTTGTAGCCGATAAAGTTTTCTTTTCTTTGAGATTTCCTGAAGAGGCACAGAAAGGAATTCTTACAGCTGTGTTGATTGATGCATCATAAATACTGAAGAGGTGCTCAGGAACTGCATCTGGATTGAAAGGATAGAAACCTCTGGCTCGAAATCCAAATGACCTCTTAGTACTACCTACGCAGCTTTCTAGATGGATAGTCAGGCTTGCTTTTTATAAGCCATCCATTGTTGTGTTTCTCTTCTTGAAATAATGCTTGAGAGATTTATAATGTGAGCAATCAAGAGATTGAAGTGCCTGAGTTGCATAGGTTGGTAGGCAAGCAATTATGATTCATTATCCTCATTCTAGCGTTTTATGTTATCTAAATGTGCTGAATGTTCATACAAAATTAAGGGAATCTTGCCAGGATTCTTTCTTAGAGTAAAATTTTCCTTCAATCGCTTCATAAATAATCCTGATGGAACATAGGAAGATTTTGGATTCATATAAACCCCCCGTTTCTGCTAGGAATCCGTCAAAAAAACTTCAATTTTTCGTCTCAAACATTGCCGGTAGAAGAAATGTTCCCTCCGAATTGCAACATGTTATGACAGAATCACTTCCACCTTTCTCGCTTGAAGTTAGACTTCAACATCTTTGGATCCCTTTTTCTCAACCACTTTTCCTTGTAAATTTGTTTAGTTGGGTGCCACTTTCCTCTATTTTATGTGGCTTTCCTACAAATTGTGTTCACATAGAGTTGTTTCCAGTAGGTCAAAATACTGCTTGACTTCTTGTCTCGACATACTTTGACTTCTTCAGAGAGATGGGTGATCCTTCTGACTGCCTGACAGGTAACTCAAGGTTTCGCTCTAGAAAGAATTGCAGCCATTGGATATTTCTTGAATACTCCACTAGATTTCAGTCGGTAGGTTGTTCTCTAAATAATTCCATAACAGTGCGATGCTTCATTAATTCCCAATTCCCCAAAAAGTTACAGTAAGATTGAAGAAATCTCTGGGATTGCATTGACTAACGTTTGGTCGTGAAATGTGTCTTTCAAACATAACTTTGGACATCCTTTAAAATTTTGAAGGCTCTCAACTTTGGGTACCTATTGAAAATGTCGCTGCAACAAATTTAGAATACCGGTATTCCTTAAAATGTTCATGGATTTCAACTTTGGACACCTCTTGAAAATATGTCATCCTCTAGCAAGTTTTGATCATCCTTTAAACACTATTGGCCTCTAATATATAATAATTCTATTCCAATATAATAATTCAATTAAAATTCCAATAAATTAAGCAAGGACACTAATAATAATTAGTTATGTACGGTAATATCACTCTTAAGTACATGGGGCATCTCTCCCTCAAACAGGTGGGGCATCTCTCCCTTTAGCATGACCATTACGCCTTATGTATTTAAGGGCAACCGTAATGGACAATTACTTAATATTTTTTTTAGAATGGAGCACAATGCATGTACTTGTCAAATATATCGGATTAAGCAACATATAGATAGCCATTATCCCAATGACGAATTTTGAAAAATTATAAATATTATAACACAGCCTACGAAAAACAGCATTTCCTTTTTCTATTCACTTTTCACACACAAAAAAACCGTCACAAAGATTGTACTGCTTGCCTTCGAGGGTCGTATACGAATTAAACAAATGGTCCCAAGGTCGATTCCTTAAAGGTTTTGAGATACGGAGAAAAGGAGGGTGGGGCGACTCTCCCCGTGGGGCATCTCTCCCGGAATTACCTTATATGTGGAATTTCCCCAGAATATTATTCCAAAACTCATTACCGAGTGGAAGTATGCAAAGTATATTGTTTTTAAGGTATTGATATTTACTGTCTCTTGCATAGATCTAATAGCGAAACATACTGAATTTAGTTTGGGGGTAATTTCTTCAACATGATTTTTCCAATTTAACACAAGATTGGTTTTTAAGCCAAGAATTTGGTTGTTGTTTCTATTAGGGACCTATTGTTAATTATTCACTTGAAATTTTCGAGGTTGAATTTGGACAAGATTTAAATTGAATTATGTTAGTTTTGTTACAATTTAGTACTAATTTATTGACTGAGAACCAGTCACATATTTTGAGGAGAATTTCCTTGTTGGAGTTATTGGCTGTAATTGCCATATGACCTACATCTTTTATTAGGGGCAAGATCATTTATGAACACTAGAAAAAGTAGGGTACCTAATATTGATCCTTGAGGAATCCCATTATGTTAATAGTTCCCCATGTCATATTCCATACACACAGTGATACCAATTTCAAGTTCAAGGAGATTTCTCGCTTTTGTTTTGATGGCAATCATATACCATTCATATATAGAATTGTCGGCCTCGGTAGGTAGTCGGTATAGCGCTGGTCTTCTGTGCTCGAGATTGCGGGCTCGATCCTGGCCCAGGTCGATGGAATTTAAGATTTACTGACATGTAAAAGAACTCCTGCGGGACAAAATTCCGGAACACCGGCGACGCTTATATAACCTCTGCAGTTGCGAGCGTCGTTAAATAAATCATAATTTAATATTTCACGAGGATTTACCGTCAGTTATGAAGCCTATATTGTCTGCACCTGTGTAGTAACGGTTAGCGCGTCTAGCTGCGAAACCAGGTGGCCCGGGTTCGATTCTCGTTCGGAGCAAGTTACCTGATTGAGGATTTTTCCGGGGTATTCCCTCGACCCAGTATGAGCAAATGCTGGGTAATTTTCGGTGTCGAACCCCGGACTCATTTCACCGGCATTATCACCTTCGTCTCATTCAGACGCTAAATAAACTAAGATGTTGATAAAGCGTCGTAAAATAACCTATTAAAAAAACGGAGTTTATTTCCGAAGTCATTCTGAGCAAAAAAATATAAACATGTATCCTAATCTCAATATTTTCAGAGTTACACTAATTTGGAGTTGTTTGTAAAATAATATACCTTATTTCTTTAGTTTTAAGGGTAAAAGAATATTACAAATAGAGAATGAACTATTCAGAAGTATCATTTCTTTAATTGGCAAGTGTTCTGAAGCTAAAAATGTGTTGTTAGTTGCTTTGTTCAGATTTTGTTTTTCAATTTTTAACTAAAAATGACATCATTCTTACGCACTTATCACAAAAATTGTTACAAATCATACGACTTAGGAACTTGATTCCTTACAGTTTAATTATGCATCCTAATGTAGAGTTTTGAAGAATTTATAAGAATGGCGTGATTTGTAACAATTGTGATAAATATGTAAGAAAATGCATTTTTAGCTTCCGAATAATAGCTAATTAAATAAATGATACTCCTGAATAGTTCATTCTTTATATGTAATATTCTTTTACCCTTAAAACTCAAGAATAATGGTATTTTACAAACAACTTCAAATTAGTGTAACTCTGAAAATAATGAGAATCGGAAATAAGCTCTGTAAGGGACGGTAAATCCTCGTGAATCACCCTGTATAAACATATTTTGCATAAATACAAGGTTACAAATGTTATCAAGTTTCATTTGCAAGCTCGATGTATTCTTTTGATACAAAACTGGTCTATGCTATGCGAAAAAAATTGCAGTGTCAACATTCCATCAATATATTTATACCTTATATGTACTACGCGACCAAGGCGGGAAGCGTTTTGTTCGTTGGCGCTGCGATTCGCTTCACAACACAGGCCGTGTTGTAAAGTCCGCATCAGATGCAAAATGAAGCACATGCTGTTATTATTAACACGCTTTATATGTTACATGTTCGTTTATATAGTTAAATTTATTGTTTAGTTTTATTTTATCATATGCTTACACACATAGGAATCTATTCAGAAAACATATCACAACATCGGTGTTCGTAAAGGAGAGAACATGAATCGAAAGTAACGTAAACTAAAGTAGGTATAGTAGTATAGTAGTACTGTATTTTATACAGGGACATCATTTTATTTTTACTTGCATTTTTATTGTACCTGCATTTCTGAATGTACTTCACTCCCACCCCTTCACTAATGTCCTTGCTCCCGTCAGACACACAAACTTACGGCCGCTGTTGCATTCAAAGTCTTCAAGCAGTGAAGTAAACACTGCAGTGTATAGTGTGTTTCAGAAATATGGTTGCGTTTTCTATAGAAGAAAGAACCTATATTAATAATATCGTACTAAAAATTATATTCGAGAAACGATAAATTCAATTTCAGAGAATATGCTTCAAAATGTTTTTAATAATATGCGTAAAGAATTGAAGCCTGCATTGTAATGAACGGCAACCATTTTCAGCAACTTGTTTAAAAATTCAGATTAGCTTATTTTGAATTGAGGTGGCTAGAAGCAAAGGAATGCTAGTGACATTTGTAATAACATGAGTTAAGTGCAGCCAGTGTAAGCTAAAGTATCTAAAATTTTAGTGGCAAAGGGATATTTTAATCTCATCACACATTAAAATTTAAATAAAAATTTCACCAATTTTACGAAAGTTTAAATATTTAAACCCCATTTTCTCAACAGTAACTTAAGTGCACTTACAGTCCTTTACTTATGACCCCCTCAATTTAAATGCACTCTCTATATTGATGTTAACATCAATAATTAATATGCTAAATAAAGTAGATATTACATAATGAACATAGCCGCTTGAAAAGTTGAGTTTTTTGAAAAAAAAAAAAATGTTACTACTCTACTGTATTTTGATAAATTCCATAAAAGTGATGATCAAACTAAAAATCGTAATATCGTATTACCCTACAACATAAATGGACACACTACTTTTCTCTCCTCCTATACCTAGTAAAATGATTTGTTTACATATTGCACTAGTAACATCAAACTCCTGTAATGGAAGGGGGCAACATTGTTTCCGAGTATAGCCAGGTTAATGTTAAAAATGTTGGTAAAAATAAAGTGATGTCCCTCTACAATATCTCATTTGATACACATTTCTTACCTTAGCATTTTAAAGTGGCCGAACTCCGGACATCATATATAAGGAAAGCACCCGGTATAAAACCATCAATGGGCTACTATAAGTCGTTGACCTGCACTGCTATTTGTATAAACTCCTGACACGTTTACGTCTTGCCAACATTTGTGGACAGTGTAATGGGTATGGAACCATGTTTCGTCCAGGTAAATAACGGGTTACTATATCAGAGCGTTCTATTAGATATTTCCTTTTATCTTTATATTTTTAAATGCAAACCCCATAGATAGTATGAGTTTTCGTAAAGTTTCCTTGCATCCTTTAAAACCTATCTCTCTCTTACAAAATTTATGCAACTTTCCTAATGTTGGAAGCCCATTGTAAAGACTATAATATTTATGAACTTCTCTTATGATACACGCTAGGCCTGATTACCTGGTTGGTTTTTTTCCGAGGTTTTCCCTAACCGTAAGGTGAATGGCAGGAAATCTATGGCTAATCCTCGGCTTCATTTCGCCAAATACCATCTCGCTATCACCAATCTCATCGACGCTAAATAATGTCGTAGTTGATACAGCGTCGTTAAATAACAAAAAAAATCTTATGATACATTTGTCCATGTCATCTAATTCAACCTATTTGCAGGAGGTCGTCTAACTTTGTTTTGTGTCGATATTTCTACACCCTTGTCCTCACATTCTTTACCTTCCTTTCTAATCTACTAATTGTTTCCTTATTTAACTTCACAATAGCTGCAGCACTCTTTGTTGTCTTCGATAGAGGTAGGAATAAACCCGTTGCCTTTTCTTCATCACAAAACTTTATGGCATTATAAATAATGCTCCGCGCTTGGCTACAAAACACACGTCTTCCTACACGCGGTATTGGAACCAGATTGAAACGCTAGGCATTGGATGTGACGACACTCCAGCAGTAAACATACGCAGCGAGCACGGAGTTCCTCATTCTGCCACGACGGGTCCCGCCATGGTCGCGTAGTAGGGGAAGGGAGGGTATTGGCGCTCACTTAAGGAAAACTATTATTTATTTTCAAACCAATGGTCAATCTTAATATTTTATTCACCAAATGCAAACATAAACTAGTTTTCTTTACATCTCAAATGGTATTACTTAAGGAAGTATTATATTTAGGGAACTATTAGGAAAATGATGAAAATAAGTAATGAGCGGTATTGCCCGACACTGTAGGGCAATGGCGCTCAACATAGTACCGGTAAATAACAGTCACGCGTGTTTAGCTACAGCGATCGCATTTATAATTATGTGGTCGATCAACCCCACTGCATTCCTTATGTGTCCAGTTTGCACATACAGTACACCGAAACCACACTTCACCATCTTGACCGAATTCTCCACACACAGCGCAAATCTCTTCCACTTCCTGAAGAAGTGTGTTTGGATTAATGTCGTCTAATTCATCGTCATCACACAAATCATCTTCATCCAGTTCATCTTCTGATGTACTTTCGATTAACTTTCTTTTTGGTTTTTTTAATTTTCTTTGCCCTGATCTTTGATAAAGGAGCAATGGTTGATTTTGGTTTTTCAGACTTCTTAGTCTTACGTTTGTCAGCTCTGCGCTTCTCTAAGACTTCTAGTTTTTTCTTCATCGGTGATGCTGTAAGTATCTCAGAATGCTGTTTGGTATTGCCGGATCTTCTTTTACTGGTGGTTTTTGAGGGGCCTGGAATAGGTGATATTTGGGTGATTGGTACTGATTTTCTACTTTGATTTGTTCCTAATGCAGAAGGATGCGATGGAATTTCTTGAGAGGTCGTTGGCTGTATAGAAGGTATTGTGGGTAAATTCTTGTGACATATTGACTTCACACTGGTTGATACCAGTTGCTGACTTGTTCCTTCAATCTGATTTTCGTTGTCAGTCAATGGAAGAACTGATTCTTCACTTGGTGAACTCAAATTCCTTGCAGTCATAAAATCTTCATCTGAGTAAACATTTGGGTTCAAGGGCCAAATGCAACTTCTTTTGAATCCATTGGTCGCTTTTTCCACCGAAGAAACTCTACCATATGCTTGATTGAAAAGCTTTGCAATGTCGTATGGAGTGATTTTTTGAGCTGCATGTGTCTTCAAGAAAGTTTCGCATTCTTTGTTGAACGCTGATTTTAATGGTCCATAGAAGGTGAGGTCAAGGGGCTGCAATCTGTGGGATGTGTGAGGCGGTATTGAAATGACGTGGATGCCTTTCTCTTTACAAAAGGAATATGAAGGAAGTGATGTGTGACTGCTGTGGTTGTCCATTATAAGGAGAACAGGGTTATCGATGGAAGCACTGGTTTCCTTTGCAAAATGTTGCAGCCAGACTGTGAAAAGTTCAGACGTCATCCACCCATTTTTAATGCACTTGTACAGTGCTCCTGCAGGTCCATCACGCTGTAGCTGAGGTGACATTCTTTGGCGCGGGAAGATAAACATCGGGGGAATGTAGTGTCCTGCAGCACTAACTGCACAACAGACTGTAATATTCTTGCCTCTCTCCCAGCTGGTAATGGCGCCAACTTGTTTCGTCCCTTTACAAGCAATAATGCGCGAAGGAGTATGGACAGTTGAGATCCCTGTCTCGTCTACATTGTAGATCCTCGTGGCTGGAAAGTTGAATTTTGAAAACAGTGACTCAAGATTCCTATAGAATATTTGAATTTCATCCTTATTAAATGCCAGAATACGGTTAACGCTTGTTGCTTCAGGTTTCCTTAAGCTCAATTTTGGATGCCGTCTTAGGAAACCGTAAAACCAATCTTTTCCAGCTTCCCTTTTGTGTCTGGAAAAGTTGTTTTTAATTTCATTTTTTTCTGCATACTCAAAAACTATCTTTTTGAGTTCGGAAGCTGTAATACCAAAGTATAATCTAGAAATAATCAAAACATACTCTTCAATTTCATTTTCTTGTTCTTCACTGAAAACACATTTTGCACCTAAAGAAGGGCCATAAGGCTTTCCCGCTTTTACTCTATCCTTTAGTGTGCTGAAAGGGATATTGAATTGCCGAGCTGATTGACGAATTGATGTTCCTGAAGAAACTGCTCTAAAAGCTGCTTCCATGGTCTCCATTGTCCAATGCTGCCTTATTTGTACATCTTTCTCTTTTTTTCGGCATCTGTTAATAGTCGAATTACGAAGTTAATTAATTAATAATAGAATAAATAGAGACATCACACGTCGTTAAAATAGAAAGCATAATAATATTTAACATATTGTATGCTTTAAATAACATTTTATTGCAGTAATGTAAGACTATAGGCCTAAATGGACTGTTTTCTGCAAGGAAATAAATAGTCAGTTGGAGGGTAATACCGCTCACTTGAGCGCCACAACCCTCCATAGCCATATTGAAACTCTTAACATGTAGCGACGAAAGAAACTTGTTACAGATGTTTATAAATATATCAATGTGAAGCTGACTTTATCCCCTACATAAACATATTAATTGTTCATAATGTAAAAGAATATTTGTTCACATACCTTCAGTTTGAAATGTGCGTGTTCTTATAACAAAATTCTAATACAGATATTCTCGCTCACAACAACTAAACGTGCCTTCCCACGGAAACCATTCAACTACTATGCACTTAGTATAGTATCCGCAAGATAGCATCACTTCCTGAGCTCTTCAAAATTTAAACCAAGCAGAATTACTAGCATGAGCGCGATTGCCCTCTGAGCGGTACAACCCTCCGTTCCCCTACAGAGTGATTTATATAGAACTGACACATTTCTTTCATTAATTGTTTCAAAACGAATTGTGCTAGCGACAACTTATTATACTTAAAATGTAGAGGAATTTTGGGAGATTATTTATCTCTGTAGCAAATGTTGTCCGGCGTTGTCAAATCCGGAGATCTCGGTGGCCACAGGTTCCTGAAAATTATTCGGTCGTCACATAACCGGATAAATGGAACCATGCTTCATCTGTGAACCATGTGATGGACAATATGGCAGGATTTTGCACAATGAACGTCTGAAACCAACGACAATAATTCAATCTTTTATCCTTATCTGGTTCCTATAGCTGATGAACAACCGTAACCCTATATGCTTTAGGCTCTCTGACACATTGAGTAGGTGTACCCTGTCTCCTGCGACAAACGTCTTAATGACTTTTTGGGTGACTGCTCCAGTCGTGCTCTTACGTCAACAACAACCGTGGGAAGCCTAGATGAACGATGCTTGCCCTTTTCACTCACCAGTGATCCAGTTGTTTCCAATTTGTTTACCAGTCCCAGTATTGTGTTTCTTTTGGGAGGATTGCGAACACCAAATTCTCTCTGGTATGCCCTTTGAGTAGCTGTAATTGAATTCGTAATCCAGTATTGCTTCACAAGGAAGAGTCGTTGATTTAATGTGTACTGCATTTTCACGTTGACAGAAAATGTCGAAAACAGCTGCCAACAATAGGAATAAAACATAAACATCTGCGCATCTAGTGACAAGGAATCGAAACTCCAGAACATTCTGCTTAATTTGATGCTAAAACTGGGTCATTGAATGAATTTCCAACGGAATAATTAAAGAAAGAAATGTGTCAGTTCTATATAAATCACTCTGTATATTATGTTTCTGTGAGTTTTCCACTCATGTTTTGTAAATTGAAGCCACTTGAACGCAGCTGTCTAGAAACGGATTCAGTATCGATCTGTGACTGTCGTAATTGTTTCGAATTTCTTTCGAAAAATGTTAAAAAGCTGTTGTTTAAATTAGTTGTATCCACTGATTTTGAGTAAACTTAAAATTGTTTGCAATTTTACATGGGGCTTGTATTCTTGCGAATGGGGTCAAGAACCAGTACGGTAGTGAGGGATCGCAAACAAAAGTCCCGTACAAAAGTGGGTCGCGCCTACAGAAAGTCTGAGAATCAATGCTTTAAATAAAAAGCTCATTTTTTACACTAGATCAAATTCCAGCAGAATTAATACAAGAGGGTGGAAGGGCATTATCTAGCGAAATTTATAAACTTGTACTTGCTATTTGGGAAAAGGAAATTGTACCAGAACAATGGAAGGAGTTCAAAATTGTACCTATTTTTAAGAAGGGGGACAAGACTAACTGTAGTAACTTTCGAGGAATATCATTTTTGTTGACGTCGTACAAAATTTTGTGCAATATTCTTTTGAGAAGATTAACTCCGTACGTAGATGAAATTATTGGGGATCATCAGTGCGGTTTTAGGCGTAACAGATCAACTATTGATCAGATTTTTTCTATTCGACAGATATTGGAGAAAAAATGGAAGTATAAGGGTACAAGGGTACAGTACATGAGTTATTCATAGATTTAAAAAAGGCATATGACTCGATTAAGAGAGAAGTATTATTATGATATTCTTATTGAATTTGGTATTCCCAAGAAATTAGTTCGATTAATTAAAATGTGTCTCAGTGAAACGTCCAGCAGAGTTCGTATAAGCCAGTTTCTGTCAGATGATTTTCCAATTCACTGCGGGCTAAAGCAAGGAGATGCGCTATCACCTTTACTTTTTAACTTCGCTCTAGAATATGCCATTAGGAAAGTTCAGGATAACAGAGAGAGTTTGGAATTGAACGGGTTACATCAGCTACTTGTCTATGCGGATGACTGAATATGTTAAGAGAAAATCCACAAACGATTAGGGAAAATACGGGAATTTTACTTGAAGCAAGTAAAGAAATAGGTTTGGAAGTAAATCCCGAAAATAATAAATAATTTTTTTAATCGTAAAAATATTTTTTTCGTATAACAGAAGGATAGTGTTTTACACATACCAGTTTTCATTATTGTACAATATACAGTAATGGAGGAAAAAATGTCAAATATTTCCAAAAAATTTACTGCTGTAAATTATACCTAACCCCTTAAAACAACCTTTTAATGTAAGTTTTATATGGACCTATGTCTCAGAAACTATTAGTGTTACAGAGCTGAAATTTTGCACTCTCCTTGTACATCATGTAATGACTTAATGGTAACACTTTTACATTGATATAGTATGTATTACAAGATTTAGATGTACTTTTGTGTTGAAAATTTCAGGTTTTTCTTGGTAGAATTTTTATAAAAGTGCATTTTTTTACTTGACTATTACACTTTTACTACGTCACACTACTTTCGACCAATAAAACGGTACGAAAGAACGTCTTTCAACCAAACATGGCTGCTTATCGCACAATTTTATCGCGTCCCTGGCATTTGTTTAATTTTATCGCGTCCCTAGCATTTGTTTATTTTTATCACTACCCTAGCATTTGTTTCTTTGTTTGCCAACATTTCAAACTGCACTGGTCTGGACGTCAAAAAACAGAAAATTACAAACCACTCCAGTCGATGCACAGCACTTTCAAATATGACTCGCATTTGCATTCAAGAACAAGAATTAATAAAGATCACTGGTCATAAATGAAAAGCACCATTCGGAAATCCTGAATAGGCCTAAGTTGAGGGATACATCATGTACATCACCGAGTTCACTTCTTTTACGCACACGTCCAATATAACATCAACTGAACCACCAACCACTAAAATATTCAAATTTGAAAATTGTACTTGCAATAATTGTTTCTTTTAAAATTATTCATGTTTATTTTTTATTTCATCATCGTTAATTAAAACGTTTCTTGTTTATTTCATCATCCCTAATTAAAACTTTTCTAACACGTGTTTATATTATTAAGATTATATTTGGTATAGCTTCTGCTATATGATATTATGGATAGTCACGTATCAGAGATTGTTTAATACTAAGATTTATTGAAAATCATCTGTCAAGTGACGTTGATTACTGGGATCCGGATAATTGAAGTGGAATGCAAATGTTTTAATAAAAATGAAACTGAATCAACAAAGCCTTCTTGACTAGTAACAGTCCACAGAGTTCAATGATGATTCCATAGTTGGCACAACTGATACCGGAAACAAGAAAACATAATCATAAAACACTACTGCCATCTAGCGTAATGTTGAGATGGTACAATAATACATTTGAAGACAGTTGTATTTTCGTAAGCCAATTAATATTTTATTGTATTGGAGTACTTTGTTACTTCTAATCTTTATATGCTTTCTTGTAATCGTGTAATAGTCAATTAAATCCCACTCGAGTTTTGATTTTCTCTAGATAAATCAAAACCTCTAGTGAGATTACTGTTGATAAAATCGAGCTAGATTTATAATTTTGCTAGTGAACGTAGCTAAGTATATTGCAAATATGTATGAAAAATGTTAGCCATGTAGCCAGTTTCCAAGAGAAAGTGCATGAATTTAACATTCTTTTTTTGTTTTTTTTTTCTTCTTTCATTTGAATACAATTTTTTTAAACTCAATTATAGCAGTTAATATAACAAACTAACCACCAATATAATCCTAAAAGCATGTAGACTAACATTTAAAAATTTGAAAGCAACAACTTTTATATTTTCGGAGAAATAACCTCAAAAAATCAGCATTGCGCACTATGAAAACACATAGACTGTCTTGTCCCTTTAAAGCATTGTTATTATTATTATTATTATTATTATTATTATTATTATTATTATTATTATATCAAAAGTGTAATTCAAGTCCAAGGCTCCCCCAAGGCATTAGTGTCAGCAAGGATGTCGGTCGTACGTGCCCGCTGCATTTACCGCCAAAGGAAATACCCCTGGTACTCATTTCTGTTGAGGCTGAATAGACCCTAGGGTCACAGTGCGGCCGAGAGAATGAACAAAACCCTTGACCCCATCAAAAACCGAACCCAGGAAGAAATAAGTTTAAATCTTCTGTTAACTTTATACGTAAATTATTACACTAAATGCAATGATAAAACAAATGAATTTATTCCGGCTTTGCAGCGTTACGCCTTAACCGCGACGCTATCGTGTGCTCTTTTTTGGACTGAATAGTAATTGTGTATCTTTGTTTCCGAATTAAAACCCATTAATTTTTCAAAAATAATTATTATGTACATAGGTTGGATAAAAAGTTATGGCAACACTGCTGTCACGTGACGATGGTGCGTTCGAGAGCTGCCAGCTGTTTGGACATGAACAAGGACTGTTAGATGAGTTAGTGCAGCCAGCCGCGACAGTACTCTGTCAATCTACTGCAGTGTCTAGAACGTTGACTTTCATAGGGATAGTGCGAGCGTCCTAAGACCACGTTTACAAAAGTAGAGCAACGTTCCTGGATCAAAATTGAAGTGATACGAGGTCGTAGTGCACAAGAATGTTTTCAGGGACTGTGTGAAGCATGTGCCGATGCAGAGTTGCCATATCGCACAGTGGCACGATGCGTTAAAGCGTTCCGGGAAGGCAGGGATGCCGTTCAGGATAACCTCCGTACAGGACGACCCCGAGTGGAGGACAACACAGTTCAACTCCTTGCTTCCCTGTTGGATGCTGATCGTCGATGAACTGCGCGTGAGTTAGCAGCGGAAGTCGGAGTATGTCACAAAACTGTGCTCCACATTCTGCAAGACATTCTGGGTTACCGCAGAATTACAGGGCGTTGGATACCCCATGAAATGGCACCGCTATGCAGTCGCACAGGCCTTGTTGGACTGGTACCAAAGGAAAGATGACGACTTTCTTGGACGAATCGTCGCTATGGACGAAACCTGGGCTCGCTAATACGAACCAACCAAACTTGAAACGTCAATCAAATGAATGGAAGCATCGAGGTTCTTCTCGTCCGAAGAAAGTGCGCCCTACACAAAGTGCTGTGAAGATGATGTTCATTGTGGCGTATGACAATGATAGGATAATACTGCACCACGCTGTATCTCCAAGGCAGACGGTAAAATCAGACTTCTACTGCAGGTTCCTACAGCACCATTTTCGTCCAGCCCTCACGAGAAAACGACGACACTTGGTGGTACAGAATCCCATCATTCTTCATGATAATGCAAGGAGTCACACCACTGCTGTTGTCAAGGACTTCTTGCGCCGCTGGCAATGGGAGATTCTGGAACATCCACCGTACTCACCCGATATGAGTTCATGTGATTACTATCTTTTCACCAAAGTGAAAGAACTACTGAGAGGGATCCGGTACAATACCAGAGATGAACTTATCCGTGGTCTAGGGCAGTCAATACGGAACATCAACAAAGATGGACGCGCTGTTGGAGTACGACGCCTTCCGAACATTTGGCAAAAGGTAATAAATAAGGGGGGGGCGACTATATAGAAGGTACGTAAATGTTGTCCCCTTGTGAATAAAGCCATGTCAGAATTATCGAACTGTTGCCATTACTTTTTATCCAGCTCTAGTATATTTCATATGCATCATTCCCGGATAAATTCAGTCGTAAGATCATATAATATTACAAAGAACTATTTGTAAAACAAAGTTGTGTTGGACATCCGTAATTTTGTAATTTCTCCCTTGCCGGAGTTTGAAGCTCACTAATTAGTGAAATCCTTATCATAAAAAATAAAGAAATAAACCAAGATTATTTTCATTTAGTAAAATATTTTTCACATGTACTTTGGGGTAGGATTGTGACAAGAGTGGGAATTAAGTTAAAATGCGCATGCGCGGCGAGACGTTTTTCTGTATGGCTACTTCTATATTAAAACAATGAGCACGCACGAAGTGCTTGTACACACCACAAAAAATCTTTGGACACGCTTCAATTCGCCACGAAGTAATCACCGCAAATCATGACAGTTTCTCGTGTCTTCGCCTTTATTCTAATACTGTTTGGGTGTTTAAACAGCGACATTGATAGTGATGAGTGATGACGTAAGTCTGCAAATGATAGAGGATTGATTGCATGTTCCAGTCACGCTATGCGAGTTTCAGCACGTATTCTACATTTCTATTGAGCTCGCTCCAACTCTCTACGTGACGTCATTCATCCTTGGAGATATGTGATAAGTGTACTTCACTAACGGATAATTTCCATTTTTGTCACTATTACAATGTTGGTAATATTGTATAATGTGAGAAATTACGTTATCGCGACCGTTTTTTCTGTAGGGGAACAACTTACAAAACTCCGTTGGTCTTTGCATGCGTCAATCTTAAAGAGTGGCACAATATGAAGGGTCCAGGAGAAAAACCTGTTAAGTCCAAAATTATCAATTTTTTGTTTTGGATGCCATGATATACCTCAGGCCGTAGAGATTTCAGTGGTTTAATTGTACAGAGTAAAAACTTGATTAAGCCAGATATATTTGAAGAATGATAACTCAGATACAATAGAATGTAATGAACCTTGAAACATTAAACTTGCTCTCCTGTAAAAACAGTAAAATGTGACTTAGGAGGTTCTTCCCCTGGACCCGTCATATATTATCGCCGTGGCCTCGTGCTTAACATGTCGGCATCATACAATAATTTGCTGTGTGCTTTTGAAACATATATATATATATATATATATATATATATATATATATATATATATATATATATATATATATATATTTTCGTTGTTAGTAACTCTATAGCATCTATTAGATGCTTTATGGTTGTGCTAACAGATGGAGTTACTTGTCAACAATGTGACGCTGAAACGTGTGTTCAGGTTACTGCCCAACGACAGTCCTGACGTATTTTTACATTGTGATGATTGGTTAATTTATATTAACCCGGCATACTCACAATCACACTCACATTCATACAAATTTCCAGACTCTAGACACATAGGGAATTCCTCTTCTTCAAGAAAAATTCACCGAGAGCCTAGCCCTGGAATCGAACTCGGGACTTCCTGATCAGGAAGCCAGCATGCTCACCAACAGACCACGGAGGCAGTCAAAATATAATTTTGCCGACCGATTGTTGCTCTGTAGGTTTCACTCTAAGCGTCACGTTGTCACGTCTACTTTCTCGATAAGAATAAGGCTAGGGCTCCAATAGCTGTGTTTGACGGCTGCTGTGAGCTGAATTCTACTGCATAGATTTGTACAGCAAGAAGGTGGCTCCACTTAATGTAAATTTTCTGCGTCTGAAAGCCGTAGTCTACTGCTCTGGCCCGGCTCCACTCCTGTTGTTCAGCTGAAAACAGCGTTGTGATGTTCTTTGTGTACTACAAGATCAAGCGAAAATTGCACTGAAAATGAGCACACTATTTATCAAGGTGATTGTATGTTTGCTATTGGTTCACCGTCGTCGAAGATTGCATCAAAGAAAATGGCGGATACATCCTATATATATATATTTTTAGTAGGTCATTTTACGACGCTTTATCAACATCTCAGGTTATTTAGTGTCTGAATGAGATGGTGATAATTCCGGTGAAATGAGTCCAAGGTCCAGCACCTAAAGTCACCCAGCATTTGCTCAAATTGGGTTGAGGGATAACCCCGGATAAAACCTCAACAAGGTAACTTGCCCCGACCGGGAATCGAACCCGGGCCACCTGGTTTCGCGGCCAGACGCTCTAGCCGTTACTCCACAGGTGTGGACCATCCAGTATTAATTAACAGAAAACATGAAGGCATGTTTTCTGCAATGCATCACAAACTTAGGGAATATTCAGCTAAATTCTTTTAGTTCTACCGGATGTCGGAATTTTGTTCTAAGCATACGGAGTAATTATTCTGTATGGTTGTGAATCTTGGACTCTCACTTTGAGAGAAAAGCAGAGATTAAGGGTGTTTGAGAATAAGGTTCTTAGGAAAATATTTGGGGCTAAGAGGAATGAAATTACAGGAGAATGGGGAAAGTTACACAACGCAGAACTGCACGCATTGTATTCTTCACCTGACATAATTAGGAGATAATTGGAACAGACGTTTGAGATGGGCAGGGCATGTAGCACGTATGGGCGAATCCATAAATGCATATAGAATGTTAGATGGGAAACCGGAAGGAAGAAGACCTTTGTGGACGCCGAGACATAGATGGGAGGATAGTATTAAAATGGATTTGAGGGAGGTGGGATATGATGATAGAGACTGGATTAATCTTGCGGCAATGAACCTGCGGATTTTTTAAAAGCCATTTGTAAGTAAATAAGTAAGCATACCAAGTAATAATGCTCATACATAGGGGGTGTTTCGCCTTATGGACAATTGGATAGACGTTCGAAACAGGAGCACGACACATCTAATCAAATCAGAGCTGAAAACTGCAGTCGACTTTAACGATTACGCGAGAAAAATCTGTCTCAAAATACTCGTAATTTAAGCCTAGCTGGCGAAGTGTAGAATAAAGTTGTTTTTAGTAGCGAACTGAACGGAATATTTGTCAATTTTATATTCGAAATTTTGTCGATTCCTTAATCTCCCGTATTTTCTTCAAAACAAGTTGGCAACCCAAATTTGCAGTACGGGATATTTCTCAATTTCAATAATTTATTTCCTCACTATGAAGCTCCATTTTACAAATTGCAAACAATCAATCAACAACACTATTGTGACACAACTACAAGCACTGCGAAACGTAGACTGTTTTACTACAGCTGCCAGCTGACTACTACGGCCAGTGGAGCCAGGCTTCGGCGACAGATAACGGCACGAAAATGGAACATGTTCTATTCCTCCGGCAGTAGACCTTGGCACTGCCGCCGTAGTTCTGTTAGGCGCAGTGAAATACTGCCCATATAGCCACCTAGATTGTTCTGCGTGTATTCCATTTTCAGGCAGTAGTCTGCAGCTCACAACAGCTGTCAAATACAGCTAGTGGAGCGCTAGCCTTAGGAAGTCAAGGCTCTATAGAGGCTAGGTGGATAGTATCGTTCGCCATTTTTGTTCTTTCGTTGCCGAGCTACCAGACGAAGGATCTATTTGCCACACCGTTAAATATTATCATGTCGTAGCTCCTATGATAATAAATCAAATGCACTATAATTCAACAACTAATTGAGCGGCAAATAACATCCTCATGTGCTTTCTGCGAACGCCAACGAAAGAGACAAAATGGCGGGCGATTATATTAAGTATTTACTCAGCCTTAGGAAATGCTTAACATCTTCATCAGCGAATCACAAGACGCACACGTTTAAATGTAGCCGACCTGCAAAGTGATTGGCTGCCGGAAATTAGAGCGACGGGACTATAGTTTGTTATATTGTTAAATGGCTATTATTATTATTATTATTATTATTATTATTATTATTATTAATATTTCATATACAAGTACGTTGACATTCTTGACTCTTAATAATAACTCTTTAATAATAATTTTTAATCACATACCTTCATGTTCGCCCTCAGCACAAGACATTGCAACCTCGGTTTTAGTCCACGTGGATTAGACAAGTAGGTGTCATTTAATAATGGAAGCAGCTTATTGGTTGCAATATTGAAATTGAGGCCAGGGATTGGAGCGGCGACATGAGAAATTGAAAACAATAATTCAATTAAATTTCAAAGACAGGCCGAATGTTATGCACGAGGCCGCTCAAAGACCTGCCGAATGTTAACCACGAGAGCGCGGCGATAATACTATTCACTTCCTCCTTCCTAATTGTCAGCCAATAGTGGCGTACTGATAGCAGCGATGCGTCAGATGACTTGTCAATCAGCAGCGACAATGGTTCAGATAAATGGAGGAAAACTCCAGACTGCGCCTCCAGCACAGCAGTAAGGTTTAGTAACCTCCTACAACGGAGTTTTGCCAGTTGTAGGCCATAGAAGCGTGTGACGTATTTCAGTTCACTTATGTTTCTTTCATTTCTACAGTTACGAAGGAAAAATAAGTTTTAGGTTGGCCGTACACGACCGAATGATCCCACAACAAGAGAATGCATTGGCGCGCGTCCATTACACTCGTCCTATTAGGCCGTTTGCAGCCGAAGACAGCCGAATGCCGATTCGATCCAATTCAGATGGGATTTTCCGGTCTCATTCGGCCGAACAGGGCAACATGTGATAACTGTTTCCATAAATTTCGCCATGAACGCCGAAAAATTAATTAGTTCTTGTGTGTGTTTTTTTTTCCGTTAAACAAGTGAAATAAAATTTTTAAGGCTTAACAAATTATTAGGCCTATTCATGTACTACTTACCTTAAGATCACTGAAAAACGTTTCTCAGGTGGTACAACTTCTCTGAAATTTGACCATTTTGAGATTGATGGACGAATTACATTTAAAATATAGCTATTGAAATGTATCAACATTCATCCGATAGTAATCGAAAAACATAGCACTATGCTCTAGAAGTTTATTGTGCAGGCGTAGATGATGAAAATTACCCAGGCGACACCTTTCTCTAAGCATAGGATATACCCTATATTTTCGTCATTCCTTAGAGACGTTCAATATAGTAATAATTATAAATTGGAAACTTACCACTGCAATTTCATCTAAATTGCACTGTTAATTATTGTTTTTAAATATTTGCAAAAATTAAGTAAACTCTAAATCATTACATAACCTTACCGTTTGTTTTAAGTTCGCATTTATAGACTGGGGGGAAAAAAAAGACAGACGCAGACGTATATCACGGCCTGCTGGAGTATAGTAAACACAGAAAACATTTTAAAGCAACATTGTTGAAGATAGATATTTTTGTTTTGCAAATTTGCCGTCATTGAACAGAAACAAAGATGGAGATTTCATTGAAACTAATTAGAAATTCCTCTTTCAGGTATGTAATAAACGATCTTCGCACAAAATAATGTACGCTACACAAGCGGTATGTTTTCTTTCAATTCTCGGAAATTAAAAAAGCTCAACTACGTTTCGCTTTTTCAAACTTTTCCTCGAACATGAAAACTTCAACATACCGCTTTTGTAACGCATATTACTATTATGCTCGACCATGCCGAAATGTAGCAATTATACACCTGGTAGCAGCCCTTTAATGGACCTCATTAAAGTACACCTATTCATTAAAGTTCAGGTTTTCCACCAATCAGAAAGCAATATGAATGCGCAAGTATCGATTATTCTCGGATATGCAATCGAAAGACAACTAGCGAAACGTCACGGAGACTGGAAATCCAATACTGTCGCAGAAGGTTATGTTCCGTTACTATAATAATTAGCGTTAATTGTAAATAATGTTCAAATAAATTCAATTTGTCATCTCGTTTTTCAATGTCTAAATCAATTTCCAGGTTAAATCAAGATTAATGTTCATTTTACTCTGTAGATTATATCAAGGTCAATGATATTTGTTCCTCGGAAAAAAATCAATACTTTCGCGTCTGCGCACATCTCATAATTTACGAGATTGCACAATGTCACTTCCGCTCCCAGTCAGATAAGAATAATATGAATACTTATGAATAATTTCAAGTTAGAAATATGGTCGAGCATAAAAAGTTGTATGAAACTTGCCTACAATGGTAATTAAGACGCTCGTATGAAAATTATGAAACTCGCTTGCGCTCGTTTCATAAAGATACTCGCGTCTTAATTACTACCATTATATGCTCGTTGCATAATGTACTATTTTTAGATTATGTGTTTGCACTTAATTGATTTTAGTGTTTGGTTATTCATGACCGAAGTGATTCTTTTGACCGACTCCTTCATTCGAGTGTTAACGAACTAATTAGTTATTTAACAACTAGTTAGTCACAAAAACGTCAGTGACTCGTTAGCGGAATGCAATAACATTATAATTAGTAAATTACCGGTATTGAATTAATGAATTTACAACAGCTCACGCTCGTCGATAAGAATTGCGTGCCATAAATTATCACGTGATAGTTGTATTTGTATACAAGTCAGTTTTTACAGTGACTATTTACAATCTTACTACGTCATACTACTTTTGACCAATAAAACGGTACGAAAGGACGTATTTCAACCAATCATGGCTGCTTATTGCACAATTTTATCGCGTCCCTAGCATTTGTTTAATTTTATCGCGTCCCTAGCATTTGTTTCTTTGTTTGCCAACATTTGAAACTGCGCTGATCTGGACGTCAAAAAAAAAATATATATAGGCCTATATATATAATTACAAACCGCTCCAGTCGATGCACAGCAGTTTCAAATATGACTCGCATTGGCATTCAAGAACAAGAATTAATAAAAATCTCTGCTCATACCTATGCATCTTCTGAAATCCGATTTACAAATAAATGAAGAGCACCATTCGGAAATCCTGAATAAGTTGAATACACCATGTAGGCCTAAATCAACGAGTTCCACTTCTATTACGCACATGTCCAATATAACATCAATTGAACCACCAACCACATTCAAATTTAAAAATTGTACATTCAATAATTATTCCTTTTAAAATTATTCATTCGGGAATTCTGAATAAGTTGAATACACCATGTAGGCCTAAATCAACGAGTTCCACTTCTATTACGCACACGTCCAATATAACATCAATTGAACCACCAACCACATTCAAATTTGAAAATTGTACATTCAATAATTATTCCTTTTAAAATTATTCATGTTTATTTTTTATGTCATCGTCGTTAATTAAAACTTTTCTAACACTTGTGTATATTAGTTAGGTTATGTTATAGCTTCTGCTATATGATATTATGGATAATCACGTATCAGAGATTGTTTAATATTAAGATTTATTGAAAATCATCTGTCAAGTGACGTTGATTACTGGGATTCGATAATTGAAGTGGAATGTTGCATTTTAATAAAAATGAAACTCAATCAACAAAGCCTTCTTGACTAGTAACTTTGCCATCGTATATAATAGATCGAGAAATTCTCTACGAGAAGGTATTGCTCACTTCTGCCATCTAGCATGCATCTAGCGTAATATTTGTAATGTTGAGATGGTACAATAATACATTTGAAGACAGTTGTATTTTCGTAAGTCAATTAATATTTTATTGTATTGGAGTACTTCGTTACTTCTAATCTTTATATACTTTCTTCTAATCGTGTAATAGTCAATTAAATCCCACTCGAGTTTTGATTTTCTCTAGATAAATCAAAACGTCTAATGAGATTACTGTTGATAATCACATGCTTAATTAAATGATTGAAGTTATTTACGAAAGACATGTGCGGAGACTGTTTCGGTTTGCTTTGTCGTCACTACAGGTTCTACCGGAAGTTTAAGGACAGCCCTTCGAAAGAGATATTGCACTTCTGTCCTTATCCTTATGTGAAATCCCATGATGTTTATAAAGGGACCAGATTCCTGTGAAAAATGAAGTTTTCTACTGCAAACCCAATCTATCTTTAAAACTGCAGATTATATAGCCTAACAATTTTTCTGTAATGAAAACTTACTGAAAAATTATATTTTTTGTAGGAAAAAATTAATTACTCCAGAATGAATGTATTTGGATCAATTAATTTTGGGATGGAGTTAGAAAAATCTGAAAGGCTTCTTGTGCAATGATTACTTTTTGTTCAAACAAATTGTGACACCTCGTTCACCCATTAATAGAGAGCGGAATTTAGGCAAAAACCTATTTTTTTTCCTTAATACATAGAGGCTTGAGATTTAATTTTGTCACAGCTACACCGGGGTTCGGACACGTGTCCGACAGGGCGCGCGGCAGACGAAACGTTGGTACAGGGAGCATCTGCATGCTGAGAGGGCAGAGGGGGTGTATTACGGCAACGCGGCGAGGGGAGGTTGCGCGCGCATCTGCTACCTGCCGAGTGAAGATGGAAGTAAACTGCTACGTGCGGAGTGAAGGGGGGACGGACCATCCCGAATCGTCCAGAAGTCCGTCAAAGTGGAGATAACCAGAGAATTCGAGAGAGCTATCTCTGGACACCCGTAGAAATTTCTCGTAACTATGGTTTAGTTATAAAAGAAGAAACGCGAGTGAACTTGAGCTGTTTATTCAGCCAGTCAGTAAGCCAGCGTTGTTACAATCAGTGAACAGAGCAAGCCAGCCAGTCTTGTGTACCGGAGTTCGACTTGAGTTTGCGTCCTCAATTGTATCAGCATCCGAAGGCCTGAGTTCGAGTGCAGTGGACCGCAGTTGGAGGGACCTGAGTTCGAGTGCAGCGGATCGTCTCTGAAGGTCTGGGGTTCGAGATTCTGTGAACGCGAGTGACTGAGCTAGAAGAACTAGCCAAGACAAACGAGCTGTGAACTGAGAACTGACAGTTCTGTATTGTAAATAGTTCTTTGTGAATATTAGTTAAGATTAACAGTTCATTGTTGTTCGTAATAGTCCAAGTAAATTGTCATTGTCGTCTGTGGAGTGCACTAACGAAAATACTGTGTTACTGTGTGGAGAGCAAATCCTATTGTTGAGATAATAAATTACATTGTTGAGTTGGAATAAATTTACTATATTTACATTTTACCTGAAATATAGGTATAAATAAAGAGGTTTTATAGTGCCTAAAATGCCTATTTCGACGTTAGTGCCTATTTTTAAGTTTTTTCATCATTTTTCGTAACTGTTTACTGCTTTTCTTAACATCCTGTATCGTTCACATTCCAAGTTCCAAGACGGGTAACAACTCCTTCCTAGCAGTGAACAAAACACTAGAGAAGTACCTCCGGTCCACCCCTTCTCATTTTTACAATACTTCAATCCTAAAATTCCAACTTTCAATCGGCCTGGGTGACGTAGTATTATTATTATTATTATTATTATTATTATTATTATTATTATTATTATTATTATTAGAGGAAAGTGCCCAAAACCGGACCCCCATTTTGTTTTTGATTTAAAAAATATATAAAATGGTAAAGAATTATGTTTTAAAAACATGTAATATTTACTTGGTAATGTTATGCACCATTTACATTTTGCTTTTAGAAAATATAATTAAAAATTAATATGAAAAAAATTATTTTCAATAACCTTACACTTTGGCGATTTGAAAAATAGTTGCCGAAACCGGACCCCTTGTAAAAATAATCAAAATAAAACTAAAAAAATTGGAAAAAGGTATTAAATGAGAGAAAGCATAATCTAGTTACAAAGTATAAGTATAATATTACAATTGCAGGCTTTAATTTAAAAAAAAGATAGAGGATGTTTTCAAAAAAGATACATAAAACGTACAACAGAGTTAAATCGTTTAGCGGCAAAAATCGCAGATGTTCATGTCCTTTTCAGTTCCAGTACATAGTGCACATGACCCAACGTTCCCCTTCAGAATCCTCCGAAAATTTGCCATGAAAGTTTTGTCCACAGGTTGTAGTTTGTGTGAAGAGTGAGGTGGCAGCGACAATGGTAACATGATTTGTTTTTGCCAAGTTGATCAGATCAATATTCTGTGTGTGGCTAAAGTGGTCATTCAAGAGCAACAGCACAGGTTTTTCCTTTGTAGGACTGGGAAACTCGATGAAGTGTCGAAACCACTGAGTGAAGAAGTTCATTCGGATCCACCCTGAATGGTACTCTGCAAAGATTGTTCCTTCCTTCCCCATTATCCTCTTGAAATTTGGAACAGAATTCCAATAGAATAGGAGTGTGTACAAATACAGGTAGACTTTAAACATGAAAAAATAAGGGGTCCGGTTTAGGCAACTGAAGAGGGTTCGGTTTACGCCACTATAGCCAACATTTTGTTAACTCAATAGATTTTTAACCAAACATCTAAATTAAACGGTTTAATGACAAGCAGTAACCTTAAACCTTACCATTTAAGAATATATATAGGTCGAATGGCTTACCTGCCAATATCTAGGAGACAAAACGAAAAATGTGGCACAGTGTAAAAACTTTTTCCACTGTCAAAACACGTAATTGCGGACTGATAAGCAACAAGTGAAGCGGGCGACGTGTGTGCTCCGCTACAGAGTGGTAGAAGCCTAAACTACTATTTACACTTAGTTCTGCTAGAGTTCAGGAGAATGCAGAGCCAGGAGACCGGGGGTCCGCTTTAGGGGGAGGAGTCCGGTTTAGGGCACTTTCCTCTATTATTATTATTATTATTATTATTATTATTATTATTAATACTATTATTATTATTGTTATTATTATTGTTATTATTATTATTGTTATTATTAATACTATTATTATTATTGTTATTATTAATTTCCTTGTGTTCTTATAGATTTTTATCAAATTCCGATTATAACTATGAGATTAAATGCAATTATTTCAATTGCGGTAGTTTGTTCACCAGACGTCAGGATCTTGATTATTTATTTTTTTGTAAAGTCATTAAGGGTGATATTGATTGTGAATCTTTCATAAGCAATATCAGTCTTCGTATTCCTGCTAATGGTTTAAGATTTCATAAATTGTTTTATAATAAGAATCCTATATCTCTCTCTCCGGTCTGCAGATGCATTAAATATGCTAATTTGCATGGATTCAACTTGGATCCATTTAATGTGTAGTATATCTTTGAGTTTTTAACTCACTGATCTAATTTTAATAATTATTTGTCCATTTTATTTCTTGCATTTGGTCTATTGATTCATGTATACCATTCCATTATTTCAATTCTCATTGTACTAATTTTATAATTATTATTTGATCAATGATTGATGTAGACCATTATATTGTTTGCATTTCATCTCATTGCCATTTTCTATCATTCATTCTCATCATCATTTGTTGTTTTGTTCTGTTTTGTATCGTGCAAAACTGTAATTGGCCTTGTGCTGTTGTTTTTGCACGTTAATATTCTAAATAAATAAATAAATAAATAAATAAATAAATAAATAAATAAATAAATAAATAACTACTATTATTATTATTGTTATTATTAATACTATTATTATTGTTATTATTAATACTATTATTATTATAATTATAATTATTATTATTATTAATACTATTATTACTGTTATCATTATTATTATTATTGTTAATATTATTAATGCTACTATTATTATTATTATTATAATTATTATTATTAATACTCTTATTATTATTGTTATTATTATTAATACTATTATTATTGTTATTATTATTAATACTACTATTATTATTGTTATTGTTATTAATATTATTATTATTCTTATTATTATTAATACTATTATTATTAATACTATTATTATTATTGTTATTATTATTATTAATACTATTATTATTATTATTGTTATTATTATTGTTATTATTATTAATACTATTATTATTATTATTATTATTATTATTATTATATGATTCCTTATTAATTATATGATTCCTGTCTTCATTTACATGATTTCATTAATTCATTTGTAATACATTTTATTTAATTGCCATTATTTTAATTATCTCACTGAACTAATTTTAATAATATTATTTGTGCTATTTATTTTGTTACATTTTGGTCAATTGAGTAATGTAGACTATTATATAGATTGTATTTTCATCTATTGCCATTTTCTATCATTCATTCTCATCATCATTTGTTGTTTTGTTTCGTTTTGTACCTGTGCTAAACTGTAATTGGCCTTGTGCTGTTGTTTCGCATATTAATATTCTAAATAAATAAAGTAAATTATTATTATTATTATTATTATTATTATTATTATTATTATTATTATTATTATTATATCTTCCTCTGTCTGTTCAGCAATTTAACTCAAACTCGCTGGGTTGTACTCGAATAAGCATTCTCTTACACTCCAAGACAAATAACAACCCCTTCCTTCTTTCTCACCGTTTGTAAATACAGCAGTGAGCGACACAATAGCAACAATAGTGCTGATCATCTACTGTGAAGCAAACTATGGAAATGTGATTGGTGAATGAAAAACACTCTTATATTAGTGACATTCTATAACAAAAAAAGCCTATTTTTTTTTTATAGAGCCTAAATAAAAGAGTTTAAGAGCATATTTTAGGCGCCTAAAATTCCACTTTTTAGGGCCTAAAATTCCGCTCTCTATTCATTAAAAATCCAGATATTTTATTCTTTAGAAAAATTTGTCATTTTCTAAAACTCTCTTCAGTTTGACATTCGCAGCAAATTGACCCGGGGCCGCCACTGCCACTTACATCGTGACATTGGCAATTGTTAATGTTGGTCAATCAGCTTATTCCCTCCATTTTAGTAAACAGTTGTGGAGTTTGCTACAAGTGTGGAAAGGTTAGATTTCTTCCTTGGAAAAAATGAAAATGAGTCGAAATCCAGGAATGTGGACGTGAAGTGGAAAATTATTGGGATGTGGAAGAATGACTTGAGATAATATCAATAACAAATTGTGGCATCTCGTTCACTCATTAAAAATCCAGATTTTTAATCTTTAGAAAAAATTGTCATTTTCTAAAACTCTCTTGAATTTGAAATTCGCAACAAATTGACCCTGGATCGCCACTGCCACTTACATAATAACATTGGGAGTTCTTAATACTGGTCAACCAGCTTATTCCCTCCATTTTAGTAAACAGTTGTGGAGTTTGCTACAAGTGTGGAAAGGTTAGATTTGTTCCTTGAAAAAAAAAAAATGAAAATGGGTCGAAATCCAGGAATGTGGACGTGAAGTGGCAGATTATTGGGATGTGGAAGAATGACTTGAGATAATATAAATTCTATCCCAAAATCCATTGATCTAAATCAGCCGTGGCGAAAATGTGATCGTGCACCGAGCCACTGTGTAACTGCAACGTGCATAGCACCTATGGAGGGAGGCGGACACCCGAAGGGGAAGTGAAGCAACTATCTGATTTATTAACGGATTTTCATTTTCCTTACGTCAAGCACTTAAATATAATTTTATACAGTAGAAGGTTACAAACTAATGTTTAGTACGTGTAACGAAGAAAGAAATGAATAAGAAAACATAGGACACATTATCACAACCTGAAATTAACTGTCTTCAGAATGTCTCTGCGACAGTTTCAAAATCAGGAATTATGTCACTTACTGCCAGTCGTAGTTGATCACGAAGGTATTTGTTTGTCAGTCGTGATCTAAATTTGCTTTTTACTATTTTCATTGTTGAAAATAATTTTTCACAAACGTAAGTTGTAGCGAACATGGCTTCAACAGAGCAAGCGAAAGAACGAAGCTTCGGGTATTTATTTTTTGGCAAAGATTTGAAAAGTTCAACATTTGTCAAGTCCTTACATCTACCTTTCATTTAACGTCACATTGTAAACCTGTGAGTTTAAATTGAAGATGTAACCACATTATTCGTACATCTGCTGAAAAAGGATCGACGTACAGAGGTAATAATAATAATAATAATAATAATAGTAATAATAATAATAATAATAATAATAATAATAATAATAATAATAAACCTTTTAATGTTTCGTGAGTAACATGTAGTGTAATGCCGTTTTATGTTATACAACTGTTTTCGTCGTAGTGAACAAATCATACATTTAATATTCTCATTATAATGGCAGAAAAACAAATCGTCCTCCCATCCTACTTGAAACTTTCGTTTTTGTAGAGGTGTATGGTTTCGAGAGAGACATTGCGACGAATGCCACTCGCAGGTCAGAGACAAATACAAATGGAACGGAGTTTGACTCCAGTGAGTGAGAGGGTGAGGATTGGTGGAGGTAGGAAGCAAGATAAATGCATAGCTATCATTGCGAGCCACAATGTGCTCGCGAGTCACATTTTCGCCACGGCTGATCTAAATACATCCATTATGGAGTAGTTAATTTTTTCGCTACAAAAAATTTAATTTTTCAGTAAGTATTCATAACAGAAAAATTGTTATATAACCCACATTTTGAAAGCTAGAGAGATTGGATTTGCAGTAAGAAACTTCATTCTTCACGGGCATTTGGTCCCTTTATAAACATCAATGGATTTCACATAAGTATAAGGAGAGGAGTGAAAAACATCTCTTTCGAACCGTAAACTTCTGGTAGAACCTGTAGTCGAGTGCTTATTGCGAAATTTTCTACTGTAACTGCTGTAAAGAAATTTGCGAAAACCAACAAAATTGCACAACAATTTATTCATTCAATTCAGTATGGAAGGGGATTGAGCACATTTACGCAATTGCGTTCAAAGCTACACCCATTTTTCAGTAAGACTTTTATACCTTTCTGGTTATCACATGTCCTGAAAAATACTGTTTCGCACGGAACAGAGGTTGATATAACACAGAGACGTAATTTGATGTAAATCTTGCTACGTAACGATTAAAATAAATAAACTCAAACTGTATTTATGATATTTAAAATAATTTCAGCTAACAAAATAACAAAAATCTCAACTTCATGTGACAATAACAATAGCCACTTTATGTTAGGGTGGCCAGATTTACAAACAAACAAACGAGACATTTATTGCAAGCTGGAATTTTCTGCTTTTCATCTATACTTCGTTCCATAATGTCGGACAGGAGATGCAAATTATTGCCGACAGAGGAGGAGAAAAGTATAATTACTATTCAACCAATGGCAGAGGTCTCATTCCCCGATTGACTTGAAGTTGGGCGGTTTGAAGTGTTCTATCAGGCAAACTTCAAGACAACTGTGAATTTTATGTCATAATTATGTATATATTTTATGTAACTATTTGTACAGGACTATAATATGTATGATTTAATTAAAGCCCTAATATACCTTCGGGTAAAATAGGGTTCTATAAACTTCGAAATTCAATAAATAAATAAATAAATAAATAAATAAATAAATAAATAAATAAATAAATACTTACATACGTAGATAGGTAGATAGATATGTAGGTAGATAGATAGGTAGGCAGGCAGGTAGGTAGATAGATAGATAGATAGATAGATAGATAGATAGATAGATAGATAGATAGATAGATAGATAGATAGATAGATAGATAGATAGATAGATAGATAGATAGATAGATAGATAGACAGATAGACAGATAGACAGACAGACAGGCAGGCAGGCAGGCAGGCAGGCAGGCAGGCAGGCAGGCAGGCAGGCAGGCAGGCAGGCAGACAGACAGACAGACAGACAGATAGATAGATAGATAGACAGACAGATAACTTCAAGACAAGCGTGTTTTGAGACCTCTGCCATTGGTTGAATAGCAATTACACTTCTCTCCTCCGCTGCCGGCAATGTTTACGTCTCCTGTCAGACATTATGGAACGAAGTATAGGTACATTCATAATGATGCTTGTATTACAGTCTAGTATACATAGTCACGAAGCTCCATACGTGGTAAATATGCATCCATAGATAGTTGCTAACCACTAGGATTGCTATTATCGCCTCATGACAGACAATGCGAAATAGTACCTGCAGTCTCTTGTTCCTAGCACCTTCACAACTCAAGCTTCGTGACTGTATATACTAGACTGTGCTTATGTTTCATACCAGTCTGCAGTAAGTAGGCCTATTTAGTCTTATTAAACTTTACCTTATGATTCATGTAACATATTACTAGTCAGCGCTGTATGCGATGGAGGGGGAAAGGAACTGACCACCCTACCCCATTATCTCCTAGCTTCGTTTCCTCATAAGTGATGCCTTATTGATGTCACTTACACTACCGGTCAAAAGTTTTCGATCACCTATCACAACTGTGGATTTGTGGTTAAAACAGGGATTTCGTTTTGAATATTCTAGCATATCATAATGCTAGAGAGAGAAAATATTTATTTTGTTGGTCTATATAGTTTTTCCGATGTGTTTGTACATTGAAATAAAGTATATAGTTGTTTTCATAGCTGATCGAAAACTTTTGACTGCTAGTGCATGAGTTCAAATCTGTCTTCGGACAGTTGACTAAACAACATCAAATTTAACCTCGGTTCCGGACAATTGGCCACAGAAAATTGGTAATAGGAACAATTCGCCACAGATAGTCAATTTGCCACAGATAAACAATTTGCCACAGATAAACAATTTGCCATACCGTCTATTATCCAAAAATGGGACCGTAAAAATTTGTTTAAATGTGAATTAGTGGCAAATATGATAATTTTCACGTTGTCCTCCGGTTAAAAATACAACAATCACCTTTCTCCTTGTACGGTCTTAGCACAGTCTACTATATACAGTCGCGAAGCTCAATATGTAGTAAAAATGCAAACATGGGTAGTTGCCCACCACTAGGATCGCTACTATCGCCTCATCATCGCAGATCTCTCTCCTAGCAGCCGACAAAATATGTTATACTTTCGTTGTGTTCTTTTGGAAAAATTAACACCTTCCTTCCATTATTGAAATATTAAATGCATAAAGTTAATTTATTATTTTAATGAAGTATATTAAATTCCACCATAAACTCGAAGATACCTGCAAGAAATAAGTTAATATAATTTTTGTTTGTGCAAAACGAACTGAAATTTACTATAATAGCTTCACTCATTCAAGATTATAGTGATAATTAACTATGAAACCAATAAATATTAATTTGCATTTCTCTTTACAACAATAATAATGGAAATATGAATTAATGGAGTAACTTACGTGTACCGGTACTTGTAGTGTAGGTTTACGTAGTTAACAAAGTGGGATGAGGTTAAGCAATAATAATCACACCAGAATTGGAAATAAAACGTGATCAATAAATTTTATTGTAACAGACTTTTTCTACGTCTCTAGTAAAGCAACAAATAAAAATAACAACAAAATTAACAGCTATAATTAAAAACATATCCTTTGAAGAAAAAAGTAGGCCTAAGCAATAATAATCCCACCAGAATTGAAAATAAAACGTGATCAATAAATTTCATTAAAACAAACTTAATTTTTCTACGTCTTTAGTAAAATAACACATAAAAATAATAACAAAATTAATAGCTACAATTAAAAATATATCCCCTGAAAAAAAAAGTAGACCTAACCTTTATTTCTCTGAAAATTTAGCAGCCTAAGTGACAGAACTTTAACCGGTATCTAATGTCCTTTCGGTTAGACTGAAACATTTCATTGTGAAATTTAAGGATATAATGTATTCTAACATTCACAAAGAACTTCAAATTAACAGTTTTGTTTCTGCACGGCATTCTTGTGAAAACCCAGGAACCTTTCTGAATCTTTCGAAATCGGAAAAAGGATAACTCTGGCCTCTTTCTCTTATTGTTGCTACAATTTATAGCATTACAAAGTCTCCTCCTTGTCCCATATTATTATTCCAATTATTATATTTTAGCCATTAACATTTTCATTATAACCAATAACGAACATTTCACAAGCATCAATGTGAAATACGCAACGAGCTAGCACTCGATAGAAATACGACACAGTCCAAAGTCGACCATGGACAGTCTATTGTTTCTAGTTGCTAACCGCTTGGAGCGCTTTATCACGAGATTTGCAAAAAAAAAAAAACACCTCAAGCTTTGCGACTGTATATAGTAGCCTGTGGTCGGCTATAGCGTTCAGTTCGTCAATATTCCTTGGTTCAGGTGGTAGGTGCAGCTTCCTGGCACGGCGCACAGTTTTTTTAATAGATGGTTTCTTCGGTAGATTCACATTGGCTTCGCTTGCAATACGCTGTAACTCATTTTGAATAATGACAGACGTTGGATCTCGGGAAGTCCCCGCCCTTGCCTTCATGTTCTCTACACATTCCTTTGCCTTAATCCTTCCACAATCTGCAGAATGATTCTTATGTTCAGACGGTTCTTTGACGACACTGCTTCCATCTTCTGATAACGTGACTGTTGTATTACACCCACCACGCATGTCACAGCGCCAAACAACGCCATTCTTATTTTCTCTAAGTCTCGTGTACATGTAGCCAAGATATATTAATTTGTCAGAGCCTCTTTCTGATTTCGTGAAGCGAATTTCTTCCCCCATAGTTCCTATGTAGTTTACAGCTTCTAGATTTGACTTGTGTTACCATAGAAATATAGTATAAATTGTTGCCTTGAATTTTAATGTGTGGCTAATTTTCTTTCATACGAATTTAAATTATGTGGCGAATTGTCTTTGATACGAATTTCAATTATGTGGCGAGTTGCCACTGTTGCCAATTTTCTGGGTACAGCAGTGTATTGGATATTAAAATATACGAAATTTGAGGTGGTTTGATGACATTATTACCATTAGAAATGAAATATTATTATAGTTAATGCCATGCTGTGACTATTTTTCATTAATTATACATATTAATGCTATAATGATGACATGAAAGTGAAACGTTTTGGGGTTATATGAGTAGATGTAGAGAATATGTTAAATTAGATCTTCATTTCTATAATTTACTGAGTTGCGATTATTATATAACTACAAAACTTGCGTAAGATAATAATATTGTTATTAAACATCAAATATTTTTATAGTTATTAATCGAGTGGAGTTGAGTCTTTTTCATATATTTAATGACGTTGTGGTGTAGATATTTATATGCGTCATTCTCTTCAGTATTGGCTCGAGAGAGCGCAAAAATTACAGTTCCTAAGGAAAGACCAAATGGTAATACTTACTGATAAGATAAGAGGCCTACAAAATTTTATAGTCTCCCGATCATTTCAGCAAGATCTCTTAGCAGGATAAAATGATTGTACCCTCTACATTTCAAGCTCTGCATGTAGCAGCTATACGAAAATGATATTGTTCGAAACCTTAGCAAACCTGACATTTTTTTTAACTTTCACCTACAATCCGCAATGATCTGAAATAGCTACTGCTTTACCCTCACATGAAAAACCGACTGATCGTCCTGACATTGTTACTTGCGTTTTCGCGTTGAAACTAAAAAAACTGAAGATGGATAGGTTCAAGGAAAAGTATTTGGCATAAAAAACATTCAGAGGGAGTATGTTGGATTATTATGGAAGCAAATAACTTTCAGAATGTCTGGTATTCTTCATTGAAAATAAATCTGAAAATGTTCATAGTTATCTCTATAAATCTGAGTCGCACTGTAACTGCTTTCGACTCTGACAATACGCATGCGAACTCTTGGGCGCTTACTCTGAGCCACTAGCGTAATATTTTATAATTGTCAGTACTGATTCGTGGCTGCTCACATCTTGGAGTGGTAGTTCATGTTTTATTAACAACAGTACCAAACCGTATTTTAATATATGATGGAACTGATAACTATTCACCTATTACCCTTATAACATGAACATTAATAACATTAGCAGTTCGAGTTGGAATGAAATTTATCAAAATTCTAACAGTGGTATTAACATCAATAAATTTAAAAATGCAGTTATATTGTCAGACTCCAAAGAAGCTATTCTATCAATACTCTCTAGACACACACCTTCATCTCAAATAGCAGAAATAAATAAAATGCTCTCTCAACTAATAACACTCAATAAAAGAATTGTATTCCAATGGATACCATCCCATTGTGGAATCCTGGGAAACGAGAATGCGGATGCTTTAGCAAAGAAGGGCAGCACTGCTACTTACAGACCTGTTACTAAATCTGCGTATTCCTCTGTGAAAAGATTTATTAAATCAGGACGAATAGAAGGAATAGTGTACGCACTCCTATGTTCTCTCATTGTCGGTGGCGGACCTGAGAACTAGTGGAGCTTCGATCGATAAAGTCCGTCGTTTGTCTGAGGTCAGACACCTCGAAAATACAATTTCTCGCGCGTTTAATGGTGAAAGTTGTTAGGAGTTGTTAGTATGCATTGTTGTTTGGGTTGGTGTAGAAGTCTTCAATTTGTTGTGCTTTGAAGTAACCAGTGACAAAAGAATATTGTGTGGTGGTTTACAAAATAATTGCAAAAATGCCGTACTGTTTTGCTCCGGATTGTAGATCGGGATACGGTAGAAATAGTGACAAAAGACATTATTACGTAACAAGGCAGTTAAGAAGTCTGTAGAAACTTGTATAAAAGAAAAAATTGTTCTTTGTGAAGAAATGCATGGTCAAGGCTGGGAAAGTTCTGTGCCCGAGTTGGTAAATACCACTCCTGCCGTGTTGATTGACAGATTTTTAGTGCATCATGTGGCAGGTTATGTCGTAAATCATTCCTCTAAGTTTATTGCGTGTACCCTCTGTGTCCATTCCCTTCGACAGAAAAGTAATGTGTCTAAACATTGTGCAGCTCTCACCCGTGGTGGGAATATAATGGTGTAGCAGACGGTTGACTCAAACTCGTTTTCTACTGCGCATGTCGTCACTTGGGAAGCAGCAGCGGCGCGCTAATTCGCACCGCAGTGCTCGAGGAACAAAACAAACAGCTGTTGTGTGCACGTGCACTGTGTTAATTCTTTATATATATATATATATATATATATATATATAATATTATATTATATTGAATGTTATTCTTGTATCAGTAATGCTATTAATGTGACACATGCTATTGGTATGCCTGGATGTGCAGTATCTGGTTTTTTTTATTTACAATCGAAAAACAAAAGGAACTGACGTAAAATATTATAGGTTTCCGAAGAATGAAGACTTGGCAATACAATGGTTGCATGCTTGTAGAAGGGAGGATGAAGTCAATTTACAGCACGATGAGTTTTCTCGCATGTTACTAAATTTTATTTGCTTCGCAACTCATTTGCAAAATATATTTTCATGTTAAACTTATTGTTTGACTTATTCCATAGATTGCTTTGAGCGAAAAGAAAAGGGCGTAAAAATCTTAAGATTTAATGTTGTTTCAGCTCGAATATGTTGACTTCATTTTGAGGAGTCAAGTTACGAAGTACCTTTAAAGGAGAAACTCCTAAATTATGAACCAAAAAGCAGTCGTAATCTGAAAGTAGACGCTGTACCCACAAAAGCTCTGGCGCAGTCTTTCTTGAAACGAAAATCAACAGATAATCTGAGATTGGACAGATGTGAAAAACGGAGAAGGAGAAAAGAAATTCATGACATCATTGCTAATAGTTCATGTCCTCTTCAGGCCACTTCCAAAACCAATTCAGACGAACATGTATCAGAGGATAGTGCATTAGACCTAAATAACGAAACGTGAGTAATTACAGCATTATAATAAGTATTAACTAGTACGTTCCTGTGTATCATATTGTTAAAATGTTTCACATATGAGTCGCTCCGCAGAAGGGAATAATTTTCTCATAGTTCTTCAAAACTTTCTAAGCTAAAAGGACTTAATTACATGTCTCATAAAATGTTAAAGCTGTGTTATCTTTTAACAACTTCCAGACAGAAAAGGCTTCAGTAAACGGAAGGATTCAATTGTCTCGAATGTCAATAGAGGAGCAAAAAAGGCGTCAATCAATGGGCATAAAATAATTATTTTCTCGCTTAACCCTAGCATTATCACGGTTGGGAAAAAATTGCCCACCCTTTTTATTTTCTAATTTTTTTTTGAATTAATGAAATCTGGCAGCTTTCACCTTTACTCTATTTGTCTCTAACATGATAAAGTATGCACACATGTGTTCTGTTTCAGATTTAAAATATAGCAGACTAATAATTTGAAGTATTTGTTAGTGGACAGATTTTATCCACCCTTGGCATTTCATATGACCTACACTTTTAAACATTCTCTAGTTTGAATTCTGTGATTTTTGTCCATTGTTGCAACTGTTTGTAATGCCGTTAAAGTCGTTTACTGTTTCAATTCTCCACTTTACCATTTACTTGCAGTGTAGAAACTTGAGTTGGTAAATTTGTTCTTTCTTTATTGGTGTTTATTCAAATCTAGTTGTATTCAGGGATACAGAACATAGACATGAGTTGTTTTGTGGATAATAGCAGCCTTAATGTTTTGGGTAAAAGTGATATTATAGTGCCATTGGAAATTGATTTACCGGCGGAGTTGAAGAAAGAAAGTGGTAGTGAGGAAGATAATACAGAAGTGGTTAGTGAGGGTGAATCAAGGTCTATTTCAAGTACTAGCTGCTAACAAGAACTAACATTACGAAAATTAATGTCAGATGTGGAAATTGTGGACTTAATTTGTGTAAAAAATATTCAGATATTAAAATTGTGTGCAGGAGCATTTTACTAAAATAAATATGCAGAATCACTGGAATGAAAAACTGATGTGTTTTTTTTTAAGTAATGTAAAAATGTTGACGATGAAACTTTATTGAACGTATTTGAGGAGCTCGGAATCAAAACGTGTTAAGTCCACATTTTATCGAAAATGCGTTTTTTTTCTTTCGAATTTGCCTTATTTTAGGGACACTTCATCATGCTACACTTGACATTTGTTGCAATTCACATTTTCAGCCTCTTTAAAGGCAGCCTGAAATCGAAGGTCTGATTCAGAACGTATTCTGCCCATCACCCTGAATGGATCAAACCGATTTGAGTCCATGAACTTAAGATATCTTCTAACGAAAGCAGTACACCAGAATGAACGTAATTAATTCGACAACTGCCTTTAACAAATGTTCATTATTGACTCTTTTCTAAAGTTTGCTTGTTGCTATACTTAAGTTCATGCAGTAAGATTTAAAAGGACGGGCTTCTTGCCTGGAATCTCTATTTAAATCTCCACGCGCAGACAGTGAATTGGTGGTGTGCGGTAAGTGGCATTTAAAGGCAGGTGGAAGTCGTTTGCAATAAACATGGGTCTTTTACTACAAATTGTGATATTATACTCATAATTAGGTAACAGTTTGAACAGTATGTTAAGTTTCGAAAGACTCCAGTACAAAACATTTCTTGTGAGATTTACAAACTTTGCAGGTTCTCGCTGGCTTCTTTTTCTGTGGGTGGTAGGTATATGTCGGGAGGGGAGGAATAAGCCCAACAGTTTGCTTGTACTATTGTCGTCGTAACCCTCTAAAAATGCGTGCTTCCAGGTCAAGTTGAAGATTTGTATAGATCCTTTCCTTCCTGGGTTTGCTTCCCTTCACGGTCTTACATGCAATTACGTACACATTGAAAAGCTGAAAAGTACCATAAACATTATATTGAAGAAACGTTTCTGTAGTTTTTTTACGTATTTTCCCAGAATGGAGAAGGGATATAAGACTTCATTCTGACGCTGACCTGACAGTCAACCCACAACATAACGTTATTGTACTCTATTACGCCCTTCAGTTTCACCACTGTTTATTCCCCTTCATTGTTACCCTTTTTTCCTTTATGCTCACCATGTGAATGTTGTGCTTCGTAGACAGACCTTTTCTGTCATGTCACTTTACTGCCAATAACTCTTACAAGACCTCGATTCTGATTCCCTTTCTTAAACTTTGTTCATTCCACTTGGAATGCAGGACAGAACTTCAATGCACTTTTATTCAAACAGTTAGAATTCTGGAAAACCTTTCGCGTATATTTATAGGAAAATAACTCCTCTTCTTCACGAAAGATCGTTTTACAACATATAACAACCCTCTAAATAGACAGCTTGAAAAAAACTGCATTTGACAGCTTGAATGAAAACTGTCAATAAAAGTCGCAGGGTCACAAAGACGTCATGTCTAGACGGCTATGCTTTGGGAGCGCATCACAAGACGTTAGTAGGGAAGGGATTAGTTAATACAGCTTCTTGGTATTCATAATCAATTAACCTACCCCACTTCCAAAACCTTACGGAGCTGAGCTGAGCTAAGCTAGCAAGCTGCGAGAGACTCTGCAATGCTTCCCGCGTGACGTCATCACGTAGTAGGAGAACGGGCGAGGCTGCGCACTGCTTCACCATTATATTCCCACCACGCTCTCACCCAAATCAAGGACTACGGATCCGGTAGGAACGTCAGTTTTTTAACCCATCCCTCCCAAGCTGTGTACGACGTACTTCTTCAAACAGAAATGAAAATTAAAGAAAAGATTAGTTCAGCGAGTGCAATGTGGGGTGATATCTTCTACGACTGTCTTGATACTATTGACGCTCTTACGACCCAGTCTTCGGGAGCAGGTTGTTGCAGAGAACACATCATGGATATTATTCCTAAATTGGTTTACCACTACTTAAAGTGCCGATTCTTCTTCAGGACAAAGGAAATCCGAAGAGAATTACAAGCTCGTAAATCCGCCAAGTCATCTCGCAAACTCTCGAAGGTAGCAGGCAACTAATCATTCATATGGTGAGTAATTTAATTAATTTATAAGCACGTAAAATATCTTTCAACTCTGGTTTTATTCAACATTTTGTAGAGTTTTCTGTCCCTGAATTCGCAACTTGTTAAATACTGAACTTATCGCTTTTATAGCGTTTCAGATCCCGCTGTATTTTCTGTTACGAACATTCATAATAGTGTTAACTGAGAGAAGGCTATTAATTATGAATAAGGGACTATGCAGGTATTCCTAAAGTTACGAATAGACGGGTAAAATGGTAGAAATTTGCTTTTAAAAAGGACTACGTTTAGCGTAACAAGAACTCTGAACTTCCTCCAAGTCACGATCCTAGCGATAGAAGCGCCGCGTTGCGGCGGACCCGTGTAAACTCGCTGAGTGCGTACACTATTCCTTTTATTCGTCCTGATTAAATCTACATACTTAGACTTCAACAAACAAGATTTGATAACACAATCTCAAGGGAAATATGGAACTCTCTGCATCATAATCCACAGTTGATTTCCGATTTACCACGCAAATCGTCTGTAGCTGCATTTAGATTGGCAACAGGCCATGACTGTTTGGCCAAGCATCTGCATAGAATTGGAATATATCAGTCTCCTAGCTGTCCATTGTGCAACTCAAATCAAGAAATGGATTCGGAACACCTCAAAATCTGTGCGTCAGTGGCTAACCATGACAATATCTTTGAAAAATATTGGAGTGCAAGAGATCAAATGACTTTATTATCAAATGCCTGGCATTAGGAAACAACATTATTAAAGAATGGCTAGATGCTCACTTACTTTCTTTGAACGTTTCTAAAACAAAATTAATACCATTTTCATTAACATCACATGGCCTTGAACAACTAAAAATAAATAATAATAGAAGTATAACAATACATAATTGTAACCTACCTACTTGCTCTTGTAACGCTTTGAGTATATCCTCACAAGTTAAATATTTAGGCATTATTATTCACCAACATTTAAAGTGAGACAAGCATATCTCCTTCCTGTGTAACAGATTGCGTAAAACAATCCACAAATTTTCCATTCTACGCTCTTATTTACCTGTTTATGTTCTGCGTACTGTCTACTTAGCTCTGTTTCAATCAATAATTCAGTATGGTATTTTAGGTTGGGGAGTAATGGCAAAATCGACTCTCCATCCTTTAAATTTCCTCCAAAAAAGAATTATCAAAATTTGTGTATATAAACCTTTTGATTACCCAACAAAATTAATTTTTCAGGAATTTGGTGTATCAAATCTAGAACAAATTTATAAACAAACATTGCTGATTTACTTCCATAAAAATCACAATAAATTTAAATTTGATCCTCATGAATACCATAAGAGACAAAACTACAGTTTCTTTCTAAATACTCCTAAATGCCACACAACTGCTGGATTAAAACACAGCAGAAATTTTGGACCCAAAATATATAATGCATTAATTAGAGCTTACCCTGATCTAAGTACACTTAACATACATAGATTTAAGAAACAAATCAGATTAATTATTTAATTGTTTAAGCTAATTGAGTTAAAAATTGATACTCTAATATTCATGTACTTTTGTATTTTCTATTTCTATACAGATCCTCTTATTGCATGCTGTATGTATTTTACCATTTATTAAATGTTATTGTGCTCAATGAACTCTCTTAATTTTGTGATATATTTTGTAAAACTGATCTGAACTGCGCCCGAGCACGAGCTTCTGCTCTTTCGGGCTGCAATGCCTAATGTACCGGTAGCTCAAGTGTAAAGTATTAAATAAATAAATTCAAATTCAAATTCAGGTAAAAGATAGTAAAAGACAAAAACATATTTCTCATATTTAAAACAACTATAAGAAACTCGGAGCGATTTACACCACATCCAACTTGTCTTCCTTTACTCACACAACACATAGACTGTCAGTTTTGCCAACATTGAAACTACCATAAAATTTTCGGAGGCTGCGTTCTCTTAGACTGTGCGTACACTTATCCTACTTTCCTCTATAGTTCGGAAAATGTATAATAATTGTTTAGATCTGGGCATTATTACTGCCGTGTATGTTGGCCAAAGAAGACTATTTCCTGTACGTTTGGCTTTTTTGTATAACAATATATAAACTTCAAAGCCACAAATTAGATCAAGTAGGGATTTATTTATCCGAATTCCTATTCACTCATGAACAACCTTATATCGCACTATCCCAACAAAAATCTTGAAAGTATTGGAAATTTGAAATAGAACCAAAATGGCAGGCGCGCAGCAAATTTCGTATGGAAAACAGTTCTATCGGTCTGTGCAAATGAATACTGCGGCGGAGAACTGGTGCTCTAGTTCCATCTTAATTGAACTATTTTCGTAATAACATCTCGTTGGCAACTAGACCAGAGTTAATTGTTACTTAAGCTGTTTTATTATACTTTGACTTTCTTTATGTATGAATTGTAGTAGAATTTGCCGAAAAGATACAAGAAAAGACCGTCGAAGACAAGAAAGAAAACTGATGTTTTTTTGGGATGTATACAGTCAAACAACAGCAAACACACACAGTAGGTGATGACCAATGAGAACTGCACCTATAAACAAGAAAGAAATAATAAGATTAACGTAATTGAACATGTGATTCCTCTAGAATCATAACGCGCAATATCAAGAAACTTATTTCTTTTTTTTTTTTGGCAACTAAACAAAAACTTACATATCACTAATTATCATTTGGCAAAATTATTTTAAATATTTATTTATTTATTTATTTATTTATTTATTTATTTATTTATTTATTTATTTATTTATTTATTTATTTATTTATTTATTTATTTAACCTGGTAGAGATAAGGCCATCAGGACTTCTCTTCCCATCTACCAGGGGATTACAACTACAATATTAAGAATACAATTTCAATTATAATTACAATTACAGTGAAAATTGTTTACAGTGAAAATTGTTTAGATCCCAAAAATTGTAAATGTCCACCTTTGAAAGAAGCCACGTATGTCAAATATCTGGGTATTATTATTGATCAGAATTTAAAATGGCCTCATCACATTACTTATCTTTGTAAGAGGCTTCGTAAAACAATTTATAAATTCGTTAATCTTCGATGCTACTTACCTATTAGAGTTCTACGAAATGTTTGTTTGGCAATTATTCAGTCTATCATTCAATATGGTATAATTGTTTGGGGTGGAAGTACAAAAATTAATCTTAGTCCGTTAAATTTACTACAAAAACGAATAATTAAAATTTGTTTGAAGAAACGTTTCGATTATCCAACTAAATTAATTTATTCTGAATTTAATGTATTTAATATTGAACATATTTATAAGTATACGCTGTTAAAATTTTATCATAAAAATCGTAATAAGTTTGTATTACAGACACACAATTATGACACAAGACGAAATATTAATTCAACATTAGTAGAACCTAAATGTCTCACATCTGCTGGTCTAAAGCATAGCATTAATTTTGGCCCTCGGTTGTACAATGCTTTAACTAAATTACACCCAGAACTTCTAACATGTAACCCACTAACATATAAAAAGAAAATTAGAAACGTGTTAATATCTTCAATTTGATTAAATAAATTTATAGCCTATGTGTATGAATTCATCAACCTATATTATATTTGTATTCTATAATTTTGAAATATATATATAGTCCTACTTTTTGCGTGCGATATTATTCTTCTCTAGTGTTAATATTATATTATATAATTCCATTGCCGCTGTAATTATATTTTAGTTGCTATTTTATTTTACTTATTTATTTATATGATTATTATTATTATTTTTTATTTTAATATTATATCTGAACTGCGACCGAGCACGAGCGCTGCTCATTCGGTCTCAAATTTTGTTAATACTACTGTATCTTCTTTTTATATTGCTTGTATTATTTTATTTGTATTTCTCTTTGTTTGTTTTGTAATTATATTTCTTTATTCTGTATATTTGAATTTAAATAAATAAATTAATTAATAGATTAAATTTACAAATACAATAAAAATCAAAGTACTGAAAGATTAACTGATTAATAAAAGCTAGACAGTTTATTGTAGAAGTTAAGAAGAGAGAAGCATTTCTTTTATTAAGTAAAAATTAAACCTACTCTACGCAGTAAGAAAATGCTTAATAAGCTTGCTTTTAAACGCTACTAAATTCCGACAGTCTCTGATGTCACTGGGTAGGGTATTGCACAAGCGCGAGAACGAGATTGTGTATGATGATGAATACGATGGTGTCTTATGTGTTGGTATGGCTAGTATGCTGCTATTTTGCGTGCGTGTGAGGAGATTATGATATGATGACAGGTAGGCCTAACTGAAACGGGAGGCAAGGTAGGTAGGTGTAGAGGTGTGAAGGACTTGGAAAAGGAGAACAAGAGAATGAAAATTTCTACGTACGTTAAGCCGTAGCCAGTTTAGAGTTTGGAAGGATGGGGTAAAGTGGTCAGCGCGACGGACATCGCAGACGAAGCGAACACAAGAATTATGAACACGTTGTAATCTTTGCGACTGGTTGACATTGAGGTCAGTCAGTAGAAAATCACAATAATCGAAGTGGGGCGTTACTAGTGTTTCCACTAGTATTTTCTTGAGTGATAGCGGAAGGAATATGTCACCATTATAATTCTAAATAGGCCTATTAATGACTGTTTTAAATAAAATCTTTTGGTTTATATAAGTTTATTAAAGAATAAGTAATTGTTTGGATATTGTGAGTTATGACTCTAAAGGACTCATATTTTCCCTTACAAAGTTGCCATTGTACTGAATTATACAGGGTGACAGTGACGTTAAAGAGTAAATCCTCATGGTAAAAGCAATAGAAATTTGCTTTGTTTGTCATTTTGCGTTATTTATTTTTATTTAGTGGACAATCGACTTTGTTTCTATAAAAATTGCAACATCGCAGTAGTAACACTTGCCAACGGATAGAAACATCCCTTCTGCGTGGCAGTGTAGTGGAGGGAAAAGGTGTAAACAAACACAGCCTGCTGCACGCTGCTCTGTAAAAGGCTCTACGCTCTGCGGTATTCAGGCCTTTACGGTGAATCACGCTTCTTCATTTCGGTAACAACGTTGCCAAATACCCATTGCTTAAAGTGATTTATTAATAATTAAGTTACTGAAGTACTCTTAAACTGTAAAAGTGATAGAAGAATTTGGCCACCGGCGTGGCTCAGTCAGTTAAGGCGCTTGCCTGCTGGTCTGAAGTTGCTCTCGAGGGCGGGTTCGATCCCCGCTTGCGCTGATTACCTGGTTGGGTTTTTTCCAAGGTTTTCCTCAACCGTAAGGTGAATGCCAGGTAATCTATGGCCTCATCTCGCTATCACCAATTTCATCATCGCTAAATAACCTAGTAGTTGATACATTGTCGTTAAATAACCAACATAATAATAATAATAATAATAATAATAATAATAATAATAATAATAGAAGAAGAAGAATTTATTATGCAAACTTAATAAGGTGAGTTCCTGTAAATTATTTTTTCCAACTAAATCACTGGACTAACATATTACTTCAATGGTATAATTCACATGTGTAAAATTTGATATTTATGAGCACAGGCGGCAGAGCATTCCAGTTCTTGTAAAAATATCTTACTGTCTTCCTCCGACGAGTTTAGCGCTGGGACCTGAGGTATTCTTGCCATCGGTGCGGGGGATTGCAGGTAGATTCTTTTGTTGCTACAGCCAAGCCGAGCCGAGCGGAGTGGGAAGTATTAATCGTCCAAAAATATGCAGTCTTCAGTTTGTAGTAGTGTGTGAATATTTCATATACATATTGTTTACCTAGGACTATGTGATTTTGTTATAAATATATTAAATATATTGTTGCAATTTTTGCTCAAACATTTCCCTGATGTTAGCTATGTTAATATTATATGAATTACTCATATTAAATATTTCGCCGTAACAAGCCATTTTTAAGGAAACATGCTGTGGAAAATGGGTCAACGAGACGAGTAGATAGTTTAGCGTACAATGCTGACACTAAACAGGGCATCATTGTGGACCCCACGATATGTTTTGAAGTAGAATGTCATCAGTCAGCCGAGGTCCACCTTGAGAAGAAGTCGATCTATGAGCCTACAGTCAACTATTTCAAGCTGAAATATGCCTTAATTCATGTTGAGGTATTCGGCTTGCTCATAGGTGCTCGAGGGACTATACCAGATTTTTTCGAAGAATTTCGACGGCAGTTTACTCTGCCAACATCTCTGAGGGATGACATTGTGATAATTGTGTTAAAAAATCCTGCCAAATCCTAATTAATCACATGGTGCCACATTAATAGCAATTGTAATTTTTCACGCCCTTTTCTTTGTTTCCCTTTTTTAAAACTTAATATCTATGTTTACATATGTATAATAATTTTTTTTTGAAGATATACTGTGTCCGTAAGGGCTACCCTCAATGGGGGGCAGTTTAATATTATTATTATTATTTTTAAATAGATTACTTTACAAATTTAATTCAATTCTACAAATCACTAAATTCTATAGTATCACTCTTCTTTTCATTTATATTATTGTAGTTTTATTATGATTTTTATGTTTATTTATTTTATTGTACAGGGACATCATTTTATTTTTACTTCAATTTTTATTGTACCTGAGTTTTTGAATGTACTTCACTCCCACCCCTCCTACTAAGGAAGTTCCAACTCCACACAGAACCAAGACCGCAGATAGTAAGCAGTACTGAGTTACTGAGTATAGTACGTTCCAGAAATATGTTCGCGTTCCAGTGACGAAAGAGCTTTCAATATTGAATCATATTTTCGCACAGGTACTGTCCGTTTGCCTACGTCGCATCCCGATTTCCCCCACCTGCTTCTGCTCGCCCTTCTGTAATGACTGGGCTGTCTTAGCTCTTTTCTGAAAACATTAATTTCTCTTAGGAATTGGACGTTTACGTAATATTATACAGCTGTTTAATTTAACTTAAATAAAAGGGCCTCGTTAAGTAATTAACTGTCACGTGATTTCCTCCCTTTCTACAATCCTGCGGCATAACCACTTGGACGGACAGTAGATAGCATGTCTGAGTAATTTTATATTTTCGGGTCGGGCAGAAGCGAAGATAGAATTTACAGTACGTAGAGTAGGTACAGAATTATTTCAACATGAGTTACTAGTACGAAGGACGAAACTGGCAATTGGAATTAGATGCAATAGTCTATAGTGCGATAATATGCACAAAAGAACTGAAGCCTATATCGAAATGAACGGCCACCATTTTCAAAATTGTGTTTAAATATTCATATTATGATTATTTTTCAATTTAACTTCTTTCTCTATATTGTACGCTAATGTGCTGTAGACAGTATAATATACACTGCATAATGAATACGTTCGCATGGATAACTCACTTCGTGAGTAAAAGCACTTATTCTTAATACAGTACTGTACTTTGATTAAAGAAAAACCTAATGAAAATTATCAAACTCAAAATCGCGATATTTCCTAGTTTACGTAAATGGATGAACTACTTTTCTTCCTTCCTATACCTAGTAGAATGATTTGTGTTTTACGCCAGTATCATCGAACTCCAGTCTTGGAGGGGGGAGCAAGCGGTGTTTCCGGTTCTCTAAAGGTATAGACAGGTTAATATTAAAAATGTTAGTAAAAATAAAATGATGTTCCTGTATTTGTATTTCTGATGGTGTGATGGCCTTAACTTCACCAGAATAAATAAATAATAGACTAAATAAATAAATAAATAAATAAATAAATAAATAAATAAATAAATAAATAAATAAATAAATAAATAAATAAAATGTTCTGCAATTCTTTCCTTCTCTGAACACGTAAGTACGAATGGTTGTATCTCTATCTCGCCAAAAATACGTTAGAAAACTAATAGACATACTGCTCTCGTAAATTGGGCGAATGTTTTCAGTATGATTGTACTTCCTTCCAGACTGCCGCTGTCACTGTTCCCTCCCACTCCAGTACCGCGCTAGACTAGTCGGAACCGCATTCCTCTCAGCCCTAAACTCCTCAGAGGATGACAGTAATTGTGTCTTATTCCCTTATCTCACTGGGCTTCTCATCAGAACATTTCTTTCGTCAATTTCATCCAGAAACGCTCTCGCTGACAAACCACTGTTTTTATATCCATAATCTCTCCGACTCATTTCGCTAGTAAACCACTATTTTCTTTATGCATTGGATTTCAATCAGAGTCCTTGTGGGAGTTAAGATCGGTGTAATTAATTAAGTTTGATAAATCAGTAATTAAGTTGATAAGTTGATGTGTAATTAATTATGTTAATTAATTCAAATGTAAATTATTAATTCGACATTTACGTAATTACGTTGAATAATTCGGTTTACTTTAAATAATAGGCCTACTGCTTCCTTTGCTTTGAATTGCTTCTTTTAATTCTGTAGTGCTCGGGAAAAGTGGCACAAGTCAAAAATGTTAATTTTACAGGAGAAGGAAAAAAACTGTCTTCACACTGGTTTATGTCGATTTGATTTTCTTCTGTATGAATTATTGTAATGGGAGAAATACTTATGTCTCTTTTCCCAAGCGAGCAGATGTTCCGTAAGTTGTCAATAAATTAATAAAAAATGTTTGTGGAAACTGACTTATGCCACTTTTCCCAAGCATTGTAGAATTTAGGTTTTCGCATTCCATTATTATTATTATTATTATTATTATTATTATTATTATTATTATTATTATTAATTTGTCTTTATTTGTCCATTTAACCTCTCCCTTTTCCGTCTTTCATGCCAATATGAGTAGGCAAGGGAGAATCACTGAATCACACTGTAGACATGTCCCGAGTTCGGGCCTCCCCTGGTCATGTAATTAGAATGGCAAAAGGCCACAGCAGGGGACATTACAGAACAATTACAAGACAACGTACTAACACCCAGTCTCATGGATGAAATACAAATTTTTCCGTTGCCCACGCCGGAAATCGAACCTTTGTCCGCTTGATCGGTAAGCGCATCGCGCTATGCACATATTTACAACGGCCGACATTGTTGTTGTTGTTGTTGTTGTTATTATTATTAATTGTAATTTTATTATGAGGGTAATTTGGTACCACTGTCACCGAGCGTTTACCTATTTGCAGTGTACATTATCATACAGGTCTTTCATTTCAAAATTTCCCAGTCTAAATAACTAATTATTTAAATTGAATTGAATTTAAACAAAAAACACCTCAATTTAGATATTGAGGGGAAAGTCTAAAACCAGGCTTAATTGTATTTTAGATTTCACCCCCCACCCCAACCATCCTCACTTTGAAGTTTGAAATGGCATCCTATATTTTTATACTTAATATGAAAGAGTATTCAATTCTTTATACACCTCATTCGTTTTCGCTTCTTTTGTTTTCTATCGTCGGCTGGAAACCTGGATTGTTGTTATTGTTGATTAGAGATGAAGAGAATAAAGCTACAAAACCTTATTGTGCATATCATGTAATAGTTGCGTTTCTGTATTAAATTATTTTATGCTCGACCATGCCGAAATGTAGTAATTATACACCTGGTAGCAGACCTTTAATGTATGTCATTAAAGTACACCTACTCATTAAAGGTCAGGTCTTTCAGCCAATGACGACTCAGGTTACAACTGTTCAGCCAATGACAGGTCAGCTTTCTACCGTTATAAAACCGCAAGTATCGATTATTCTCGGATATGCAATCGAAAGAGAATTAGCCAAAAGTCACGGAGGCTGGAAATCCAATACTGTCGCAGAAGGTTATGTTCTGTTACTATAATAATTAGCGTTAATTGTAAATAATATTCAAATAAATTAAATTTGTCATCTCGTTTTTCAATGTCTAATTTAATTTCAATGTTATCTCTGTAGGTTCTTATGGCCTAGCAAGGTCAATGTGAACATCTGTTCCTCGGAAAAAAATCAATACTTTCGCGTCTGCGTACATCTCACAACATACGGGACATTGACCAAGGTCAGATATAAAGAAAATTAATAATATATCAAGTTAGAAATATGGTCGAGCATAAAAAGTCGTATGAAACTCGCCTATAATGGTAATTAAGAAGCTCGTATGAAAATTATGAAACTCGCTTGCGCTCGTTTCATAAATATCCATACTCGCTTCTTAATTACCTTCATTATAGGCTCGTTGCATAATGTAATATTATGCTCTACCATGCCGAAATGTAGTAATTATACACCTGGTAGCAGCCCTTTAATGGGCCTCATTAAAGTACACCTATTCATTAAAGTTCAGCTGTTCCACCAATCAGAAAATACTATTGTAGCAATATGAAAGCGCAAGTATCGATTATTCTCGGATATGCAATCGAAAGACAACTAGTTCTGTTACTGTAATAATTAGCGTTAATTGTAAATAATATTCAAATAAATTCAATTTATCATCTCGTTTTTCAATGTCTAATTCAATTTCAAGGTTATATAAAGATTAATGTTTATTTTACTCTCTAGATTATATCAAGCTCAATGTCGACATTTGTTTCTCGGAAAAAATCAATACTTTCGCGTCTGCTCATATTTCACAATTTACGAGCAATTGCACAAGGTCAGTTCCGCTCCTCAGTCAGATAAGAATGACAAGAATACTTATGAATAATTTCAAATTAGAAATATGGTCGAGCATAAAAAGTCGTATGAAACTTGACCATAATGGTAATTAAGACGCTCGTATGAAATTTATGAAACGAGCTTTCGCTCGTTTCATAAACGTACTCGCGTCTTAATTACTACCATTATAGGCTCTTTGCATAATGTACTATTAAAATGGTGTATACCCTTCAAGAGAGAACATTAATCATACTTATTGATTAAATTTAGGAATTACACAAAATAAACTGTGTTTTCATCCTACCATCAACTGATACATACGTATTACATACATAAATACACACACATACAATACAATACAATACAAAACAATACGTCATAGAGTACATGTTTGCACATTTCCGAGTTTCTGTGTGTGTGCAAGCGTGTGTGTGTGAGACTTACCAGTTGCAGTAAGGTGATGTACTTCTTCCACCAGAGATACTTCTTAACTCTGGGTCCCATCGCAGACAGCATGTAGTATGTATACATGAATATATGGACGAACGCATTTATGAAAGCGGTTATTGAAGCCTGTTCACCTGCGAAGAGAAGGAAGCATCTATATTTACTTGCTTCGAAGAATTTTCTGTTCTTTTCTTACTTATCACGTGTTATAATTATTTTTTATGGTTTGGAACTTACTTGTGAAAAGCCTTTTATTCTGACTATAGTTATTAATATGCTTGTGTATGCGGATGACGTGAATATGTTAGGCTAAAATCCACAGACGATTAGGGAAAACACGGGAATTTTACTGGAAGCAAGTAAAGAGAGAGGTTTGGAAGTAAATTCCGAAAAGACAAAGTATATGATTATGTCTCGTGACGAGAATATTGTACGAAATGGAAATATAAAAATTGGAAATTTATCTTTTGAAGAGGTGGAGAAGTTCAAATATCTTGGAGCAACAGTAACAAATATAAATGATACTCGAGAGGAAATTGCACACAGAATAAATATGGGAAATGCCTGTTTTTATTCGGTTGAGAAACTTTTATCATCCGGTCTGCTGTCGAAAAATCTGAAAGTTAGAATTTATAAAACAGTTATATTACCGGTTGTTCTTTATGGTTGTGAAACTTGGACTCTCACTTTGAGAGAGGAACATAGGTTAAGGGTGTTTAAGAATAAGGTGCTTAGGAAAATATTTGGGGCTAAGAGGGATGAAGTTACAGGAGAATGGAGAAAGTTACACAATACAGAACTGCACGCATTGTATTCTTCACCTGACATAATTAGGAACATTAAATCCAGACGTTTGAGATGGGCAGGGCATGTAGCACGTATGGGCGAATCCAGAAATGCATATAGAGTGTTAGTTGGGAGGCCAGAGGGAAAAAGACCTTTAGGGAGGCCGAGATGTAGATGGGAAGATAATATTAAAATAGATTTGAGGGAGGTGGGATATGATGGTAGAGACTGGATTAATCTTGCTCAGGATAGGGATCAATGGCGGGCTTATGTGAGGGCGGCAATGAACCTCCGGGTTACTTAAAAGCCAGTAAGTAAGTAATTATTAGAGTAAGGGAGGGTATTGTCGGATACCATTTTGATGTTCCAAAATAAAGGTAATTGAAAAAAGTTAGAACTGGAATTACTTAGCATTATAATAACCTCTTGGGGTTCCTGCAGTTTGTACATAAGTATTAGGTAATTTACATCATATGTATTTGCTGTATAGCTTGCAAAGACAAAACAGAAATTATATCATCACTGACAGAATGGGAAGCTAATGTCGGATACATTAGACATTATTATGTAAGAGGTATGATAATACATTTAAAATAATATATTGCATATCAGAAACTATTACAATAGTGTTCTGTTTAGCCAACTGATATGCAAGCCTTTTAACATCATTTCTGGTTCATCCAAAATATTTTCTCTCCATCATTAACACATAATCAACTAGCTTCTCTTCACGTGAAGCTGGGAGTATTGGTTTTCGTCCAAGTTTCGATTTAACGGCTTTGGTGGGCTCAGAATTGGACCGTACATAATCAAATAATGTAGATCGAGGTACATTGAATCTTTTTGAAGCAGCAAGATAGCCCATTCTTTTCTCCCGTACTGCGACAATGGCATTTACCATATCTTCAGACTTCCATTTTTTTAGACTAAATCTCTTTTTTTCTTTTACTTTAGGCAACTAAAAATATCACAAGAAGAAACAATTCGTTACTTCATAATATTCGATTAATTAGAAAATTAATTACTTACATTAATTAAAAATACCCATGAGTAAAAGTGTAGTGGTTTGTTATAGAAAACATATAAATGGGTTTAAGGCAGCTTTTATGTAGCGAGCAGCATTGAAAGACAGCCGCTAATGTCGGATACTATTCGACATTGCCCTCGGCTAGTATCCGACATTGCCCTCAGCTAGTATCCGACATTGGCCGACTCTTCACAAACAGTAAAACAAGCCAGCTGCATGAAACATGTTGTCGATAGCATTTCTGCAATTAGAGAATTAAGAAGCCTTATCTATGGTATATCAAACAGTGCATACCATGTTGCGTAAATATAAGAATAACTTGTAAGAGAACAAATCACATTACTTACCCTCAAAAAGTTTTTTTTTGCAGTCACGTTGAAAACACGCTATTCACACACAGTGAAGCACTCAACAGTAATGGCTATTCATGCAGATGTTCGTCTACTTGTAGAGAACGTAATGTATTATTTTCACATCAGATTGCACCATTCGATGGAAAAGAAATATGTTATCCGAGATTATACGACATTAGCAGACCTATCCGACAATTCCCTCCCTTACTCTAATATTGTCCTGTGATGCTCGATGTTACAACTGATTTTTCTGTAAATTTTTCCTGTCCATTAGGTATTCCAAGGTACATGGTGTAAGTGAGTTTTGTTTGTTTGCGGGTATTTTAGCGACTGTTATTGCATTTATGCTATGTCATTCTACTTTCTACCAGAAGATCTCACATATAAATTTTATCTCCCTGCTTGAATCGCTATTTCATGTTAGACTTACATGGAGCGTATCTAGAAAGATACCCGACTACTAATATGACAGCACTGTGGTGATATACATGGAGGAATGTTACTTGTTGATGCTTCTTTCGTAGAATGAAGAAAACCTGGAATTTATAAAGTCCACATTGTAATGCATATACAATTGGAAAAAGTTAAGTTTTTTGCTGTTTGAGAAGCACATAAATAATATGCAAATCTGGCTTTCAGGTAAAAGCTCCCTGTAGAGCAGGTTCGAATAATTTCAAGGAAAAATTGTTCCGGGGCCGAGTATCGATCCCGGGACCCTTCGCTTAGCGCGAACGCTCTACCGACTGAGCTACCCCAGAAACCATACACGACACCGTCACAATTTTTCTTTGCATCCACACAACTCAAGTGAGCTGACAAGACGCCAGAACTCAACTCGAAAGGAACAGAAAGCCACAATTTAAGTCACACAGAGTTTGTGTGCACTGATAGTTGAGTTCTGGCGTCTTGTCAGCTCACTTGAGTTGTGTGGATACAAAGAAAAATTGTGACGGTGTCGTGTATGGTTCCTGGGGTAGCTCAGCCGGTAGAGCGTTCACGCGCTAAGCGAAGGGTCCCGGGATCGATACCCGGCCCCGGAACAATTTTTCCTTGAAATTATTCACATAAATAATATGTTCATGTAACAGTTGTGTACCTATATGTTTGTCGATGGCAGGAATTTTGATGGTCGAAGAATCGTTTGCTGCAAAGATGTCCTACATTGTTGTACAACATTACACCACTTTTGAAAATATTTTCTTGACGTATTTATTGTTCTAAAGATCTGAATTTAGAATAAATGTTTAAGTCCTAATCATAGTATTGACCAGTGGCATAGCATGTAATTTTCAGCAGGGGAAGCTAACTCAAGTTGTCTTTCATGCAATATGAGAAAACGTATTACAAAAACATAGTCTTAAAATAAATAGTAGTCAATGTCAAGTCAGCAATCGAAGATTGGTTGGAACCTCGTAAGTAACACCAATAAGGCACGATCTCGAATGATACGTAGTAAAATAGTGATTTCACTGTTTACACATATCTCTTAACAAATAGACACGTAAACGTATAACATTAGCTCACTCCCTGTCATACTTAGAGAAATCACAATATTAACGGTCAATAGATACAATATTACTATCATTACGTAAGTATGCGTCTGTGTTTTGGTTTTGTGTCCTTCATTGACAGCAAGGGAGTCGGTCATTTGTTTTCTAAATCACACTTTTGTTCGTAAGTCAGTCTTGATAATAGAATTGTCCTAAAAATTCAAGTAAATTGGTGTCAGGAACTGTTATTTCACTCATTATTTATTATATCAGCCACAATGCACACTAACACTTCAACTGAACACAACTCACGAAAGGGATAACTCGGAAACTAAATAAATTATTTTCAATGTAAAAGCTAGCTTCTTGCGAGCCTTGTGACCAGGGTAGTTTAGTTAGAAAGGGATGGAAAATCTGCGGGGTGGGTTACAGAGAAGACTGAGTGAAAGAAACCAGTTTGCTTGGAAGCTGGTGTGTGCAGGCTTCTTGTTTACTGCTGCATCACGAATCATCTTGAGCTGCCGCATCACAATATTTAACGCATAAATATAAACTCTATTAAAATTAATAAATAATTTTGTTCATAAACTGCAGGTTTATTATGAAATTATTATTAACTGGGGTAGCTGAGCTTTTTAGCTTACATTGACGCTACGCCACTAGTATTGACATGTTTTTTTTTTTAAGAAACATAGAAATAATTTTTTGTCCAGTTATTCCAAGAAAACCTTAAAATGTGGTGCGAAGTTGTCCACTTTTACGGTATTTCATAGGTCACAATACTTCGAAATTTCGCATAAACGTTCTGATGAAAACTACAACACATTCGATTACATAAATAAAGATGGTGTTTATGATTTTAGTGAAAAGAATGGGATGGTTTTACCTTCATTTATGATATTCATACATTTAGAAGATGAGCCTAAACTTATACTTAGAACTTAAATTTTTCATAAATGAAAACTTGCATCGTTACGCATCATATTGATATTTTGAGTTAAAAAATAGCAAAACTTACCGTATCAGCGAGTTCAGCAACTTTAGATATCGTGAACCACCAAGAAACTTCTGCTCCCTATAATAATAAACACAAAACAGGGTTGCAAGGGTTATCTCTTCCAAAATTAGACTAGTGTTCTAGTGCTTATAGACTATTATGTAGTCTTAATAACAACATTTTCAGTAAGAGAATTATATATATAGTTTTTTTTAATTTAAACTGGCCATTATTTAACTTTTTTCGTATAGATTGTTTCACTTTCTTTTTTTCTTCTTACTCACTTACTTACTTACTGGTTTTTAAGGAACCTGGAGGTTCATTGCCGCCCTCACATAAGCCTACCATTGGTCCCTATCCTGAGCAAAATTAATCCAGTCTCTATCATCATATCCCACCCCCCTCAAATCCATTTTAATATTATCTTCCCATCTACGTCTCGGCCTCCCAACTAACACTCTATATGAAAAGAGAAAAAAATAAAAACACAGTGAAATAAATAAATATATATATATATATATAAACAATTCAATTCCTTATTGAATCTGGACTAAATAATCCAACTAATAAATATAAAGGTAATACATAACAAAAACATATACACGCAATAAACTACAAATAGAAAAAAAAACACAATAAATACAAAAAGAACATTATCCCCTAATTACCTCATTCGTTCAGTGTTAATACTAATCATTACAACACTAATTAATAACTCTTTCCCTAATTTCCTCGGCTCCCTCCCCCTCGGCCAGTTCCACCCTCAACTGTCGAACTTTTGCCATAAATTTTCCCACACTGTCACAGAATTTAACGTTATTTAACATATTGTATGTTGCCAAGTGCCCCCTGCTAGATGTAATGAAGGACTCTGGCAGGAATCGTTTCCTCAGAGCTTCTGTGGCTTCACACTCCGATAAAATATGGTGTGATGTCTCGCCTCTACCGCAAAGAGGATATATTCTCACCCTCTCTTCGTTGACGATTTTAAGTGTCCTCCAGGCTCCTAGACGAAACCAGATTAAACCCAGTCTACCTTGTCTGCTTCCTCCATAGAGATATAATTCGGTCCCCCAATTTGTTTTGATCATCGATTGGATCTCCAGCGCAACCTTATCCCTACATTCCCCTTCTGTTATTTGCCTGTCTATATCCTTCAGGCGTTTCTTCACTTTCCTCCAGACATTTCGCTTGTTCCTGCAATCTTCCCCGATTATAAATCCCATGCCTATTTCCTCCAACCCTCTGCGTAATCTACCTGCCCAGGTTACTTGGTCTCTCCTCTCGAGTTGCTCCCTGTAACAGACAGCTCTAATAAGAGACTGATCTCCATGCACAATCCTCAGGTAGTACTTTAAAACTTTTATCTTGCATTCTATTGAGTCACTATGGCGTCCGAATTCTCTTAGCATTCCGCTGTTAGCCGTTAACTAGACTGTTACAAATGAGCGTATTGGCACCAGATATATGAAATGTACGAAAAACATGACCATACATATTAGGGGAAGAAATTATAAAAAAAAAATTCTGTAAATTGGTATCAAAATTGAGAACGTAGCTGCAATAAGGGCCCATACTTCAAAATGCTGTTCTGAGATATATACCTAGATTTGAAAAATTTTTTAAATCCGTGCAGAACATATAATAGTAATATCGTAATAGATCGTCTATTGATCAGATTTTTTGTATTCGACAGATAATGGAGAAAAAATGGGAGTATAAGGGTACAGTACATCAGTTATTCATAGATTTCAAAAAGGCTTATGACTCGGTTAAGAGGGAAGTATTATATTATATTCTTATTGAATTTGGTATTCCCAAGAAACTAGTTCGATTAATTAAAATGTGTCTCAGTGAAACATACAGCAGAGTCCGTATAGGTCAGTTTCTATCTGATGCTTTTCCAATTCACTGCGGGCTAAAGCAGGGAGATGCACTATCACCTTTACTTTTTAACTTCGCTCTAGAATATGCCATTAGGAAAGTTCAGGATAACAGGCAGGGTTTGGAATTGAACGGGTTACATCAGCTTCTTGTCTATGCGGATGACGTGAATATGTTAGGAGAAAATACACAAACGATTAGGGAAAACACGGAAATTTTACTTCAAGCAAGTAGAGCGATCGGTTTGGAAGTAAATCCCGAAAAGACAAAATATATGATTATGTCTCGTGACCAGAATATTGTACGAAATGGAAATATAAAAATTGGAGATTTATCCTTCGAAGAGGTGGAAAAATTCAAATATCTTGGAGCAACAGTAACAAATATAAATGACACTCGGGAGGAAATTAAACGCAGAATAAATATGGGAAATGCGTGTTATTATTCGGTTGAGAAGCTCTTATCATCCAGTCTGCTGTCGAAAAATCTGAAAGTTAGAATTTCTAAAACAGTTATATTACCGGTTGTTCTGTATGGTTGTGAAACTTGGACTCTCACTCTGAGAGAGGAACATAGGTTCAGGGTGTTTGAGAATAAGGTGCTTAGGAAAATATTTGGGGCTAAGCGGGATGAAGTTACAGGAGAATGGAGAAAGTTACACAACACAGAACTGCACGCATTGTATTCTTCACCTGACATAATTAGGAACATTAAATCCAGACGTTTGAGATGGGCAGGGCATGTAGCACGTATGGGCGAATCCAGAAATGCATATAGAGTGTTAGTTGGGAGACCGGAGGGAAAAAGACCTTTAGGGAGGCCGAGACGTAGATGGGAGGATAATATTAAAATGGATTTGAGGGAGGTGGGGTATGATGATAGAGACTGGATTAATCTTGCACAGGATAGGGACCGCTGGCGGGCTTATGTGAGGGCGGCAATGAACCTTCGGGTTCCTTAAAAGCCATTTGTAAGTAAGTAAGTATACGTTACAATAGCGGTATGTTGACGTTTTCATGGTAGAGGAAAAGATTGAAAAAGCGAAACGTAGTTGAGCTTTTTTAATTTCCGAGAACATGAAAACAAACATACCACTCGTGTATCGTACATTATTTTGTGCGAAGATCGTTTATTACATACCCGAAAGACTAATTTCTAATTAGTTGCAATGAAATCTCCATGTTGGTTTCTGTTTAATGACGCCAACTTCGGAACACCAAAATATCTTTCTCCAACATTGTTGCTGTAAAATGTTTTCTGTGTTTACTGTACTCCAGTAGGCCGTGATATACGTCTGTCTTTCCCCCCCCCCCCCCAGTCTATAAATGCGAACTTAAAACAAACGGTAAGGTTATGTAATGATTTATTTTTCATTTTAATATTTTAATAATATTATTTATATAACATATTGCAGTAATAACATCGGCATCTGGAATCTCGTTGATTTTTTCACGGCTTCCTTAATGTTACTTGTATCAGGAATGCAATAAGTTTCGTGGAGTAGTAGACTTTACTTAATTTTTGCAAATATTTAAAAACAATAATTAACATTGCAATTTAGGTGAAATTGCAGTGGTAAGTTTCCAATTTATAATTATTACTATGTTAAACGTCTCTAAAAATAATATGTTAAAAGCCTAAAGTAGTAAAATGAATGTCGCGCTTAAGCGGTAAGAAGAGGGAAATTGTTATGTGTGTTACGTTGGGAATACTGAATGTGGTATTTCACACTTACCGCGTATTGGTTCTGTGCGGAAAACAAGCAAATACGCACGATCTCGCACAAAATATATTAAAATAAACAGGTTTATCAGCGTTACTGTTCAAAATTTCCCAACGAAACTTTGTGGGTATAACAAAGAAACTACGGAGAATCGACTTATGGTTTCTCCGGGAAAAGGGCCTATGTGGCTATGGGGCCTATGTGGCTATGGGCCGTTATTGTAGCTACGTCCTCAATTAACATTTTTCCTTATCGTGTCGAGATGCCCCTAAATGTAATTCGTAATTTCTATTTCAATTTTGTAGGAAGAATGATGTGATGTACACTTAGCGGCAAAAAGAATGGGCCTACTCTTGGTCGATAGAAATGCTATGTTTTATCGCGCGGTTCACTCGTGTAAACGTAACGCACTCCAAGGCATTGCTGTGGTGTCTCTTCATTGAAAGTCGTCCGTCTATAATGTAGTAAACCTTACGAGCAGTGTGTGGCCCAGTGGTAAGAAGTCTGACATCCGTGCCAGAGGTTGTGAATTCGCCTCCTGGTACGGTAAAATTATTATTTTTTAACTTTTACTTAATTTATTAGTTTAAATGTGAAATGGCATTTGTTAACAAACTTCGTTATGCCTGCCTTTTAAAAATATTATTGGCCATTACCTGTGGGCTATTAGTAGGTGAGACCTGGTCTGTATAAACAAAAATACTTGTTTCACATCCTAAAAAAACGGACGCATATCAAACACAAATAAATAATTAAATTAACAAAAACAAACAATTTGTTAATATATTAACAAAACAAGGCTGTGGTGGGGACTAGTATCTCGTCCACAAACCACCTGCGTCAACAACTGCCCTCATTCTGCGCGGCATGGAGTCCACAGAATTATGGAACAGGTCTAAATTCTTGGCCATCTTCTCCCACGCATCTAGAACTCTGTCCCACAATTCCTCGGGTGTCCGAACGGGTGGTTGTTCTGCCCAATTAGAGCGTAGGATCCTTTTGACTGCAGCCCAAAAATTTTGAAACGGATTCATATCTGGTGAATTTGCAGGCCAGTCGACTGGGTCGACATCACGCCTTCTCGTAAACCATCTTTGAACCCGGTTGGCGGTGTGTATCGGATGATTATCCTGCTGGAAGAAAAGTGTTCCTTCTGGATATAGTTTTCGGGCGGAAGGGATCATTACATTTGCCAAAATGTGTTCGTAGACTTCTGCCGTAAACAGACCGTGGATGCGTTCCAGAAGTCCTGCCCCATCGTATGACATCCACCTCCAACACGCGACCCTCACGTGAAGCGTATCGGTGGTGATTCATACAATAAACTAGGGCAGTACTATCATTGCTATTCGAGACAATTACCTGGTCGGAGAAAATGACATTTCTCCAATCGAAGTCATGTCGGAGAGTAGCATACGCAGAATAACCTATGCGAATCAGGGCAATGAGTTATTGTTTCTGTGCCATCTTCAAGCGTAATGACGAGACAGAACGTTATATTAACAGATAGCAGTATTGCTTGAAAGAGAGAGGGAGGTTTATTATTTATTAGAGTTTGGGCATATTCTAAGAGATATCGCCACATAATTATAGCTTTGCGAGGCACATATGATGGCAAGTTTGTAATAAAAAAAAAAGAAGATTTGGGGAGATTCGAAACTTGAGCTACTACTACTAACCTGTTCAATATACCAACGCCGTAACAACTTACGCTACTGTAACTGTTTATATCGCTGCGGCATAATACATGGTTTTCCTGTTCATATTCGCTCCGGTTTATTTTGTATTTATCAATTTTATTACTATTTCACTCTTCAAGGGCCCTGATGTATCTAGAATCAACCCGCCATTCGATTTTATTACATATTTTAGCCTCTTAAACAAAATACAGCAAATTTAAATGGTTCAATTATGTGTTACCTGGTGAACTACGGCGTTGACGAGACGCGCATGCGCAATGTATGTCTCTGGAACTTAGAAATTGTCGGCCGGCCCATTCTTTTTGCCGCTAAGTGTATGTCTCATTCATGTTGAAACAACATTGGCTACTACAAATTGAAACCATTCCGTAATAATTCTACGTATTTGTATTTAGATTATACTTACTGCACGCGTGAGATCTTTATCGATAACCTTAGGTTCGCATAATCCTTCATGGAACCAATAACTAATTCCACCTTCGAAGAAATACTGAAAAAGAAATGAAGATGTTTTTCAGTGTTACATGTATGAATTACTATGCACACGTGTAGAAAAAAATACCAACTTCAGTACGTCTTCGTGGCGTCCATGTAGTAGGCTGTCCGAATTTTTTTACCAAGCAATATTTATGATTCCGGATACTATTTTCCCTACCAAGCCTTTAAAATAAACCTGACTCTGTTCTGTTGCAGTAGCGGCCAGTGATCGAAATCCTCGGTGAGGCCAGATGCAACTAGTTTAAGTGCCTCCGATAGGAAATGTTTATTCATGATATTAATTATTATTGTTATTATATTATTAATATCATTATTACTTTACCGGAAGAATGGAAAAATAGTGTAATTATTCCCATATATAAAACAGGAGATAAACAGAATGTTGAAAACTATAGAGGGATTAGTATCCTCAACACATGTTATAAGATATTTAGTAGGATTTTAAATGAAAAATTAAAAAAACATGCTGAAACTTTCCTTATGGAGTGTCAAAATGGCTTTAGAAAAGGAAGATCATGTGTAGATCCATTATTTAGTATGAAACTATTGTTAGAAAAAAGAAGAGAATTTAATTTAGAAACCCATGTGGCTTTTATTTATTTTGTGAAAGCTTTTGATAAAGTCCGAAGAGACCTTTTATTCGACATATTACAAGAAAAAAATATTCCAAATTTGCTATTGCAAAATATAATAGAAATCTACACAGACAGCAAAATAAGTGTCAAAATAAATAACTGTATATCCGAAAGAAAATTAGTTAATAATGGAGTTCGACAAGGTTGTCCACTATCACCAACTTTATTTAATATTTATATAAATGAAATTATTTTAAAATGGAACCAAATCTACACATCAGGAATCAAAATAACCAGTGCTCTAACATTAAATACCTTACTCTATGCCGATGATCAAGTCATAATTTCCAATTCAGAGGATAATTTACAAAGAGGATTGTATACATTAAATAAAATATTAAAAGATTTTGGGATGGAAATTTCAGCACAAAAATCAAAAGTAATGGCATTTTTAGGACAAGACCCAGTCAGAAGTAAGATAATACACAATAACCAATGCCTCGAACAAGTGCAAAATTTCAATTATCTGGGTTGTGAAATATCTTATCAAAATGAAAAAGATGTGAACAAGAAAATTACCAAATTTACACAAATTCTAGGAATAATAAACAATGCATTAAAAGCTACATTAGTACAAAAATCTACAAGAATAAAAATATATAATACACTAGAATTACCCACCCTTTTATACGGAAGCGAGATTTGGTCATTAAAGAAAAAAGACATGAACAGAATCAAAGCAACGGAAATGAGATTTTTGAGGAGGACAGCAGGATATACTCTTTTAGACCGAAAAAGGAATGAAGAAATTTTAGAACAATTAGAAGTAGAGTCAGTAGAAGAAAAAATCAGCAGATACAAATTCAATTGGCTAGATCATGTAAGAAGAATGGAAAATTCAAGAATCCCAAAAATTATGATGCAATATAAACCTAGAGGACATCGTCGACCAGGAAGACCTTTAAGAAGATTGCTAGATGGGGCCGAAACAGGTCTACAGAGGCCTAATTCGTGAAGGATGATGATGATGATTATTACTGTATTATTATTATTACTATTATTAGTCTATTCTTATTACTATCAATGAAAAATAATAATAATTTCACTCACCAAATAAGCTGTTATGCTCTGAGTTTCAGTGATTGTTTCAGTATGAAGAAGCAACCCATATTATGTGTTGAAATTCCCCTTTCTTTCTTTTCTTTGACAGCAACAAACAAGGCCAAGAGAAGTTTATTTTGCATCACATTACCACATAACCATTTATGTTGCCATTATAACAGGATGCAATAGAAACTCGCGTTTTAAGATTATGTGTCAGAAAAATTATATCAGCGATGTCGTAGGTATCTCGGTAGTCTCTCTCTCTTTATTTAAAACTTCCTTTCTTCAGTATTATTTCTTCTCGAAAAAGGACACTCTAACAATGAATTAACTGCACCAGCATTATTTCGCTCATTTGTTTCTGTTTATATTTTCCCAAAATACATAACAACATTGGCCCAGATTCACTACTGGAAGTACAATAGTAGAACACTCTCGCTTATGTCATAAACTGAGACATAAGGGGAGAGAATCGAGTGGGTCTCTGCCTGCCAAAGAGCTGGAATTTTGTTATTTATGGCCTAGTTAGGAAGACAAGTCACCACTGCTATTCCCACCCCACTCTACCCTTGAGGCCGGCGCATGGATGGGACGAGTGAAACCTGACCAGGCCAGCCGAATTGTGCCTCAGCTACAACGTTTTAAGCGTAAACTCAAAGCCCGCGAAAGGACATGAAATGCATTAAGCCAGACCCGGCACGAACAATTCTGGCCTCAGGAACAAATTTTACTGCAAAACAGGTCTATATACATCACAAGCCAGACCCGGCACGAGCGATCCCGGCCTCCGGAACAAATTTTACTGCAAAACAGGTCTATATACATCACAAGCCAGACCCGGCACGAACGATCCCGGCCTCCGGAACAAATTTTACTGCAAAACAGGTCTATATACATCAAAGTTTTCAAATGCTTCTACAGCGATATATATGCTTCATTCAAATAACTAATACATTATACAGGGACATCATTTTATTTTTACAAACATTTTTAATATTAATCTGGCTATACCTTTCCATTAACGATTGAAACAGGAAACACCGTTTGCTACCCCTTCCACGACTGGAGTAAGTATAGGAGGGAAGAAAAGTAGTTCATCCATTTATGTAAACTAGGAAATATCGCAATTTTGAGTTTGATAATTTTATTAGGTTTTTGTTTAATCAAAATACAGTATTGTATTAACACTTAGTGTTTTTATTCACGAATTGAGCTATCCATTCGAACGTATTAATTATGCATTGTATATTGTACTGTTACAGCACATTAGCGTACAATATAGAGAATGAAGTTAAATTGAAAATTATAATATGGATATTTAAACACATTTTTGAAAATGGTGGCCATTCATTTCGATACAGGCTTCAGTTCTTTGTGCATATTATCGCACTATAGACTATTGTACCTAATTCCAATTACCAGTTTCGTCCTTCGTACGAGTAACTCATGTTGAAATAATTCTGTACCTACTCTATAAAAGGCTACCTTACGTATTGTAAATTCAATCTTCACTTCTGCCCGATCCGAAAAGATAAAATTACTCAGAAATGCTATCTACTGTCCGTTCAAGTGGTTTTGTCGCAGGGTCGTAGAAAGGGAGGGGGATCACGTGACAGTTAATTACTTAACGAGGCCCTTTTATTTAAGTTATTTTAAACACTTGTGTAATATTAGGTAGACGTCCAATTAATTCCTAACAGAAATTAATGTTTTCAGAAAAGAGCTAAGATAGCCCAGCTACGAGACTTTACAGAGGAGCGAACAGAAGCAGGTGGGGGAAACCGGGATGCGACGTAGGCAAACGGACGACAGTACCTGTGCGAAAATATGATTCAATATTGAAAGCTCTTTCGTCACTGGAAAACGCGAACATATTTCTGGAACGTACTGTACTCACTCAGTACTGCTTACGCGCCCTCAGCTCTGTGTCGTGAACGGTTGGAAGTTTACTAGTAGAAGGGGTGGGAGTGAAGTACATTCAAAAACTCAGGTACAATAAAAATTGAAGTAAAAATAAAATGATGTCCCTGTATAAAAACACAAAATTTGATTTCAGTTAAGCCAAGTGACTGAGGCCCGGCCTCACTTGCCTCAGTCAATCAGCCGCCACTGTTCTGTTGTTATATCTTTCTAATTTAGACATGATATACAGCGTGAGTATAAATGACTTCCCTTTTTACGAAAATTATTTGTGGACGAACGATTGAACGTAGAACATTTTTAAATATACGAGTGTATGGATGGATAAACTCTCCAAGTTTTTAAACGTATCTTATAGGTGCTCGATATAGGCTCCCCTTGTGCACTGCATATATGAAGCCGGTAGTTCAATTCGTCCCACACACGACTAAGTGTTTCCATATCGATTGCAGTGATGGCGTTGATGATGCGGGAGCGTAGCTGTGGCAGATTTTCCGGTAATGGAGGTACCAAAAACAGAGTCTTTAACATACCCCCACAGGTAGAAGTCACACGGTGTTAAGTCAGGGGAACGTGGAGGCCAGGACAAGAGCTGCATGTCGTCTCTCCACTTCACTTCCACAACGAAGTCCGGGCATTCCTGAACGACCGAATGCCAAACAGATGGTTTGGTCGCGCGGGGAGAGACAACATGCAGTTCTTGTCCTGACCTCCACGTTCCCCTGACTTAACAGCGTGTGATTTCTACCTGTGGGGGTATGTTAAAGACTCTATTTTTGGTACCTCCATTACCGGAAAATCTGCCAGATCTACGCGCTCGCATCATCCACGCCATCGCTGCAATCGATATGGATACACTTAGCCATGTGTGGGACGGACTACCGGCTTGATGTCTGCAGGGTTACAAGGGCAGCCCAAATCGAGCACCTATAAAGTATGTTTAAAAACTTGGAGAGTTTCACCATATACTCGTATAAGTACAAATTTTATATCTTCAATCGTTTGTCCACAAATAATTTTCGTAATCAGGGAAGTCATTTATACTCACACTGTTAGTTCACGGAACTTCCAAATACGCAAATTTAATATTGAATAATTTTCCAGGTGTCCGCGATGTTCATGTTATGTGCAAAGGACATTAGAAAAGTATATGTTACTTAAACGGTATAATGTTTGAGTACGAAACGAAAGTTACCGTGTCATGTTCGAGTTCCACTCATTGGTTGAAAAATATTTGGCGAGTAGTTGGGAAAAGTGTGTTAACTCCAGAAAAGTTGTTCCTAGAAAAATTATTTTTTTAAGTTTCAAAATCCAAATCTGTATACTTTTACTTCGTGACCTTCCTGTAGTGTTTTTTTTAGAGTATTGTTAACCTTTCCTAAAATATCTGAAACTCAAGTTTAATTTAAGACTCTAAAATGGGCCTAAATGTAAGGAGATGCCGTGAAAAATTGGACTTAACACACTTTACTTACTTACTTACTTACTTACTTACCTACTTACTTACTGGCTTTTAAGGAACCCGGAGGTTCATTGCCGCCCTTACATAAGCCCGCCATTGATCCCTATTCTGAGCAAGATTAATCCAGTCTCTATCATCATATCCCACCTCCCTCAAATCCATTTTAATATTATCTTCCCATCTACGTCTCGGTCTCCCCAAAGGTCTTTTTCCCTCCGGCCTCCCAACTAACACTCTACATACATTTCTGGATTCGCTCATACGTGCTACATGCCCTGTCCATCTCAAACGTCTGGATTTAATGTTCCTAATTATGTCAGGTGAAGATTACAATGCGTGCAGTTCTACGTTGCGTAACTTTCTCCATTCTCTTGTAACTTCATCCCTCTTAGCCCCAAATATTTTCCTAGGAACCTTATTCTCAAACACCCTTAACCTATGTTCCTCTCTCAGAGTGAGAGTCCAAGTTTCACAACCATACAGAAGAACAGGTAATATAACTGTTTTATAAATTCTAACTTTCAGATTTTTTGACAGCAGACTGGATGATAAAAGCTTCTCAACCGAATAATAACAGGCATTTCCCATATTTATTCTGCGTTTTATTTCCTCCCGACTGTCATTTATATTTGTTATTGTTGCTCCAAGATATTTGAACTTCTCTACCTCTTCGAAGGATAAATTTACAATTTTTATATTTCCATTTCGTACAATATTCTCGTCACGAGACATAATCATATACTTTGCATTTCGGGATTTACTTCCAAACCTAATAACATTTATGGTGATTAAACACTTAGTATGACACACTTTGAAATTCAGAAAAATGAAAAGAATGTCATAGTAGTTTGTATATTTATTATTATTATTATTATTATTATTATTATTATTATTATTATTGTTATTATTATGTGGACTGATGCTGTCTTGTTTCATTTTCCTACCCTACCACAAAAGCCATTCCACTTCAAAGCTATCAAGATTTCATATAGCTATCCCTAATTTCTTTTTAATTTTTCGGCCACTTTTAACTCTAAAATCCGTGTAAATTTTTTTTGTAGGAATCTAATTTCGGCAGATATTAAATTACGAAATTTTCGAAAAACATTTGTACCTTTCCCTCGGATCTATCTCCAGTTTTAATCGTTTATATTATTTAGTCTTTGGCTCAGGTGAAAGGTAAAAATTCCAGTGAAATAATGAGATAAGCTACATATCAGGATTTGTGATTTGTCCACTTCTTTCACTGGACCCCTCAGTAATTTCAGAAGAGATCTACACATTTAAGTAATTAGCATTATAAACGAACATGCTGAGTATTTATTAATTATATAAAATATACTTATTTTAATGCATGCGTGAACATTGTGTGTATCATTAAACTATTAGGCCTATTGCTGACACGAACAAACCCCGCCACTGGGTGAGCCACGGTTGCACTAGCGTGCATTTCTTACCCGCGGGTAAGAGACGCTAGCCCAAGAGTGCACTGTGCTGATGACCGCTGCTATAATGTGTAGATTCTGTCAGTGAAATTTCAACGCACGTTTCGATATGAGCTCATCGACAGTTTCCTCGTAAGTCAAAGTCGCATACGCTTCAAAAGCATCTGTTCACAACATACGCTTTCAGAATTGTGCAAGCAAAGGTTAAACTACGGATGCCTGAAACACGCACTCCTATTAAAATGTTAAAGGGTAGACTATATAACAGGAGGAGAAAGGGTAGACCAAAGCTGGGGTGGGTAGACGGAGTATCCAAAGATCTTGAAATTATGGGAGTGAGAGGATGGACTAACATGGTGAAGGACAGAGTAAGATGGAAGGCTGTTGTTAAGGAGGCCAAAACCCACCTCGGGTTGTAGCGCTGATGATGTTGATGATGATGATGATTAGGGAGCGGATTTTTATGTGCTAAAAATTTTAATATATTTATTTTTTATGTGCTAAAAGTACGAAAATATTTGCTAAAATAAAAATATATATTTTTTAAATATGACAAAAATACCTTACTTAGCTTGAAAAAAAAAATGTTACTAGGTACTCAACTTAAAATTCTTAAAAGTACTTAAATTTATTAATGCTAGATTTAAGTACATTTTAAGAATTTTAAGTTTTAAATTTAATTTTAGATACTAGTCGTTGTTTCCTGCTAAAGCAGGGAGATGCACTATCACCTTTACTTTTTAACTTCGCTCTAGAATATGCCATTAGGAAAGTTCAGGATAACAGGCAGGGTTTGGAATTGAACGGGTTACATCAGCTTCTTGTCTATGCAGATGATGTGAATATGTTAGGAGAAAATACACAAACGATTAGGGAAAACACGGAAATTTTACTTGAAGCAAGTAAAGCGATCGGTTTGGAAGTAAATCCCGAAAAGACGAAGTATATGATTATGTCTCGTGACCAGAATATTGTACGAAATGGAAATATAAAAATTGGAGATTTATCCTTCGAAGAGGTGGAAAAATTAAAATACCTTGGAGCAACAGTAACAAATATAAATGATACTCGGGAGGAAATTAAACGCAGAATAAATATGGGAAATGTGTGTTATTATTCGGTTGAGAAGCACTTATCATCCAGTCTGCTGTCCAAAAATCTGAAAGTTAGAATTTATAAAACAGTTATATTACCTGTTCTTCTGTATGGTTGTGAAACTTGGACTCTCACTCTGAGAGAGGAACATAGTTTAAGGGTGTTTGAGAATAAGGTGCTTAGGAAAATATTTGGGGCTAAGCGGGATGAAGCTACAGGAGAATGGAGAAAGTTACACAACACAGAACTGCACGCATTGTATTCTTCACCTAACATAATTAGGAACTTAAAATCCAGACGTTTGAGATGGGCAGGGCATGTAGCACGTATGGGCGAATCCAGAAATGCATATAGAGTGTTAGTTGGGAGACCGGAGGGAAAAAGACCTTTAGGGAGGCCGAGACGTAGATGGGAGGATAATATTAAAATGGATTTGAGGGAGGTGGGGTGTGATGATAGAGACTGGATTAATCTTGCACAGGATAGGAACCGATGGAGGGCTTATGTGAGGGCGGCAATGAACCTTCGGGTTCCTTAAAAGCCATTTGTAAGTAAGTAAGTCGTTTCCTAAGTAACCAGCTACTTTTAGTTACTTTGTTTCTTAGTTTTTATATTGGCAATACAGTATTGACTTAGTTAACTGGAATGTTCCGATTACCCCAGATGCAAGCAATCCCTTCTCCGACTTTCCCCTCCCACTTAGCAGTTCTTTAGACCAACTGCCAGCTCTAGCGACCCGTTATTTTCCCTACACCCAACAACCTCGGACCTGCTGAGACGGTCCTTCACAGCTCTTCCAACCTCACTAAAAATCTCTCACGTCAATAGTCAGAGTCTCCTTTGTCATTTCCATGAATTTCATGCAATCTTCGCACCCCTTTAAATTAGTGTGATTTTAGTAAATGAATCCTGGCTGAAGCCAACCTTACCGTCGTCCCTTGTGAAGTTAGATGGCTACACTCTTGTTCGAAATGACAGAGTAGGCAAGGGAGGTGGAGGCGTAGCCGCTTACATTAGAAATGAACTGCAACCTAGGGTTATATGCCAGTCCGCTTCTGAATACTGTGGTTGTCCAGAATTCCTTTTTATTGAAATTCAAACTAGCGTACAGAAATGTCTGATATGTGTTATATATAAAGCCCCTAAAATCGGTTATCTCTGTGATCTTGAAAATGCTCTTATCGACACTCTACCTTGTTATGAACACGTCATTCTTATGGGTGACCTCAACACTGATCTCATTATTAATTCTACCTCTGCCACACAGCTTACAAATATGTTCAATTCTTGTAATATGTCTGTTCTCCCCCTTCAACCTACACACCATACCAGCACATCAGATACTCTTCTAGACTTAATTGTAACATCGCAGCCACAGAGTATACTGAAACATGGACAGTTGCCTGTTCCTGGGTTATCTGCACATGATTTAATCTTTGCTGAATACTCATTGCAGTGCCCGAAAAAAAACCTCTAAAATTTTAACGTACAGAGCCCTAAAAAATATAGATGTCACAAAGCTCACAGACGACGCCATTCAACTTCCCTGGAGTTCTATCTGGAACTTACGCACCGTAGACGAAAAAATCGACACTTTCAATTCTTTAGTGTTGCAGTTGTATGATAAACACGCACCTACAAAAACAAAGCGTCTGAAGCGCTGTCATGCACCATGGCTCACCGAATCAATTCGTGATCACATGAGTAGAAGAGATGAAGCCTTTCGTAAATTTAAACGCAATAAAACTGATGAAAATTGGCAAATATACAAGCAATTTAGAAATCAAACCACACAAATGATACGTAACTCCAAACTCCGACACACCCATAGCCTAATCGAGCCGTCCACAAATGCACGTGAACTACGGAACAACTTACGGCAAATGGGGATAGGACAGAATAAGACGCCAACGGATCCCATCAACATTCCTCTAGATGTACTTAATGACCATTTTACATCCGCTTCCACTTCACATCCCAATACTGACCTGAAACAACAAGGCATAGATGAACTTTCAACCGCTCCCATCCCAGACCGCGACAAATTTTATTTCACTAATGTGACTGATCTAGACGTAAAAATAGCACTACAAAGGATTAAAAGTAAAGCTCAAGGCACAGATCGCATTAATATTTTGATGTTAAATTTGATTTTAGACATAATTCTCCCTACCTTGTCTCACATTTTCAATGCTTCCCTCATCACCTCTACCTACCCACAACAATGGAAATACGCCCTCGTTCATCCACTCCCTAAAACCGCCAAACCAATGACTGCAAATGACTACAGACCAATCAGCATTCTTCCCACACTGTCGAAGGCCCTAGAACGCATTGTTTACAAACAGCTGACTGCTTACCTTGGTACACACAATCTATTGGACGCCTGTCAATCAGGTTTTAGAAATAGCCATAGTACGAGTACTGCTCTACTCAAGATCTCTGAAGACATTCGTGAAGCAATAGACAGACGTGAAATTACTGTATTGACACTAATTGAATTCAGCCGAGCTTTTGACACTGTCGACATTGACATATTGATTTCAAAGCTAAGACAAATGCATCTTTCTGAGAGTGCAGTCACATGGATGGACTCCTACCTTCGCGATCGCCAGCAATGTGTATATCATGATAATCGTTCTTCTTCTTGGCGACACGTGAGAGCAGGTGTCCCTCAGGGGTCTGTACTAGGTCCTTTGCTTTTCACTCTATACATTAATGACATATCTTCAGTTCTGGAGCACTGCCGATATCATTTGTATGCGGACGACCTTCAAGTATATATACACTCTCGGCCTGATGCTCTTAACGAACGTTTGTGGAGCCTCAATGACGATATTTTGTCAATTAATAATTGGGCAAGAAAATTTGGGCTAAATATCAATCCAGATAAAACCCAAGCCATTCTCTTGGGACAGCAAAGGCTTTTATCCTCTATTACTATGAACACCCTTCAGCCTGTCTCTCTCAACAAAATAATTCCTTTCAGTGCTACTGTAAAAAACCTCGGCATCTATTTCGACTCTAATATGAACTGGAATATGCAAATCAGATATATCTGTAGAAAAGTTTTTTCTATCATGCATTCTTTGAAACGCCTGAAAAATTTCCTTCCTACTAAACTAAAACAAATTCTAGTACAGACCCTTGTAATACCTCACTTTGACTATTGTGAAGTTTTATATAGTGACCTAAGTGCTGAACTTTCTCAAAAACTCCAACGTGTACATAATGTCTGCGTCCGATTTATTTTCAATATCCGCCGACATGATCATATATCGGAATATTTTCTACGACTCTCCTGGTTCCGCTTGCAAGATCGACGTCTAGTACATTCTCTTTGCCTGCTATA